>NC_080187.1:223046913-223356741 GCF_030028045.1 Hippopotamus amphibius kiboko
CCTTATGATGGGGTAAAATCTATTTGGGATGATATACAGTTTCTTTGTATTAAGGAAATATGAAATTTGGTAAAAAGAAATTGAGAAAGCCCAGGAAATTTCTTTTAAAACTAGAGCATGAGAGGATAGTAAATGTGCGTGTAAATAAGGACAACGAGTATTTCTTTTTAAAAAAGAGTCCAGAAGCCAGGCTAATAGAAATTTTAAGAAGAGATCACAGAGTGAATGATGGTAAGGAAACTATGAAATAAATAACTTAAAAATTCCCCAGTGGAGAATAAGAGTTTATATGAGAAAGGAAGATCAAGTGCCAAGGACAGTGACTAGAAAAATAGAGATTTTTCACTTCACCTATCTGTGACGTTTTGGAACACCAGCAATAAAGATTAGCTGTGAAGAGAAAGAAAATTATAATGGGTTCAGAATCTCGTTATTGGTGCTGCATGCCATAACACAAAGGAGCTTTGGGAGGATGTGTTCACACTTCTTGGGGAAAATAATTTTGTGAGTTAATTTCCATACCCAGCACTCTTTAATGTGATGTGTTGTATTAGTCGGCTAGGGCTGCCATAACAAAATAGCACAGACTGCGTGGCTCAAAACATAGAAATTTATTTTCTCACAGTTCTGGAGACTGGGAGTCTGGGCTCAAAATGTTGGCAGGGTTGGCTCCTCCTAAGGCCTCTCTCCTTGACTTGCAGACAGTTATGTTCTCACTGTGTCCTACACGGTCTTTTCTCTGAGGACACCTCCCTGACATCTCTCCCTCTTCTTATAAGGCCACAGTCTTATTGGATCAGGGTCCCACCCTTTGACCTCATTTAACCTTAATTTTACCTCTTTAAAGGCCCTAAATCTCCAAACAGTCACTTTGCAGGAATTTTGGAGGAATATTAGTCCAGGACATGTGATAGTAAAATAAGGACGTTTGTATATGTCAAGGACAAAGACAGTTTACCTCCTTCAAGAAGAAGAGTAAAATAAACCAAATGTGAAGAAAGATACTTATATCCAGGAAATAGGGAGTTCAGGTGGGAGATGGGTGAAGAGGGTTCCAGGGCAACGCTGTGTAGATTACAGCAGCCAAAATGGACTGAGGTGGTGGAGGATCAGGAGCAAGGGGGCTGGGACAAAGCAAGTGTGCATCGAGTGATGTAACATGGGCCAGTAGCACACGGATAAAAGAAAGAAAATCATGAGAAGAACCACAAGGCGTGCGTAAATAAACGGGCACTGTAACACTCCACCTATCTCTGTGGTATGCGTGATAATTTAAAATTGTCGACTTCTAGAATCAGCATGCAAACTTTAATTGTGTTTATAGGTGAAAATAGAAGCTGAGCGATGGGAGGAAAGGTCAGCTTATTGTGTGACCCTGAGAATCAAGATGTATCTTTAGAAGAAGGAACAGTTGGAAGCAGATGATTTATAAAGTTGCAAAGGTAACCAAGATGGGAACCAGTCTTACAGCCATATTGAGAGAGTCAGTTTTCATATACTGGAGTCTAAAATTGGAAAATCAATACATGTTTCAGTGGCAAAATTAACTGTCAGAGTGAGAAAGAGTTGAAAGAACTAACCTCCCACTTGCCTCTACTCAGGGGAGAGGGATTTGGGTCGGTGAGATGGGCAGGGAGCTGTCGCGCCCCATCACATACCCTCCTGGAACTATTCTGTTTTTTCATATATATGTATTTAATGAAATAAGTATATCAAATGCATGTAATTAAATATACATGATGTTTATCACATTGACATTTTAGTTGACAGAGACTTATAGGTAGAAACTACCTCTTCCTTTCCTTTCCTTGTTATATAAACCTTCCCTGTTTTATATTTCTCTGTGGGTAGTAACTTCGTAACTTGCAAATTTATTGAAAAGCTTATTTCACTTCAACAAGGTATACTATTAAATTTCCACATTTCTATCTAAAAAAAAAAAAAGCCTCCATTCTATGAGTCACTACATTTTATGGTCCACTTTTTTCATTCTCTAAATTTATGTATTGAGAATTGAGACCAATAATATGATTTCTTCCCATATTTTTCCCTGTGAATCACTAGATCCCACCTCTACTGTGCCTTAATGTTGTAAACGTCTTTTTATAAAATGGATTTGCTCTTTATTGTTGCTTTCTCTTTCCTTTCCAACACATCTCTGAGCAGAGTCCAACTCGCCTTTCTATTCTAAGTATATGACAAAGCAGAGCTCATTTTTGAGACCACCTAATGTCTCTCGAATTCTTTTCTTTCCAAACATATTAGAGGAGAAGGCAATGATCGATATTTGTGCATCTTACTTAGGCAGGGACAAGAGACCTGTGTGTCTTTTGAGGGAGGGAAAATACACTGTATGCCTTGTGAGAGAGTGGAACATGTCAGAGTTTAGAGGGACCCTTTTGTTAGTCTTCATCTGTTTTCTCTTTTGTGATCAAAGCTAGAGGCAGTTGGTGGACTCTACCCAGTAATGCTGGGTGCCTTTAATCACAGCCATCTCTGTAATGCTTGCTTGTAAGAATGCAATTTTCAAAGCAGGGATGTGACAGGGTGTGTTGATCCATAATGGGTCTTAGTGGTTCTTTTCTAGATCTCCACATCTCCTATTGAATGAATGATTTCTTTTCAGGATCTAGTTCTACCTTATCAGGGAGGTGCCATCTTAACCTCTTCCCCACCCTGCCCCGTCTTCTACACTGAATTCCCACTGGAGTTTTGATGAAGTTTATAAGTTTTACTCATGTTTGTCATTCTTAATTATTTGTGGTGAGACAAAGGTCCTTACCTGATTTAAATACTGCCTTCAACAATTTCAGAACTTTCTAGCGATGCATATGTAGAACTAAAAGACAGTTAAATGACTTACCAAGAAGTCAATTTAATAAACTTTTTTTTTGAAATTAGCAAATAATTTTGAGAAAATAGAGTCCACTAAACTTTGTTTTTTTCTCCCTTCACTATGCCTAGTGCTATTTTCTGCACAAAAGAAACACACGTTTCCTCAATTGATTATTGTATCTGTTTGGCACAAGTGAGAACCGCTAGTTTTAAATCACCTGGGCTGTCATTTCCATCATAGCCAAAGATATATGTTAAGTGAATTCCTCTTTAGAAATGGAATCCTGTTTAGAGCCCACTTGCATCAAAGCCAGAGGCCATCACAGATAGCACCGAATGCCAGGGGTGTATCCAGATGGACAGAGACCATAAACTTCCCTAAAAGAGTATCAGTGTACTACTAGGACTTACAGTGGAGAAATCAGAGGTGATTTAAATTCATCACTGAAACGCAGTGTCATAGCCAGAATTTCTTTTTCTGGAGTTTAGTGATATATCGATCTTATCTGTAAGCTGTTTTGAGTCCCAAGAAAACTCACCTGAAATGTGTGATGCTTTTTGCTCAAGTCACCAGGTCCTGTAACCATTCAGTCTATGACAGAAATGATGCTATAACTGATACTTGGATATTTCCTCACATTAAGAGATTTGAACTTGTCAAACACTTTTTCAAACAAGCAAATGAAGCCTGTTATTAGCTCTTTTAGGAGCAGATGGGAATGTCTGATGTACAGATGGAAATCAAAATATTTAAAACATTCATTTTCTTTCCATCTATCTGTGGGAATCATTTTTGTTTTAAATGTATAAACCAAAAATTCTATGCCTAGGATTCATTCTGCCAAGGCAATTGTGTTCAGTTATGATTCTTCAAACAAATATTTGTAAATGTTTTTCTGTGTTGGGCCATGCCACTTGCTGAGACAATGGGCATGTTCCCCGTGTTGAGTAGACAAACATTGCACAGACTGCTGCTTTTAATAAGTCACAATGGCAACATGTGCTGGGAAAGAAAAACGCGGGATTCTGGGAGAATCCATGCCCTGGTCTCCTGGAGGGTCAAGAAGGGTCTCTTGGGGGGAATAAGGTTTGAGCTGACAACTGAGAGGTGAACAAGACACTGTCGGGCAAGGGAGGGGCACAGAAGTGGGAAAGTATCCTATTTGGAGGTAACAGGAGAGGCAGGACCTAGAGGTGTGGTGAAATATAGACACAGGTGCCTCTGGAGGAACTGAGGAAGACCAGGAGGCCTAAAGCTCTCAGGCCTGAGAAGTAGCAGGAGAAACAGGTTGGGGATGACCTAGGCACTCAAGGCTTGGGGACCACTCAGGAGTCTGGGCTTCATGCCAGAGCAGAGGGAAGTGTTAGAGGCTTTAGGCAGGGGTGTTAGGTGAATGAATATGCATCTTAAAGGACAATTCTGGTCCAGATTAGGAGGAAAGATTTCAGAGAACAAAAGTGAGTACTTTTATTCTAGGTACACGCCCTTTACCAAATATGTGCATTGCAAATGTTTTCTCCTAGTCTGCGCTTATCTTTCATTTTCTTGACTATCTTTTGAAGAACGGATATTTTTAATTTTGATGGAGTCCACTTTATCTGTTTTTTTTTTCTTTCATGGATCATATTTTTGTTGTTTTATCTAAAACTCATCACCAAATCCAAGGTCTTCTCCTATGTTTTCTTCTAAAAGTTTTTAAGTTTTAGGTTTTACATTTAGATCAACAACCCATTTTTGAGGTAATAACTGTATGTAGTGTGAAATTAGACCAGAATTCTTTTTTTCCATGTGGATATCTAATCTTTCCACACCATTTGTTGAAAAGATCATCCTGTGCACTCTCCCTACCTTTGTCAAAAATCAGTGATCCCTATATGCCTGAGTCTATATCTGGACTCGGTCCTAACCATCAATCAGTTTATGTGCCTTTATCACACTGTATGGATGACTATATTTTTTTTTAAGAACTTTTATTGAGATACAGTTAACAGACAATAAACAGCATATATTTAGAGTGTACAATTTGGTATCCCAATCTCCCAATTCATCCCCCACCCAACCCTCCCTGCTTTCCCCACTTGGTGTCCATGTGTTTGTTCTCTACATCTACATCTCTATTTCTGCCTTGCATTTCCTCTTTCATAGTTATTAGCATTTGCCTTATGTATTGAGGTGCTCCTATATTGGGTGTATGTATGTTTATAATTGTTATCTCCTCTTCTTGGATGGATCCCTTGATCTTTATGTAATGTCCTTTCTTGTCTCTTGTAACATTTTTTTTATTTTAAAGTCTATTTTATCTGATATGAGTATTGCTACTCCAGCTTTCTTTTGATTTTCATTTGCATGGAATATCTTTTTCCATCCCCTCACTTTCCGTCTGTATGTATCCCTAGGTCTATAGTGGGTCTCTTGTAGACAGCATATATATGGGTCTTATTTTTGTATCCATTCAGCCAGTCTGTGTCTTTTGGTTGGTGCATTTAGTCCATTTACATTCAAGGTAATTATCAATATGTATGTTCCTATTACCATTTTCTTAATTGTTTTGTTTATGTTTTTGTAGGTCCTTTTCTTCTCTTATGTTTCCTGCTTAGAGAAGTTCCTTTAGCATTTGTTGTAGGGCTGGTTTGGTGGTGCTGAATTCTCTTAGCTGTTGCTTGTCTGTAAAGCTTTTGATTTCTCTGTTGAATCTGAATGAGATCCTTGCTGGGTAGAGTATTTTTGGTTGTAGGTTCTTCCCTGTCATCATTTGAAATAAATCATGCCACTCCCTTCTGGCTTGCAGTTTCTGCTGAGAAATCAGCTGTTAACCTTATGGGAGTTCCCTGGTATGTTATTTGTCGTTTTTCCCTTGCTGCTTTTAATAACATTTCTCTGTCTTTATTTTTTGTCAGTTTGACTACTATATGTCTTGGCATGTTTCTCCTTGGTTTTATCCTGCCTGGGACTCTCTGTGCTTCCTGGACTTGGGTAGCTATTTCCTTTTCCATGTTAGGGAAGTTTTCAACTAGAATCTCTTCCAAGATCTTCTTAGGTCCTTTCTCTCTCTCGTCTCCTTCTGGGACCCTTATAATGCAAATGTTGGTGCGTTTAACATTGTCCCAGACATCTCTTAGGCTGTCTTCAGTTCTTTTCATTCTTTGTTCCTTATTGTTTTCTGCATCAGCGATTATCACCATTCTGTCTTCCAGATCACTTATTCGCCCTTCTGCCTCAGTTAATCTGCTATTGGTTCCTTCTAGTGTACTTTTCATTTCAGTTATTGTGTTGCATATCTCTGTTTGTTTGCTCTTTAATTCTTCTAGGTCTTTGGAAAACTTTTTATCTTTGCCTCCAGTCATTTTTCAAAGTCCTGGATCATCTTCACCATCATTATTCTGAATTCTTTTTCTGTAAGTGTGCCTGTCTCCTCTTCATTTAGTTGTTTTTCTGGGGTTTTATCCTGTCCTTTCTTCTGGTACAAAGTCTTCTGCTTCTTCATGTTCTCTTATCTTTCTGTGGCTGTGGTTTTCAGTTCCACAAGATGAAACACAGCTGATACTGCTTGATACTGCTGCCTGCTCTCTTGTGGACTACTGTATTTTTAAACTAAACCTCGAAATCAGGTCTGTAGTCCTGCACCTTTGTTCTTCTCTTTCAGAGTTGTACTGGCTACTGTGGGTGCTTTGCAATCCCATATGAATTTTAGAAATAGTTTGTCAGTTTCTAAAAAAAAAAGATCCTGCTATATTTTTATTAGGAATGCATAAACCAGTCTGCATCAAAAAGATTAGTTGGGAGAATTAACATTTTAGTAATGAGTGTTCTGAGGTATAATCACAGTATATTTTTTCATGTATTCGTCTTCTTTAATTTCTCCTGATAATGTTTTGTAGTTTTCAGTTTACATGTATTTCACATCCTTTGTCAAATTTATGCTCTTGTTTCAATTTTTGATAGTATTGTAAATAGCATTGTTTTAAATTTGAATTTCCAATTATTGTTGCTAGTATATAAAAAATACATTTATTTTTGTACATTGATCTTATATCTTGCAACCTTAACAATCTGCTTTTTACACCTTCCATTGATAGTTATGTCATCTAAAATAACTATACTTTTACTTCTTGTTCAATTCATATGTCTTCCATTTCTTTACTTCTTTGAGTATGTTACTGCTCTAGCAATAATCACAGTGAAAAGTTTAATAGAATGATAAGAGCAGATATACTGTTCGTGATCCTAGGGGGAAAGCATTCAGTCTTTCATAAGTATGATGTTAGCTCAAGAGTCTTTAAAAATGCCATTTAACAGATTATGGAAGTTCTCTTTTATTTTTAATGTACAGAGAGCTTGTTGCTTTTTTTTTTTTTTTAAATCAGGAATAAGTGAATTTTGACAAATTATTTTTCTGAATCTATTGATATAATTTTTTTTTTTTAGTTAATATTGTGCATTGCATTAATTGACTTTTGGATGTTAAACCAACTTTACATTCTGGATTTAACACTACCTGGTCATGCTGCATTTTGCATTGTTGGATTCAGCATGCTAAACGCATGTTTTAAATTTCTGCATCTATTTCCATAAGGAATATTGCTGTGTAATTTTCTTTTCTTTTTTTAATTAATTAATTTATTTATGTATTTATTTATTCATTTATTGGCTGTGTTGTGTCTTCATTGCTCCACGTGGGCTTGAGAAAGCAGAGTTGCAAAGAGGGAGAGCTACTCTTCTTTGTGTTGCACAGGTTTCTTGTTGGAGTGGCTTCTCTTGTTGCTGAGCAACCGGCTCTAGGCTTCAGTAGAGGTGGCACTTGGGCTCAGTAGCTGTGACTCATGGGCTCTAGAGCACAGGCTCAGTAGTTGTGGCACACCGGCTTAGTTGCTCTGCGGCATGTGGGATCTTCCCCGACCAAGGATCGAACATGTGTCCCCTGCATTGGCAGAGGGATTCTTAACCACTGGGCCACCAGGGAAGTCCCTGATTTTCTTTTTTTGTATTGTCTTTTTCTGGTTTTGATATCAGAATAATCCTGGCCTCATATAATGAATTTGGAAGTAGTCCCTCCTTTGCAGTTTTCTGGAAGGTATGTATATAATTGGTGTAAAACCAATTATAGATTTTATTTTTTTTACATATATGTTGAGTAAAGTCACCAGTGAAGATATCTGGGCTTGAACTTTTTGTTTGTTTGTTTGTGTGTTTTTGTTTTTTATTTCATGGAAAGGATTTTAACTAAAAATTCAATTTTAAAATAGTTATAGGGATATTCTGATGATTTCTTCTTCATTGAAATTTGGCACTTTGTGTCTTTTAAGGAACTTAACTGTTTCATCTCAGATGTCAATATATTGACATAAAGTTGTTTGTAATCTTCCCTTATTTTCCTTTTAATATAAACAGAATCTGTGATGACGTCACCTCTCATTTTTGATACAGCTAATTTGTGTCATCTCTCTTTCCTGATTAGTCTGACTACAGGTTTGTCAGTTTTATTCATCTCCTCCAAGAATCAGGTTTTGGTTTAATTGATATTCTCTATTGTATCTCTTTTATTTCACTGACTTCCACCCTGAACTTTGTATTTCTTTTCTTCTATTTTTTTGGGGGAGTGGGGTGATGGGTGGCGAGGATGTCAATTTGCTATTATTTTACCAGTTTCTTAAGGTGGAAGCTAAGATGACTGATTTGAGATCTCTCTTCTATTGCCTTTAGTGCAATAAAATAAATAAATGTAGTGCAATAAATAATAAAAGTTTCTCTGCTTTAGATGCATCCCGCATGTTTTGCTATCTCACATTTTCATTTTTATTCATTTTAAATATTTTCTTCCTGTGTAGTTCTCTCTCCTACTGCTCTGCCCAGCAGACTCTGACCAGTTAGGTCTCCCTGACCTAACTCACACTCCCTGACGCTAACTCTCTTCAGCTCACACTCAAGGTTTTCCTTTGTTGCCCTGAGGAAACTCTGCTAAGGTGATTAAGCCAGGACAACCACTGGGGTCCCCTCTTTTGATTCTCTTTTCTCAGGAATCATTCACGGATGCCCAGTGTCTTGCAAACACTAGACGTGTAGAAGTGTCTTCCCTTCTATCACCTTCCATCACTCACGGTCTCTCAACTGAGCTACTGTAATACCTGTTCTTCTCCCACCCCCCAACCCCCAAAATGAACCAAACTTTCCCCCTTTGCCAGAGCAGCTTCACCCACCCAAAACTCCTCAGTGGTCTCCTCCATGACTTCAATGGAAGATCTAAACATCTTTAACTTGGAGTGGTTAAAGGAATGATCTTGGAAAGGTCCTCCTTCAGACTTCTTTGTTCTTCCTGGTCCTCCCTCAGACTCCCCTGCCCTGTACACAGTTGCCAGATCCAACAGTTCTAAGCCACCTGGATTTCTCATAACCCTGTTCTCTTGCATATGCTGTTGTTTTCCTGGCATGCCTTCTGTCTTTGGGTCTCTCTGGAAAATATCTACTCTTATTTCAAGCATCAACTTAAAGTTGTAGCTAATCACCCCACCCCCACCAACTTGGGCATTGTCCCTCTTACACTTCTGCTGCATTGTTTCAACCTCAATTCCAGCAACCATTATATTTTAAATAAACTTTTTCATATCTGTCTTACTGCAAGACTCTAAAGCTCTTGAGGATCGATCTCTGCTATCCATGGCTCATCTTTTGTGTCCCAGTCCTTGCCTAGTCCTAACACTAACAGGTGGTGGATGTGCTTATAGACTGAAAGAGTAAATTCAGCATGAAATCAGCCTGAGGATAATGTATCATAAGACATCATTGAAGATCTGAAGGACTAGTGATGGGCAACTGAATGATCTTTTATTGTTTGTTTCCTGATTAACATACATCTGTTATAAATATATGTGACTATTTTAAATATCTTGGAAAATATATTACTAACTAATATTAAACTGTAATATTAACTATAACCGTCAAAGCAATGGAAACTTGTTTTGAAGCATCTAAGTTTGAATACTTCCACTATTACCTATAGTGGGAGATTCTTATTACCAAATATTCGTAGAAATTCAAAAGAAATTACGTGAAAGGATGCTATAGACAGAATAAGATAATGAATATTCCAAATAGAATCCAAAATAGAAATGATGTGAAGCAGTAGAAAAAGAAATAAAAATTAAAAGAACACTCTTAGAAGAATTAATCAGGGGATTCTCTGGTGGTCCAGTGGTTAGGACTCCATGCTTTCACTGCCATGGGCCCAGGTTCCAATCCCTGGTCAGGGAATTAAGATCCCATGTGCTGGGTGGCACAGCCAAATAAATAAATAAATAAATAAATAATCAATCTAAGGAAGGTAGACATTTAAAAAAAATGAATTGATTTTCTCTCTGCTGATATTATAAATGATCTGTGTTTGGGCTTAAGGTCTAGAAACATCTCTCTTACAAGAGGGAAAGGCCATGAAGAGGAGGTATGCAGATGCTTAGCAACTGAATTTTTTCTTCTGTCTTTAAGGCAAAAATCACTGGTGTGGGAATGGAGTTTGGCCATCCCAGTTTTGTTCTGCAGAGTCTGTTGGCACCTGGTCATGCAGCCCTGCTTGTTCAACACAGAAATCATAACTAGGTGTATTAAGAGGAAAAATGTCATTTATAGATAATATGCCTTGAATTCACTATCCAATACCAAAATGTGTGAGGGGAATGGTTTAACTGGGTGACCAAGAGCCATCCTGAAAAGAATCAGTGGAGGAATTGCAAGAGGTGAATTCAAGGTCCTGGGTGGTGAGGATCATTATTTCGTATTTTGTTATAATTTAACATGCTGTGAATCCTGAGATAGAGCCTGAGCAGAGAGGGGAATCACTGAACCTGCAGGAGTTTAGCTCTGTCGCTTCCTCCATGCTGCAGGTCTTCCAGACAGCGGGGCTGGATGAGAGACAGGAAAGGCTCCTCCACACTGTTAGTGCTTCCTTTGCTGGTCCTGCTCCCTGAGCTTGCTTGTCCTGACATCTCTATCTGGTCTTCCAGCTGGTTGGGCAAGCTTTGGAGATGTGCTTGGCTCCTGCAGCAGAAATGCCTCCCTGTGTGTGCCTCTTGCTGCCATCACTCAGGCTCCCAGCTGCTTGCTGTTTGCCTGGGTCATGCCATGTGCCAAGCTCTGGAGGCTCAGGTAAAGGAGGCCCAGGCCTTGCTCTCAGGGAGACCACCACCAAGATGGTTGGAGAGAGGTGGGGAGGAATGTGGCTGTTGTGTTATATGCATCAGTCACAAACATGGTAAGAAAATAAGACACCCTCTGTAATCATCTGCTAGAAACTAACCGCATGTCAGAGTGGAAGTGTATAGGTGGCTGGGGAACCCAGCTGAGTGAAACCAGCTGCTGCATCTTAGGGAATCAAGTACAAAGAGAGAGAGGGCAGAGGACATATGTACAGGCTGCAGGGATGTCTTGAGGAAATGTGTGCATGAGAGCTTTGTGAATAAAGCCTGCCTTTTCATCATAGTAACTAGGTTTGAAGTTTCTATTAACCTTAACAGGTATGTTTCAGTTTGCATAAGGATTCCCTGTGCATGTTTTCAAAGACCTTGGCAAAGAGATAACGTCTATGATTGTGTCTGCTCTGAGCTCTTCAAAAGAATCTTTTATTTGAATCAGGGCTGAACCATGCACCCAAGGCAGGGAGGAGACCAACTGAGCAGCTGTGGCCCATGGTGCAACGTCCAGACACTGCTTTGTCAGTAGCTGAGCTTGCAAGGGAGCACACTTCAAGAGCAAGGGTGCATCCAAAAAAGACTGTACAAAAAAGATATTGCTGTGATTTATGTCAAAGAGTGTTCGGCCTATGTTTTACACTAAGAGTTTTATAGTATCTGGTCTTACATTTAAGTCTTTAAGTTCATTTTTTACCACTTTAAGTTTATATTTGTGTATGGTGTTAGGGAGTGTTCTAATTTCATTCTTTTACATGTAGCTGTCCAGTTTTCCCACACCACTTATTGAAGAGGCTGTCTTTTATCCCTTGTATATTCTTATCTCCTTGATGGTAGATTAGATGACCATAGATATGTAGGTTTGTCTCTGGACTTTCTATCCTGTTCCGTTGATTCATATTTCTGTTTTTTTTTACCAGTACCATACTATTTTGATGACTGTAGCTTTGTAGTATAGTCTGAAGTTAAGGAGCCTGATTCCTCCAGCTCTGTTTTTCTTTCTCAAAAGTGCTTTTGCTACTTGGGGTCTTTTGTGTTTCCATACAGTTTGTAAAATTTTTTGTTGTAATTCTGTGAAAAATGCTGTTGGTAATTTGATAAGGATTGCATTGAATCTGTAGATTGCTTTGGATAGTATAGTCATTTTGACAATATTGATTCTTCTAATCCAAGAACATGGTATATCTTTCCATCTCTTTGTGTCATCTTTGCTTTCTTTCATAAGCATCTTACAGTTTTCTGAGTACAGGTTTTTGGATCCACCTCCTAGAGTAATGGAAATAAAAGCAAAAATAAACAAATGGGACCTAATTAAACTTAAAAGCTTTTGTACAGCAAAGGAAATCAAAAAGAAAGTGAAAAGACAACCTGCAGAATGGAAGAAAATATTTGCAGATGAAGCAACGGACAAAGGATTAATCTCCAAAATATATGAACAGCTTATGCAGCTCAATATCAAAAACAAAACAAAACAAAAACAACACACAACCCAATCAAAAAGTGGATGGAAGATCTAAATAGACATCTCTCCAAAGAAGACACACAGATGGCCAAAAAGCACATGAAAAGATGCTCAACATCACTAAAAATTAGAAAAATGCAAGTCAGAACTACAATGAGGTATCACCTCACACCAGTCAGAGTGGTCATCATCCAAAAATGTATAAAAAATAAATGCTGGAGAGGGTGTGGAGAAAAAGGAACCTTCCTACACTGTTGGTGGGAATATAAATTGGTGCAGCCATTATGGAGAACAGTATGGAGTTTCTTTAGAAAACTAAAAATAGAACTACCACATAATCCAGCAATCCCACTCCTCGGCATATATGGGGAGAAAACCATAATTCAAAAAGACACATGTACCCCAATGTTCATAGCAGCACTATTTACAATAGCCAGGACATGGAAGCAACCTAAATGTCCATCGACAGAGGAATGGATAAAGAAGATGTGGTACATATATACAATGGGAGATTACTCAGACATAAAAAAAAGAATGAAATAATGCCATTTGCAGCAACATGGAAGGACCTAAAGATTATCAATACTAAGTGAAGCAAGCAAGACAGAGAAAGACAAATATAATATGATATTGCATATATGTGGAATTTGAAGAAAGGGTACAAATGTTTTATACATATTTACAAAACAGAAATAGACTCACAGACATAGAAAACAAACTTATGGTTACCAAAGGTGAAAGGTGAGGGAGGGATAAATTAAGAGATGGGGATTAACATGTACACACTACCATATATATAATAGATAACTAATAAAGACCTACTGTATAGCACAGGGAACTCTACTCAATATTCTGTAATAACCTATATTGGAAAAGAATCTAAAAAAGAATGGATATATGTTTATGTATAACTGATTCACTTTGCTGTACACCTGAAACTAACACAACGTTAGAAATCAACTATACTCTTTAAAAAAAAAAAAAAAAAGACTACATTTTCTTTTACTCCCTCAGTAAAGTAACAGAAGAAACTGCCTGCTTGGGATCTGAGCTAGAATCAGAGCAAGTGAATTTTAGACATTGTGGTTTTTAATAGTGAGCCAGTAGTAAAGTGTATTTGACAAAGTGTTTAACTGAAACATGTCCTTGAGAGCAAGGGTTGAAAGGCTTTTTGTGTAAAGCACCAGACAGTAAATATCTTGGGCCAGTAGGTCAGATGGTCTGTCACAACCATTCACTTCTGAAGCTGTAGTTTCAAAAGCTGCCACAGACTGCTTGTAACTAGATGGGGGTGACTGTGCCGGAATAACACTTTATTTACAGAAACAGGTGGTGGGCTAGATTTAGCAGACAGGCCATTGTTTGCTGACTCTCCCCTTGGTTTACGATGATTAAAAAATAGAAAAAGAGCAAACAAGGGAGAGTAACAGGAAGAGAAATGTGTCTCCTAAACCCAATAACATTATCTTGAATGCTGTTTGATACTTAGAAGATATTTCTTTTCTGGTGTTTTATTTTGTTTTGTTTGAAGTAGCTATGAATATTTTAGCTCAATTATATGTTTAATACACTATGCTTTATTATTATAAATTGCATGAATAAGGTCCAGTCTGTACTCCTGTAACAGAGAAAAGCAAAAGTCAAGAGTTTAAAAAACCATAGAAGTTTATTTCATGTAATTCCTTGTCTTCAGCCATAACGTCAGTGGGGTGACCCTGCTCTATGCAATCACTCAGGGACCCAGGTTCCTTCCATGTTTTGATTCATCGTATCTAAAGGTGTTATTATATTTTGCATGGTTAGAGCTAGGCCACTGTCTGTTTAAGTTTCCGCTGGTAGCAAGAAGAAAGGAAGCATAGAGGAAGGAGCTGATGGCCCTAGACACAGAAGTTGCATGAGCTGCTTCCAGTCCATTGGTGAGAAATCGGTACCCCTTCCACACAGTGTTGCACAGGATACTGGGAAGTGGGGTCAGTGTGGGACCAGCTACAAGTAAGGTCACTGTGGACATGAGAGATTCTGAAGGACAACTAATGGACAGTTGAATATAAGGTAGAGGAAGGGATTGCATGTTTAAGACAGTGTTGTATCTCAGTGTATGGCTCATAATATCAGCGTAATTCATATATTTGATTGAATGAATGAGGGAGTCCCTCTGGTACAACCCTAACTGTCATATTCCCCAGGCTTTCTTAATTATCAAATATATAAGTTACCTATTGCCGCATAACAAATTGCCCCCAAACTTAGCAGCTTAAAAAAACCAAACATTTAGTATCTCACAGTTTCTAAGGATCAGGAATCCATGAGGGGCTTAGCTTGTATTTTCTGGCTCAAGGTCTCTCAAGATGTTGCAGCCAAGCAGTCTTCTGCAGGTCCCTCTGAGGGAGGATCATCTCCCAAGTTCACTCACGTGGCTGTTGGCAGGAGGCCTCAGCTCCTCACTGAATGCACCCTCCAGAGGCCGCCTGAGCTTCTTCCCAACATGGCAGCCAGCCTGCCCCAGAGCAAGAGTCCCAAGAAGGAGCAAGTCCAAGATGGGAGCCACAGGCATTTACAATACAGCACTTCTGCCATATTCAATTGGTCACACAGACCAGCTCTGATAGAATGCAGGAAGGAACTACACAAGGCTATGAATAAAAAAGCAAACAAACAAACAAAAAAGGCTCATTGGAGACCATTTTGGTGTCTACCTACTGCTTCTAGTCCTGTGTCAAAAGACTCCACGTAGCACACAGCGGCATCAAGGGTAGAACACCTGAGACTTGCTAGTGCCAGGCAGTGCGTTAAACATGTGGCTGATGAGGAAAGTTTGCATATGTGAATATCTGTCAAACACTGAACTAAACAGAGTTAAACTTTTTGTTTACTTTGTCATCTCAGCTCTTCTTGGAGCCTTTGATAGATTGGCTTGGCCAAAAAGTTCATTCAGGTTTTTGGAAGATCTTATGGAAACACTCACACGAACTTTTTGGCCAACCCAATGCTAACGTTCCTTGTGAACCTCAACGGGGTTGTAGCATATGGTGGGCGTTGAACCCCAAAGTTATTAACACCCCATTTTCATGGAACCTCTGTTCACATTTCATAGAAATTATTTCACAGGGAACACTTCGGAGAAATGCCGCTTGGAGAAAGAGACCTAACGACTCTGGGAGGACACAGCCCCCACCATGTATAATGTCAAGGATACAGTAATTCTCTGAAGTGAGAATTCATGTGCTTTACATGGTACATCTACTTTTCATTCTGGTTAGCTACCCAAAGACTGTGGTGCTGGTCCTCAAAGACTTACCTACTCTTCCAGTGGACCGTTTCCATCCCTACCTTATTTATCATCCTTCCTTCTACCTTCCTCTTTCTTCTTCCTTCTTACCATCTTTCTTTCTATGACACAAATCTTATATAGGCATGGTGCTTTGTTTACACACCATCCTACCTATAACAACACTGCAATTAATCATAAGTAATATTTTCATTAAAGAATAAATTAAAGGCCCTATCCTTTTATCAAAATATTGTATTTTCCCACAAGTCCTTGAATTACTAGAATATTTGTGGTAGATGTGAAGTCAAAAATCATAGGAAGGCCACATGTTATGAATTGAAGTCTAACAAGGTCAAGAGGATAGAGTAAGAACTGCAATAAGCCCAATGCTTCTTGAGCTAGAGCCACAGAATGCTGCACCAACACAGTGAACCTGTTCATCTGTGACCTCTGGGATATGGCAGTTGAAGAACATAAGGACTGTGCCCTCTGTGAGTGCATCGGAGAACTCAACCGTGCATGCTACAATTAAAGACGTTAGACATACTTGCAATCTATGCATTTTCAGGGTCTGCAGGTTGTTCGCAAGTAACCTTGATATTTTGATTTATACTTGAGTGTTACTGTTCAAAATATCCTGGTTCTCTCTAAATCTCCCTATTATCCTTTCGAACTATACATGCAGATTTCCTTCATCTTGGTGGTAGAACAAGCTTAGCATATAAAGGATATTTTAAATATCCTAAAGTAATAAGATTTTTAGTATCTTAAACATTGTGTTCAGATGGAGCTTTTAATTGGTCCTACTAAGTCAGAGAGCCTTTTATGAACTGCATGGAGAAAATTGTGTTTTATGAGCTGTGTTCAAGAAAGCCCATCCCCACTGTCTCACACTACACCAACTAGACCAGTCAAGTCTGTTCCCACTGTGATAGTGTTGAATATCTGACAGTTCTCAGTGCTCATGTCTCCCCTGCCTGTTGAAACATAAAGGAAAATGTATCTTATCACTGGCTCTACCAGGCAAAACATCAATTGTCCTCAGTGTATGTCCAGGTTCTGATGAGGTATCACTTTTCTTATGACAAGTAGAAAAACCCTAAACATTTAAATTAGGCCATCCATAGAAGTGCTGTTATTAGCCACTAATTTCTGTGATCTCAGAGCTGAAAGGAGGCTTGTGGTATCCTTTAAGAATAAGAGTGGAAGAATGTGAGCACAGAGATGGCAGAGGAAGTAAGAGGTCTGAGACTGGAGTGCTAGAGATATTAAATTGGGTGCTAATGACCTTCATCAAACTTCTGTCCACCACAGGTCACCGTCTCTGCATCTGCAAACCATGCAGATGATCTTGCTGGATTTCAGGACTTGTGGAAATAAGTAAGACCACGCAGAGGCTGTTTATTCAGAGCTTATTATATCAAGGGAGTCAGCCAGCATCACTTGCCTTTGGCAGAGACTCAAAAGCAGGCAGAAGAATGGGAAAGCTTTATAGTGGAAGAAAGGGATGGCTCCAGGTGTACCATCATTGGAGGCTTGTTTGCAAAGGGAAGCTGGAACATCTTATGTGATTCGTTAAGGGTGCATATTTTGGTTGGTTCTGGGTTTGAAGTGGGGGTGAAATTTTAAAAGCTGTCAGTCACTCATCAAGTCCTGACCATTCTCAGCTGATGGTTGCAGAGGTTATGGTTTCGCTCCATGGGCTGTTGGTTGTATGCAGCGTTCCGTTGTCATATGTGGTCTGGTCATTGTCCATCTGTATGTTCCATCTTTCAGAGAGGCTGTTACATGGATTAAATGAGATGTCGTTAAGTACCTGGCACAGCGCGTCATGCATGGTCAAGTTTCAATCGACCACATTATAATTTTAAACTGTTAAGAAATAAAGAAGCCTGGGCTTAATTACCAAGAGACTTGAGTATGGGAATGATGAAAGTCTTGTTTTAGGAATTTTGTTCTGCAGTATGATGCAGAGTTAATTAAAGGGAGCAAGAGTGATGTGATGCAGGCCTGCGTTGCCATCTTGGTTGTAGCACCTCAGAACAGGAAATGCCTGGTCCACAAAGTGGATCATCGTGTAAGAGAAATCTTTTGACAAAGCAAAGATGAAGCAGGCTCTGAACTCAGATCAGGAGACACATATTTTGTACATCATCCTGCAGCTGTCATTCCATGTCGTCGGAATCACATGTTTTACTGAGGTTGCACTTATGTTTCTACTCTATACCATTTTTTCCCCAGCTAAAATAGAAACAGAAGTTCGTTTGGTTGGCTAGCTATCTGGGAGAAGTTTGTACTTTGTTTACGTGAATGGGAAGGAAGGGAAAAGTCAGATTTCAGAAACTAGTAAGATGCTCAAGAAAGGAAAGCCAGGGTAAGGCAAGTCTCTGACGCCAAGGTCTGAGGTCATGTCTGTTGCAGGGAAGGAGGCACTTCTCTTGTTGAGGAGGATGGTGGGTCCAGGTTCATGCGAGCAAGAAATCAGAGATGGGCTGCAATTTCTTTTTCTCTTTTTCTTTCTTTCTTTCTTCCCTTCTCTTTTTCTCTTTCTTTCTTTTTCTTTCTCTTTCTTTCTTTCTTTCTTTCTTTCTTTCTTTCTTTCTTTCTTTCTTTCTTTCTTTCTTTCTTTCTTTCTTTTCTTTCTTTCAAGTCCAAAAACGCAGTTCTTTGAGGAGGCATAGTAAATGAAATGCTTACAGAACAGGATGTCTATAAGTTGGTTATATAAAAGCATGACAAATGGCCACCTGTTGTTTTAAAGCCTTCTTACTCTTATCCACATTATGCATTGTTTTAATTTTCTTTCTAATTGCTATTAATATTGCAGAGTATGGACATTTGAGTACAAACTAGTTCATATTGTATAATTATTAAGATGCAGATAAAATTAGTCACCATTAATTCCTTGATGACTTTTGAGAATCAGTCCAGGTGCCTAACTAGAGGAGATTGATAGCATAATTAGAGAGAGCAGTACAAAAATATTCATAGACTTTCATTGCTTCAGGACATATAAACTCATAGTTATCTAATGACATACTGATAACTTCACATTGGTTTCTGTAATGCGTTTAGCCTTTTTCTCTGCTTTTCCCCTCATTTCTGCTTTACAACACTACTAATAAAGATTATGAAAGACTTCCATCTCAACTCAAACTACTATAATTCTGTGTAATTGCAATCTAAATTTACTACTGTTCAACAGTAGAAAGAAGAAATTTTAGAATCACTGGAGCCATTATTTTAATTTTTTTAAACTTTTAATTTTGAGCCTGTAATAAATTAAGAGGAAATCACAAAACTCATACAGAAAGGCCTAAGTACCCTTCACCCCATTTCCCCAAGGGTTAACATCTTACATAGTTATACAACAACAGCAAAAACATTGACATTGGTGCCATGCCCAGACCTTATTCAGATTTCACTACTTCTACATTCACTCCTTTGTGTGTCTTTTTATGGCCCCATGCAGTTTTGTTACATGTGGAGGCGCCTGTAATTAACCACCACAAGGAAGACACAGGGCTGTCCCATCAGGGCGGAGAGCTCTGTTCTTCCTTCGTAGCCACACCCATCCCCTCCCCCATCCATAACTTCTGGAAACCACTAATCTGTTCTCCAGGAATGTTTTATGCTTTGAAGCATACAAAATGTAAAAATGTAACCTTTGCTGCTTTCTTTTTTGTCACTCAGCATGATTCTCTTGAGAGTCATCCAACTTGTTTGCATCCATAGTTTCTTTCTTTTTATTCCTGACTGGTGTCTCATGGTATGCATGTACCACAATTTGTTAAACCATTCAGTCATTGAAGGATATTTGGATTGTTTCCAGTTTTTTATTGTGTAAGAAAGAAAGCTGCGATGCACATTTTTGTACAGGTTTTAATGTGAGCCTAAATTTTCATTCCTCTCAGATAAAAGCCCAGGAGTGCTATTTCTGCATAATATAGTAAAGGTATATTTAGTTAAAAAATCTTTTTTAAAAGGAAATCACCAAACTGTTTCCCAGAGTAGTCGTACCATTTTCCATCCCCACCATCAGTGTGTAATAAATCTAGTTTCTCTGCATCCTCTGCAGCATTTGATGTTCCATTTTTTTTTAAATTGTAGCTATTTTAATAGGTGTGTTGATGTCACATCATGGCCTTAATTTGCCTTTCCCTAGTGGTTAATGATGTTGAACATCTTTTCATGTGCTTATTTTTCATCTATATCTCCTCTTTAGTAACACGTCTGTTCGTGTCTTTTGCCCATTTTCTAACTGGATCATTTTGTACTCATGTTTTGAGAGTTCTTATAGTCTAGATAGGAGTCTTTTGTCAGATATGTGGTTTACAAACATATTCTCTTCCTCTAAGTCTGTAGATCATCTTTGCATTCTCTTAATAAGGTTTTGCAGAACAAAAGTTTTAAATTTTGGTAATGTACAATTTATTGATGTTTTCCCTTTTATGGACTGTGCTTTTGGTGTCATCTATAAGAACAACTCATTTTGCTATAGGTCTTTCCTATGTTTTCTTTTGTCTTGTAGCTTTATATTTTGCTTTTAAATCCATGATCAATTTCTAATTAATTTTTATATAAAGTGTGAAATTTTGCTTTAGGCTCACTTTTTTCCCCCCATGGGTATCCATTGCTCCAGCACCATAATATCCTTTCTCAAATGAATTGCCTTTGCATTTTTGTACAAGGTCAACAGGTCATACATTTAGGGGTTTATTTGTAGGTTCTCTCTTCTGTTCCCTGGATCTTTATTTCTGTTCTTCTGCCGGTACCACATTGTCTTGAGTACTGTAGTTGTATAGTAAGTCTTCAAATCAAGGTAAAATAATTTCTCCAATTATTCTTTATTTTAAAAAGTGCTTTAACTATTCTTGCTTATTTGCCTCTCCATATACATTTAGAATAAACTTTTCTGTATCTGTAGGATTTTGATAAATATTATATTAAACTTACAGATCAATTGGGAGAGAATTGGCATCTGAAAATGTTGATGCTTCAATTCTTGAATGCAGTATGGCTTCCTTCCATGCAGAGCTTTGATTTTTTTCCGTTGGTGTTTTATAGTTTTCAGTGTAAAAGTGCTGTGTAGATTTTATTAGATTTGTACCTATGTACTTCATTTTTAGTGATTGTAAATTGCGATGTGTTTAATTTACACTGTATTTCTGAACTAAGTTTTCTTGGTTGTGGTGTGTAGTTATCTTTATTGCTGGATTTGATTGGCTAGTATTTTGTTGAGGATATTGTGTTTATGATCATGAAGGATATTGGTATGTTTTTCCTACTTTGTACTTTTTGTCTGGTTTTAGTGTCAGATAATACATGATTTGGAAAGTGTTCTATACTCTTCCACTATCTGAAAGAGATTGGACAGAATTGATCTTAATTCTTTGAATAGTTGGTAAAGTTTCCCACTGCAACCACGTTGACTTGGAGATTTTTTCCTTAGGAATCTTTAAGCTATAAATTTAATTTCTTCAATAGATGTAAGGCTTTATGTCATCTATTAATTTACGTCATCTGTTTAATGTTAGTTGATTCTTGGTATTTCGTGCTTTTTGAGGAAATGGTCCATTTTATCTAAGCTGTTGAATTCGTGTATAGAGTTGTTTATACTAGTCCCTTATTATGGCCTTAATATCTGCAGGATCCGTAATAATGTTCACTGTTTCATTCCTAATGTTGGTCATTTATGCCTGCCTTCTTTTCTCTGTCAGTTGTCTTAGACATTTGTCACTGTCAATCTTGCCAAAAAGCTAGTTTTTTTGTTCATCAGTTTTCTCTTTTAATTTCATTAGTTTCTGCTGTTGTTTTTACTATTTCTTTTCTTCTGCTATCTTTGGGAATATTTTGCTATCATTTTTCAGACTTCTTAAGGTGAGAGCTTAGATAATTTGAGACCTTTCCCCTTTTTTAATGTAAACATTTTGTCCTGTAAATTTCCCTCTCAGCAGTGCTTTAGCTACATCCTACAAATTTACATATATATAAATTTTCATTCAGTTGAATATATATTTGATATCTCTTGTGATTTCCTCTCTGAGAGAGAGGGAGATCAGATCTCTAAGTCTATTCTATCTTGTTCAGAACTAGAAGTTTTAAATCAAGTCAGGTGAAAGTGCAAACAACATGAGCTTTACATGAAACTTTCATTCACTTATCAAGCATTTCCTAAAATCTTCTATTCAATCAACCTGATATTCATGGAGCATCTACCTCTTATATGTCCGGTACTATTATTCTTCCTGTAGATTGTACAAAGTCAAATGAAATAGTCACTCCTCCCAAGCATGAAGCTGGTGATGGTTCAGCCTGGTTGAAGCTCCTGAGGTCTGGACCATTTTCTTTCTTTGCTGCTGACTGATTTGTCTCTTCTACTTCCCGTTTGGAAAGCTCTAAACAGCTTCATAGGCTTTGTACAAGGGTCAATACAGGGACGTGCTCCTCGAGGATATGCCTTGAGGTAGAAATGGAGACAAAGGTAAGTCTCCTAACGGTGAGGTGAAAGCAGTGATAGAAGAGAATCAAATCAGAACAGAATTAGAATCAAATCTTCCCAATAATTAGAAGAATCTGGTAGAAACGACTTTAGATAGAAATGGTGCAATCTGTATTTTCAGGGTTTGAAAAAATAAAAAAGAAACCTCAATCATTCAAGGAGTCCATAGAGCTCAAGTGCTTTTAGAAAATATCTTCCTAAGTGACTACTCATATATATAAAACCCCACATCAAGTAAAGAAATATTATAAGAAATTCCTTGGTAAAGAACAAACATGCTGTGATGTGTTTTAATCAGTGGGTCAAGTATTCCTTTCTTTGGAGGCTGATCCTCATTTCAGTCTTAATTCCATCTCTCCTCATCTTTTCCCTAGATAAGTAGCTCCTGGCCTGAGAGCTGCTGTGCTTCCTCCCATTGGAGCGTTCCTCACCGTCATTCTAGAACTCCGCATGTATATGCAGCTTATTGATCAATGGCTCCATGAAACAGAACTCCATTGCATTGTATTCTGCAGTTGTTGGGGGTGGGGGGGCGCCTATAAATGTCAATTACATCTTGTTGGCTGATGATATTGTTCAGTTATTCTATATCTTCATCATTTTTCTGCCTTTTGGGTCTGTGAATTTTTGAGAGTGGGGTCATGAAGCCCCCAGCTCTAATTGTGGGTTTGTCTACTTATTTTTTCAGCCCTTTTAGTTACGTGTATTTTGCAGCTCTGCTGTTTGTTGCACGTGCCTTTACGATCACTGTCTTCTGGTGGATTGATCGTTTTTAATCATTACATAAGATCTTTTTTTTTTTTTCTTTTGCTGCATTGGGTCTTCCTTGCTGCTTGCAGGAGTTCTCTAGTTGTAAGAGGGAGGATGGGAGTGGGGAAGGGGCTACTCTTCATTGCGCTGTGTGGGCTTCTCATTGCAGTGGCTTCCCTTGTTGTGCAGCACAGGTTCTAGGCACACAGGCTCAGTAGTTGTGGCTTGTGGGCTCAGTAGTTGTGGCTCACGGCCTCTAGAGTGCAGGCTCAGTAGTTGTGGTGCTTGGGCTTAGTTGCTCCGCGACATGTGGGATCTTCCCGGACCAGGGATTGTACCCGTGTCCCCTAAGTTGGCAGGTGGATTCTTAACCACTGAGCCACTAGGGAAGTCCCATTACATAATGTCTTTTTTTGTCCCTATAATTATTTTTGTTCTGAAGTCTTATTTTTATCCATTATTAAGGAATGAGTCTCTCTAAATATCTCTGGTTCACTGGCATAAGCAGCTCTGTTTCTAAATCCTTTGGGAAGGTGTAGTGGCTCTGTCCTGCACTCAGGGAAGCCTCTGTAATTCGTGTGTTGATCCAAGGGAAAGAGAAAGCATGTGTCACAGAATGACCAACAGTACTTGCTATTTTTACCCACAAGGTCCCTTCACCCAAGAAAGAGACGGTACAGAGGAGGGAATCTTGCATGGAGCTGGAAGTCTTGCTGGAGTTGGACAAAGGAGAGAGACAACATAAGAGTCATTTTTTTTTTAGTGACAGTAATTTGACCTGGCCTGGTGTGGTCTGAGGAAATATGGACTGAGTGAGCAAATGAAATAATTCGCAGATTGCTTTTTTCCCCCTTGCTTTACACACAGTCATCCTCCTTGAGGACTCCATGACATCTCTGGTAGTTATATTTTCAAAAAGTCTAAAAGCTGTGATGTAAAAACATGGGTAAAATTGGTTTTATCAATTTATCCAATAAGCAAACAAACAGATCTCTTATAAATCAAGAGCTCACGCTTGAATTTTAGAGATGAAGATTTAATTTAATAAAGTGCATATTTTGTTCAATTTAGTAATTGCACTTTTTGTTTTTGCATCAGTGCTTCAAGAAAAATTCATTCTGTATTTAATGAATTAAAAGCTAAAGAATTTGCTCTGCCTTCAGGAAATCAAGATAAATTCATCATAAGCTATATTCTATGTTATATATCATTACTACTAAAAGTAGTAAAATGAGTGACTGTCACAATATAGATAATTATCATGGGATAATCAATTAGAGAATTAGAGACTGGTAGTCCTGGAAGGAATCTTTGAGATTGACTTGTTCAGCCCTTAATTTTATAGAGGTGGAGCTGGTTCCCAGCGCGGGGAGCTGACTAGGAAGGGGCAGATGGGCCCAGGAATCATAGCCCTGAGAAATGTCTCCTAGGAAATATACAAGGAGAAACTTCATTTCCTTTTATTTTATTTTTATCTCTTTAAAGTGATATTTTTAATAATATGATGTAATTTGCTATTCTGTAGACTGAGAAACTGTGATAAATGAATTGATAGAAAGGAATAAAAAGAACTGAATTCTAAAAGAGTATATTAAAAAAGTTATTAGGAGGATAAAAGACTTAAGTTTTATTTTTCCCCCATGCAAAATTTTTAAAAATAGTACCACCAGCAGAAGATAAATATATGATAAAATTTGAACTAGCAAAACGAATTTTTTAAAAATAGCACTTATAAGAGCTTTGTGGTGAGAAGTTTGACTTTTAATCCTGAAGCTAAAAATTTTTTTGAAGGGTAGTCGATTACATTGCACATAGTCTATCAATAAGCAGCTTTTGAGTTGTTCTATAGGTAATTGAACACAGAGCTGGTTCCTGTAAGGAAATCCATATTGTTTAATGAGTAGAGCTCTTGAATTTCAGAATTTGAATAACATCTTTCTGCAGGTAATAGGAAATATTGTAATTCTGCCTCTGGAGTACACTGATCCATTATAAGTCACCTCTCTTGGGAGATTTATTAATGTTAAGAATGGAATGAGGGCTTCCCTGGTGGTGTAATGGTTAAGAATCTGCCCTGCCAATGCAGGGGACATGGGTTTGAGCCCTGGTCTGCGAAGATCCCACATGCCATGGAGCAACTAAGCCTGTGCTCCACAACTACTGAGCCTGCACTCTAGAGCCTGCGAGACACAACTACTGAGCCCACATAGCACAACTATTGAAGCCCACATGCCTAGAGCCCGTGCTCTGCAACAAGAAGCCAACACAATGAGAAGCCTGCACACTGCAACGAAGAGTAGCCCCTGCTGGCCACAACTAGAGAAAGCCCACGCACAGTAACGAAGACCCACCACAGCCAAAAAATTAGTAAATAAATAAATAAATAAATAAATAAATAGATTTATTTTTAAAAAAATGGAATGAAAGTCTTTGGTTAGGTAACATGTACGAGAAATGTTTGCAAAAACGTGTTTAATACGTAATCAGTAAAAATAGAATTATTGAGTCAGCACAATTAGACAGAAAGCCTTGGTCAGCAAGAAAGTCATGTCTGGGTCAAAGATACATTTGAATACTTAAGCACAGTTTGGGGGTTCTGGCAATCACAAGAGAAGGGAGAAAGTTTGTGAAGCTGGTGCAGGTAACAATGAGTAAGATTGTAAGGGACAGGCTTACAGTAAGGAGTTTATCTTTCTATAGATTTGAGTCTAGAATACATGTTATAAAAGTCTCAATCACCTGGAATACTAGGCGAGGCATCTCAGTTGTTTTCAGCCTAGAGGATTTATATATTAGCAAATGAGCTACAAATTGAAATCTTTAGATATCTTATTCCTGATTGAACATCAAGTTCCAATAAAATGTGAACAGATATGAGCTCTCAGATGCCTTTGAGTAACATTTAAAATTATTTACTCTTTCCTCTGAAATCATTTATCATTTCTTCCTCCCTTTTGGAACAATCTACCGTCTCAAATATTTGGGGTTGATAAACAGACTTCACAACTTTTTAATTTACTTCCTTCTGTAATTCAACACCAGTGACCTTAATAAAATTCCCAAATCAGATCCTCATTTAATTAGGTTTTTAGTACCATGAGGAGCAGCTGTTCAATGTTAATAACTTCTCCATCGTTTAACAAATGTTACCTTCATCAACAGACTTTGGCCCTCACCCCATACTCATTCATTGTATTTTGTAAATGAAAAAAAAAAAAAGGATTATTTTAAAAATTGCAGAACTTTCCTCAGCCACATTAAGACTATTTAAGACTTCAAGTTAAACATAGACTATTTTTGATAAATGATAGTATTTTATAATACAAAGAATGAAAGGTGAGTTGGCTTTGGTATGAGTTTCACTTCTTTATATGTCTTCATCTTCCTGCACTTGAAAATACACTCTTTGCATATAAATTCTTCCTCTTTCTAAACTGTTTTTCAAAAACAGGAGGAACGTTAATCTATGAAATAAGCAATAGAAAAATAAAATATAAATGTAGCAGAAAACTAAAAGAATGCCCTTTTCCCCATGTCTTTGTGGGCTTTGTCCTAAATGATGACTATGTTTGTATGTGTGTGATCTCTGTAAACTTTCTGTTATACGGAACTGAAATGCTGCTAATAGGAAATATATTTCTTCGATATCCTTTAAAATAACCATCTTGTGTGTTTATTTCCAGTGGTCCTCTGAGTCAAAGGCTATTGTTTTTAAAAAGGTTTTTTTGATGTGGACCATTTTTAAAGTCTTTATTGAATTTGTTACAATATTGCTTCTGTTTAATGTTTTGGGTTTTTGGGCAGGAGGGAGGCATGTGGAATCTTAGCTCCCCCACCAGGGCTTGAACCACACCGCCTGGATTGCAAGGCAAAGTTTTAACCACTGGACCGCCAGGGAAGTCCCTAAAGGCTATTTACTTAGGTTTTTAATGTGGTTAATTATGAAAATGCTATTTTCTTCTTGGAAACATCTTTTAAAAATAACTTTTAAGTCAATCACTTTAAGCAACGTTAAGTTATTCATAGAGGGGAGAGTGTGTTTATTGTTTAATTTAGATTTTCTTTAAACAAAAAGAAATAGAATATTTGAGATAAAACTAAAATCACCCTTGTTTTTCTTTTACTTCCTGTCTACATAGCTCTGGCCAGAACAAATCACTGTCATGAATTTGGTGTGTATTCTTCCAATCACTGTATTTTTACTTCCATTAATTAGCTCTGTTGTCTATGAAATCTATAGTATTGCTTGGTGTATCTTCAAATTTACACAAATCATATGATAGTCCGTGAGGTCTTTTAACATACAACTGTCACACTCAACTTTATATTTTTGAAAGCTAGCTGTGTTGATACATAGAGGACTCCCTTCATTTGGCTGCTATGCAGCGTTCTGTTGTTTGCCTGAATCTCAGTTCAATTACATAGTTTTGAACTTTCCATTTTCAGGATTTCTTGGTGTAAATTCCAATAATGCAGCAGTGAACAATCTCATCTATGTTTTCTGTTCTCATGTCTGAGATATTTTCTAGAGAATTCACATATAATTTATATAATGAAGGATTATTATTCAGAAAACACAACTGATTACACTTCCTGTAAATCAGCTAGGGAAATGAAAGAGGACAACACAATAGAAAAAATACAAGGTTGTTGACGGGAAATTTGGAGAACAGATACTTGATTCAGCGATTACTAGTTTACAAAACAAGTAAACAGAAAGCAAAAAGAAGAAAAATCCATTGGTAAACAGGAATATTGGAAGGAAAAAAGTGAAGTAATATTTGCATACATTAGATTGCAAATCTTAAAGAGTCTCACAATACCAACTGTTGGTGACGATTTAAAAAAATAGGAGTGCCTGTATCTACCTGAAGAAAGTTAAAATTGGTAAATTACTTTGGAGAATAATTTGGTAGTAGTTAGTTAATAATTTTGGAATGAACTAATATTTACACTTTACACATTTACAATTATACCTCTCAACTGTTAAAACATTTTCTATTATGAATGAATATTAATATTTCCTATGAATGAAGGAAGGTTTTTCTTCAATTATTGATGCAATCCTACAACTTTTCTCCTTTATAACGTAATTTCTGATCTTGAGCCAACCTCATGTTTCTGGCATGACATCTGTGTTTTTAAGATGAACGTTGTTCTTTATACACTGGAAGTTTTGACATAAGTATTTTATATAGAATTGTTGTATCTTCATTTGGGCTTGGCAGAATAATGTCCTCCAAAAGATGTCCACATTGGAATCCCCAGAACCTGTAAATGTGTTACCTTGCATTTAAAAAAGGGACTTTGTAGTTGTGATTAAGTTAAGGATCTTGAGACGGGAGATTATCCTGGCACCTATTGTGGCCAATCTAAACACAAGTGTTCTCACAAGAGGGAGGCAGAACACCAGAGTCAAAGAAGGAGGCTTTACAAGGAAGCAGTGGTCAAAGTGATGCCACAGAAGAGCCAATGATTGCTGCAGCCTCTAGATACTGGAAAAGGCCAGGAAGACTCTCCTAGAGCCTCCGCAATGCAGCCTGCCAACCCACTTTAGATTTCTAACCACTTGAACCGTAACATCTGTAGTTTGTACCACTACGTTTGTGGTAATTTGCTACACCAGCAATAAGAAACTAATACAGTATCTTCGATTGTAATAGGTATTTTTCTTGCATTTGCTTTCTTTGTTGCCAAGGTTATATTGGCTTCATAAAACCAGCTAAATAGCTTCCTGAGTTTTTTATTCTCTGAATCAGTTTGAAAAAAGATAGAAACCATCCACTCATTCACAATTTGATAAAGAATGTCTTTATCAGAAACTGCCTGGACCATGTGTGTTTATTGTTTGGATAAGAATTGGGGGAAGGCGAGGACAAAATGTTTTCCAACAATTTCAGTGCCCTATTTGCAAATGGTGCCTTCATGTTTTCAGTTTATTTTTATGTCAGTTTTGATAGTTGAAAATTTTATAGAGAATTTCCTGTTTCTTCTAAAATTTTAATTTACTCACACTAGGTTGTTTATAGTATTCTTTTTTATTTTTAAAACATATAATACACTTTCTTTTTTTCTAATATTTTTTATTGTTGCCATCTTTTTCTTTTTAAAGCAGTCCTCTTGAGGTTATTTCAGTTTTATCCAGGCTCTGTTTTAATTTTTGTCGTGTCCCTTTTTCTCTAGCTTTATTCAGGTATAATTTACATACAATAAACTTAGCTAATATGTAGTATTCAGTTTATTCATGTTTAACAATTGTGCATAGTCACTAAGCAAAATATTAAATTTTCATAATCCCCAAAAGTTTCTTTGTGCTCCTCTGCAATCCAGCTTCTCCAATGATCCCTAGCCCCAGTCACTGATGTGCTTTTTGCCACAATAGTTTTGCCTAGCCTGGAATTTTATAGAAGTGGAATGATACATTAAGTACTCATTTATATTTGACAGCTTTTACTTTGTGTCATGTTTTTAAGATTCATCCATGTTGTTGTGTGTGTCAATAGTTTCTTTCTTGTTCTAATTAATATTTTATAGCATAGACATACTAACTTGTTTATCCATTCACTACTTGATGTACGTGTGGGTTATTTCCGCTGTTTGGATATTATGAATAATGCCACTCTGAGCGTTTACATGCAAGTCTTTATGTAGACACATGTCTTCATTTCTTGGTGTAAATTCCAAGGAATAGGCCTACTTGATTTGGATGGTAGGTATATGGCTAAGTTTATAAGATAATGACAAGTTATTTTGCAAAGTGACTGTACCATTTTGTCTTCCTTCCAGCAATACAGAAGGTTTCTAGGTGGTCCACATTTTCAGCAACACTTACCCTTGTCTGTCTTAACTGTTGCCATTCTAGTAAGTACTTTGGCTTTCATCTTCCCTGATAAATAGTGACTTTGAACATCACTGATAGGATTGAATTCGGGTCTACAGTTTTATACTTTTTTCTTGTTACTCCTTCTGACTTTTGTTCCTCTGTTCCTGTTTTTCTACATTTTTTGATTATCTTAATACCATTAGACTACAACTTTATTTTTAAAGTTGTTTCGGGTATAGTATTTTAAGTATATTTTAGTGTTTGCTCTAGGGATTAAAAAGACATCCTTAAGTTTTCACAATCCATTTATAATTAATATTATACTACTTCACTGTGTAAGTCCATTTATCCCTCTCCTCCTGTACTTTATGCTACAGTTATATGTATGTATATTATACATGGGAAGGTATAACTTTTGCTCAAACTGTCATATATTTTATAAAGAAGTTAAGAGGAGAATGCAAAACATCAATATTTTTATTTATAATAGATAAATAAAATTTCTTATGCTCTTCCAAGTTTTCAAATAATATTTCTCTTGACCCTGAAGAATGTCTGTTGCGATTTATTTTAGTGCTAGTCTTTTGCAGTGAACCCTTTTAGGTTTCTTTATTTAAAATGGCTTTATTTTACATTAATTTTTAAGGATATTTTCTCTTACACAGAATTCTTTGTTGCTAGTTGTGTTTCAACACTTGAAAGATGTTTCACTGTCCTCTTGCTTCCATAGTCTTGAGGTGATATCAGCATTCAGTGAAATCATTCTATTGTATATAATGAGCCTTTTTTTTTTTTTACTGTGTTCAAGATTTTTTCTTTATCTCTAGCTTTTACCGATTTGATTCCAAGGTACCTAGACAAGACCTTCTTTATGTTTATTGTGCTTGGAGATTCCCGTGCATCTTAAATATATAATTTTTTTCTCTTTTCCAGTTTAACTATTTGAACATTATTTCTTCCAATATTTTTCTGCCTATTCTACCTCTCTCCTCTTTTTTTTCTGAGACTTCAATTACACAAATGTTAGAATCTAACAAGTCCCTAAGTCTTTGTACATTTTAATTTTTATTTATTTTATTTATACTTCAATCTGGATAACCTGTATTTGAGTTCATTGTTACTTTCCTTTGTCCTCTATATTATTCCATATTGAACAAAGAATATGAAAAATATTCTAACTATATTACAAATATGTGAAACAAAAGGTGCAGGGGAAAATATACTCACCTAACTAACTTTCTAAATGAGTGGTGTCTGAAAGACAAAATCAAAAACAAGCCAAAAAACAAAACAACAACAAAAACTAAAGACAAAAAAACAAAACAAAGACCAAAAAATACATAAGCACTGTACTCTAGTTGGCAAAGTTATGTCTTAAGTGGGTATGGTTTAAACTTTTGATACCCTATGTAGGATATTAGCATTGAACAGCCAAGTAAATGGAAAACAAATGGTGAGAGTTAGGTGTCTCATGGTTGGAAGGACAGTTTACAGAGAAGTAAGAGGAGGAAGCTAGAATGATATACATGGTGATGATTTAGCTCACTGTGAACTCGTATTTAGTTTCATATAACTACAGCTGGTTACATATAGGAATATTTGTAAATAAGTGTGTACATGTAGACTAGAATATATATACCTATATTTCCTTTTTCTTTCAACTAAGAGTGCCTGGAGGAACTGATGTAGCAATGAGAGTAACTAGTACTCAGATATTGGTTTCTAATACCAGTCTCTAATAAAAAGGACTCTAACCCAGAGCTTCTTAAAGAAATGGCTGATTCTAGGACTGAGAAAGGATATATATAAGATGAGTCTGCAGTACTTTGTAGCATCAGAAAGCAAGAAAGTTCTTAAGAAAAAAAATCACACATTGATGGAGAGTATGTCATAGCGCACGTGAGCCAACTGAAAGAGCTCCCCATGGCCAATGACAGAAGAATTTGAGCCAAAAACACAAAGTAGAATTGTATTACAAACCAAAGCATAAAATAAATATTCATGAGTCCATACTGATATAAACAAAAGATTGAATAAATAAATATGGAGAAAAGGCAAATATTTCTTTCAGAAAAATTCCCAATAATTTATGGAGATACTCGCTACCAGGAGGTAGAGCTTAACCCTCTCCCCCTACTTGAGTGTGAGCTGGGCTTAATGACTTTCTTCTAAAAAATGAAATATTGAAAGAGGGCAAAGAAATAACTTCACAGTGGAGAGACCTGACAAACATGATCTCATCCAGGTGATCAAGGTCAACATCAGCAGTGGTAAGTCATGTTGATAGCATATGCCCTTGATATGATATATTGAGCATAGCATACCTCTCAATATATGAGATCTTCCTCCCCAAAACCATAACCCAAATCTAATCATGAGAAAAACAAAAGACAAATCACCATTGTAGGACATTCTACGTACACCATTCCTAATTAGTACTCCTCAAAACAGTCAAGGTCATCAAAAGCAAAGGAAATCTGAAACTATCAAAACCAAGAGGAGTCTAAGGAGACATGACAACTAAAAGTGATGTGGTACTCTGTGTGGGATCCTGGAATAAGAAAAGGATACTAGGTAAAAACTAAGGAAAGAAGAATCAGCTATGGACTTTAGTCAACAATAAAGTATCACTGTTGGTCCGTTAATTATAACTAACATGCTCTACTAACGTAAGATGTTAATAATAAGATAAACTGGGTAAAAGGTGTATGAGAACGCTGTACTGCCTTTGCAGCTTTTTAGTAAGTCTAAAACTGTCCTTAAAACTTAAGAAAAATGAGAAAATATATTTACAGTTTGTTGAATTACACAATGAATTATAGGTTCCCCAATAACAACAGAAGTTCTGTTTTCTTATAGCACTTTTCTCAGTAATTATGGTAATTATTCAGATAATTTTATATGTGTTTCAGAAATATATATATATATATATATGTATACACACACCCACACACACACAACAAATACTCTGTATTTGTTGCCAAGCTGTTTATACTAAAATTCCCAGGATTTGTTGACAACCTCCTATAACTTATCATTCTGACTGTTCTAAAGTTAGACATAACCCAGTCTTATGAACGTAGGCCGATGACTAATGACTTTGGATTCCTGGATAAATAGGCTTTTCAAGTAACTTTAGATATCACTTATATTTTTAGGATATTATGTTAATTTTATTATAGGTACTTATGAATCAGTGCTTTGTATATTAATGTTTGTGCTATGCCTGGATGATATATTAGCTTAACCTTGACTGTTGTGTCCAACATCAATCATTAAAATCATTCCCTTCTATGATTTCTACCATATAATTGAATTCTAATGAAATCAGTCAGCATGGCAGCAGATGGGCTCATTTTAAAGCACCATTTTTTATTTACCTACAAGATAAAAAACTGAATTATGCAGTTCATTCCAAAAGTTTTTTAGTTAATGAAAGCATTCTACAGAAAATTACTATTGTGTCCTTTTGTAGTACTCCAAATTTGGTCAAAATTATTAAACTCTTTTAAGGTGAATTGAAGAACAAACAAATGTATGTCTGGGGGAAGAGTTGAACTTGTGACCTCAATTCATTCTGCTGCACGCAAACAGATCTGTGCACTGAGGGAGAGCCTTCTGTTAGAGAGAAGAAGCCGCACATTTCCTTTTGCAGTGTCCTCCTTGTATGTGTATGAGAGAGGGAAAGAGGTAGGTGTGGCAGTGCCTCCCCACGTAACTGACACTTCAAATGTCTTTGAGTTATCTTTACACTGATATTAGAACAGGTTATCTGACCCTAATTTTTTCCTAAATAATCCATGTCAATTAGCTGAATTAAGGACTATGTTCTGGTGTGCAGAGACTGGAGAGAAGCAACAATGTGAATATCAACTTTCCGCAAGCTGTTACTATAGCTACCAGGATGCAGACCATTTCTATAACAGCAGCAAACAGAAGTGCTTTCAGACCAGGGAGAAAGGGAAAGGAAATCGGGCTATTTCCATAGTAACAGAGAGATTTACTGATGTGGGTAGATTATACTTTTCTCTACCTAATAATATTGACATCAGTCATTAATAATTTTACAGGAGCAGAAACGTAGAAAACTCTGATCCTGAATAATGGTTTAAAGCACATGACGTGGAAACTGCATTCATTGAAAATGTCACTTAAGGTCCAGGGGTGATTCTGTGAATTGGATGACTGACACTTACTGAGGTGAAGGGATTACTGACTGCTAATAATGTTGCTTTTTTTTTTTTTTGCTGCAAAATTCAGAGAAAATTTCTTTAATCTATTTGTACTGAAGGCTGTGGTGGGGGATGGGTGCAAGATATAGAATAAGTAGACATTTGAGAAGTGATATAAATGGAATTAGATTTAGAATGTGTGAAGGGAATCTGAAAAGACTTGCAACATTACATAACAAAGATCTGATAAAAAAGAGAAAAATATAATTGATGCAGCAATCAGGGTGTGCTCACTAGGAGTAAATGCTGGAGGGAAAGGAGAGAGATTGGAGGGCTGGAAAGCACTTAAGCATTATCCATGCTCAATTTGCAAATAAAGTGTTAAAAAGCATTCATTCATGTGCATATTTACTGAGCCTCTCCTATATGCCAGATACTGTTTTGGAGTAAATACATCAGTGATTTAAACAGATAAGAATCCCTGTCTTTTGGGAGCTACATTCTCAAGGGAAACATAGACAATAAAAAGTAAAGATAATAAATAAGAAAAGTGCGTGTGTGTGTGTGTGTGTGTGTGTGTGTGTGTGTGTGTGAGACAAATGCTATAAAAGGAAAAATGAGCAGGGTGGGCGTGTGAAGGTAGACTTGCAATTCAAGATGAAGTGTCAGCATTGCCCTCACTGAGTAGGCAATATTTGAGGGAGGTAGCCAAGCTAATGTCTTAAACAAGAGCATCCCAGTAAGAAAGAAGAAAACTGTCTTGACACTATCACACACCCAGATAATGGCAGATGAGGACCAGAACCCAGTGCCCTGTCCTCTCATACCATCGTCTTTTCTATCCCTTAATTTTACACACTTGTCCACAGTATAATTTTCTGTTGTTTTTCTAATGAAGAGGCTCTCAAGGGGTCGTCCTTTGGACCAGCAGCATCAGCATCAACTGGGAAATTGTTAGAAATGCAAATTCTCAGTCCCCACTCAAAGACTTACTGAATCAAACACTCTAGATGTGGCACTCTGTGTCCTAATATCTTTCCCAGATACTTCTTGTTTTAAATAAATTTATTTATGTATTTATATTTATTGGCTACATTGGGTCTTCGTTGCTGCGCACGGGCTTTCTGTAGTTGCAGAGAGTGGGGGCTACTCTTCGTTGTGATGCGCGGGCTTCTCATTACATTGGCTTCTCTTGTTGCAGAACGTGAGCTCTAGGCACTCGGGCTTTAGTAGTTGTGGAGGGTGGGGTCAGTAGTTGTGGCGTACGAGCGTAGTTGCTTCATGGCATGTGGGATCTTCCCGGCCTAGGACTCAAACCTGTGTCCCCTGCATTGGCAGGCGGATTCTTAACCACTGTGCTACCAGGGAAGCCCAAGCCTCCCAGATACTTCTGACAGCCTCTTCTCTAAATACCCTGCACATTTTCAGTGCCTTCCTTCACTTCTGACTCTGGGGTAGGTAAAATCTTTTATTAAAGAGTCCCAATTTGTCAACGACTATTCTAGTCCCCCAACAACCTGGTATTTTTTAATAATAAGAACATATTCAACAACAGTCCTTTCAGAATGGAGAAGACATACTTTCAGTGTAGCTAGTAAGGACAGAGTGGGTGCTCAGAGATAAAGACCTGGTCAAGTGCTGTCCTAAAAAAGGACAAATGTGGGGACAGCCAGGTTCTGGGACACCATTTCACCCAACCCTAAGGAAATTCTGGGTGAAAGAATCCCATTCATGGAGAAAATAAGAGGATTTTCGAGAACCAGCCTGAAAGCAAAGTGACTTGGAGAGAGATCCATCTAAAAGTCACTGTTGGGTCAATTTTCATCCAAATGTGAGGCAGCATAGGTTTTAAATTTAATTTTATTATTTTGTCTTCCTTTCTAATTACACTCCAACTTGAGGTGTGTAGGTACAAGAATGTCTTATATTGTTTTATTCCTCTCACTTTAACTTACTATTAGTCGTTAGGTTTTGAACCGTGTTGGACCTCAACTCTATTTTCTGTAACCATTTCAAAAGCAAAGGCTGGACTTCTGCTTCTGGTAATGAAGGATAAGAGAGATCAGAACAACTAACCCAGTACAAATGAGCAAAATATAAAAAGTCTGCTTCAGAGGGTGAGAAATCTAGCATCATGGCTGGGAAAACTTTTGGAACAAAGATTCAAGTAATAAAGAAAATTGGCAGTGAGTAACCGGGCAGTCATGGCTATGTTAATATTTTTTTAAGTGTACAACATGATTTTTTTTCTTATTAGTAATGTATATATGGCAATCCCAATCTCCCAATTCATCCCACCCCAACCCAATCATGGCTCCCCCCCTTGGTGTCCAAATGTTTCTTCTATACATCTGTGTCTCTATTTCCGCCTTGCAAACCAGTTGATCTGTGCCATTTTTCTAGATTCCCCATATATGCGTTAATACATGATATTTTTTTTCTCTTTCTGACTTACTTCACTCTGTAAGTCAGTCGCTAGGTCCATCCATGTCTCCACAAATATCCCAATTTCATTCCTTTTTATGGCTGAGTAATATTCCATTGTACATATGTACCACATCATCTTTATCTATCCATCTGTCCATGGACATTTATCTTGCTTCCATGACCCAGATATTGTAAATAGTGCTGCAGTAAACATTGGCGTTCACGTGTCTTTTTGAATTATGGTTTTCTCTGGGTATATGTCCAGTAGTGGGATTGCTGGGTCATGTGGTAATTCCATTTTTCGTTTTTTAAGAAATGTCCATACTGTTCTCCATAGTGGCTATATCAATTTACATTCCCACCAACAGTGCAAGAGCATTCCCTTTGCTCCACACCCTCTTCAGCATTTATTGTTTGTAGATTTTCTGACGAGGCCCATTCTGACTGGTGTGAGGTGATACCTCATTGTAGTTTTGATTTGCGTTTCTCTAATAATTCATGATGTTGAGTAGCTTTTCATGTGCCTCTTGGCCATCTGTATGTCTTCTTTGGAGAAATGCCTATTTGGGGTGTTCTGCCCATTTTTTGATTGGGTTGTTTGTTTGTTTGTTTTTTGATATTGAGCTGCATGAAATGTTTATATATTTTGGAGATTAATCCTTTGTTGATTTGTTTGCAAATATTTTCTCCCCTATTGAGGGTTTTCTTTTCGTTTTGTTTATACTTTCCTTTGCTATGCAAAATCTTTTAAGTTTCATTAGGTCCCACTTATTTATTTTTGTTTTTATTTCCATTACTCTAGGAGGTGGGTCAAAAAAGATCTTGCTGTGATTTATGTTGAAGAGTGTTCTTCCTATGTTTTCCTGTAGGAGTTTTATAGTGTCTGGCCTTACATTTAGGTCTTTAATCCATTTTGGGTTTATTTTTGTGTACGGTGTTAGGGAGTGTTCTAATTTCGTTCTTTTACATGTAGCTGTCCAGTTTTCCCAGCACCACTTATTAAAGAGATTGTCTTTTCTCCATTGTATATCCTTGCCTCCTTTGTCATAGATTAGTTGACCAAAGTTTATCTCTGGGCTTTCTATCCTGTTTCAATGATCTATTTCTGTTTTTGTGCCAGTACCATATTGTCTTGATTACCGTAGCTTTGTAGTATAGCCTGAAGTCAGGAAGTCTGATTCCTCCTGCTCCATTTTTTTCCCTCAATATTGCTTTGGTTATTTGGGTTCTTTTGTGTCACTGTACAAATTTTAGGATTTTTTGTTCTAGTTCTGTAAAAAATGCCATGGGTAATTTAATAAGGATTGCATTGAATCTGCAGATTGCTTTGGGTAGTATAGTAATTTTCATAATATTGATTCTTCCCATCCAAGAACATGGTATATCTCTCCATCTGTTTGTGTCACCTTTGATTTCTTTCATCAGTGTCTTATAGTTTTCTGAGTACATGTCTTTTGCCTCCTTAGTTAGGTTTATTCCTAGGTATTTTATTCTTTTTGTTGCAATGGTGAATGGGATTGTTTCCTTCATTTCTCTTTCTGATCTTTCATTGTTAGTGTATAGAAATGCAAGAAATTTCTGTGTTAATTTTGTATCCTGCAACTTTACCAAATTCATTGATTAGCTCAAGTAGTTTTCTGATGGCCTTTTTAGGGTTTTCTATGTATAGTATCATGTCATTTGCAAACAGTGACAGTTTTACTTCTTTTCCAATTTGGATTCGTTTTATTTCTTTTTCTTCTTTGATTGCTGTGGCAAGGCCTTCCAAACTATGTTGAATAGTAGTGGCAAGACTGGACATCCTTATCTTGTTCCTGATCTTAGAGGGAATGCTTCCAGTTTTTCACCATTAGGAATGATGTTTGCTGTAGGTTTGTCATATATGGCCTTTATTATGTTGAGTTAGGTTCCCTCTATGCCCACCTTCTGGAGAGTTTTTATCATAAATGGGTATTGAAAAGCTTTGTCAAAAGCTTTTTCTGCATCTATTGAAATGATCATATGGTTTTTATTCTTAATTTTTTTTAATATGGTGTATCACGTTGATTGATTTGCATATTTTGAAGAATCCTTGCATCCCTGTGATAAACCCCACTTGATCATGGTGTATGATCCTTTTAATGTGTTGTTGGATTCTGTTTGCTAGTGTTTTGTTGAGTATTTTTGCATCGAAATTCATCAGTTATATTGGTCTGTAATTTCCTTTTTTTGTAGTGTCTTTCTCTGGTTTGGGTATCAGGGTGATGGTAGCCTCATGCCATGAGTTTGGGAGTGTTCCTTCCTCTGCAATTTTTTGGAAGAGTTTGAGAAGGATGGATGTTACCTCTTCTCTAAATTTTCAGTAGAATTCACCTGTGCAGCCATCTGGTCCTGGACTTTTTTGTTGGGAGATTTTTAATCACAGTTTCAATTTCATTACGTGTGATTGGTCTGTTCATATTTTCTATTTCTTCCTGATTTGGTCTTGGAAGGTATACCTTTCTAAGAATTTTTCCATTTCATCCAGGTTGTCCATTTTATTGGCATATAGGTGCTTGTAGTAGTCTCTTATGATGCTTTTTATTTATGTGATGTCCATTGTAACTTCTCCTGTTTCATTTCTAATTTTATTGATTTGAGTCCTCTCCCTCTTTTTCTTGATGAGTCTGGCTAAAGGTTTATGAATTTTGTTTCCTTTCTCAAAGAACCAGCTTTTAATTTTATTGATCTTTGCTATTGTTTTCTCTGTTTCTGTTTCATTTATTTCTGCTCTGATCTTTATGATCTCTTTCCTTCTACTAACTTTGGGTTTTGTTTGTTCTTCTTTCTCTGGTTTCTTTAGGTGTAAAGTTAGATTGTTTATTTGAGTTTTTTCTTGTTTCTTGAGGTAGGATTGTATTGCTATAAACTCCCCTCTTAGAACTGCTTTTGCTGTGGTTTCCCATAGGTTTTGGAGCATTGTTTTTCATTGTCATTTGTCTCTAGGTATTTTTCGATTTCCTCTTTGATCTCTTGGTTATTTAGTAGCATAATGTTTAGCCTCCATGTGTTTGTGTTTTTTACAGTTTTTTTTGTGTAATTAATTTCTAATCTCGTAGCGCTGTGGTCAGAAAAGATGCCTGATACAATTTCAATTTTCTTAAATTTACCAAGGCTTGATATGTAACCCAAGGTGTGATCTATGCTGGAGAATGTTCCATGTGCACTTGAGGAGAAAGTGTAATCTGCTGTATTTGGAAGGAATGTCCTATGAATATCAATTAAATCTATCTTTTCTATTGTGTAATTTAAAGCTTGTGTTTCCTTATTAATTTTCTGTCTGGATGATCTGTCCATTGGTGTAAGTGGGGTGTTAAAGTCCCCCACTATTATTGTGTTTACCTTCAATTTCCTCTGTTATAGTTGTTAGCATTTGCCTTATGTACTGAGGTGTTCCTATGTTGGGTGCATATATATTTACAATTGTTATATCTTCTTGGATTGTTCCCTTGTTCATTATGTAGTGTCCTTCCTAGTCTCTTGCAACAGTCTTTATTTTAATGTCTATTTTATCTGATATGAGTATGGCTACTCTAGCTTTCTTTTGATTTCCATTTGCATGGAATATCTTTTTCCATTCCCTCACTTTCAGTCTGTATGTGTCCCTAGGTCTGAAATGGGTTTCTTGTAGACAGCATATATATGGGTCTTGTTTTTGTATCCATTCAGCCAGTCTGTATCTTTTGGTTGCAGCATTTATTCCACTTACATTCAAGGTAATTATCAGTATGTGTGTTCTGATTACCATTTTCTTAATTGTTTTGGGTTTGTTTTTGCAGGTCCTTTTCATGACTTTGTTACTTTAAAGAACATCTGCATTTTGAAAGAGCCTGTTGACAGATTTAAACTCGGAGTAGACAGTCCAGCCAGCCTTGCATGGCTTGGGAACAGAAATTGGAGTGTAGGGCCCTCCAAGAGAAGGTCTGGTATAACCTGCAAACTTTGGGTTGCAACCCCCAGTGTCCACAGATAAAGAGTAAAAGTGGAATAGAAATAGACCTACCCTGAATCCAGCTCCTAAAATGGGGGAAATGTAAGCAGCAAATGCAGCTGTCATTATTTGCAGATAATTAGGTTTGCAGACTAATCTTGTGGAACAAGAAGGTCTTCTCCTTCTTGTGGAATCAACAGGTCTTCTCCTGGCAAAACAACTGTTCAGCTTCAGAAAATTATAAACACACACACACACACACACACACACACACACACACGCACCCCACAATCACTTAAAGTCTCTCTAGCTCATCCTGAGTGCATGCAGCAAATGGATGACCATGCATTCAAGAAATTTACTAAATCTCAGTAAGAACAACAGTGTTACTGAACCAAACTTGGGTCTGTTCGACTGCACACAGTAAAGTCAATCTACTGATACCAGGTTGTGGTGAAGAAAGTGCAGCATTTATTGTAGGTGCAGACAAGGTGTCTAGGACCGGTAGTGCTCAAAAACCCCAAACTCCCCAGTGGATTTCATGGAAGCATTTATAAAGGCAAGGTAAGGGAGGGGAGTCTTGGGGTATGTGATCAGCTCTTGCACAATTCTCTGATTGGTTGATGGTGAGATAACAGAGTCATGTCACAGGGGTTAATATTATATCAGTCCATAGGCTCCCTCAGGCCTGAGGGCTACATGCTCATTTTCATCAAGTATTTCACATCTTCCATTTGGTGAGGATTTTAACATCTCTAAAACAACTCAGGACTGTGCATTAGACACTTATCTATGTCCTTCAAGGAGGAACTATAGATTCTGTGACTGCTCTGTGGCTGATTTACTGTTTAAATTCTTACCAGGTATCCTGGCCTAAACTGCTACTTTTGTTCACATTCTTTAAATCATTAATACTTGAGCCAAAATTTTGTGACTCAGGAGAGCCCTGGGAGAGTACAGCTTTTCTACACATAAGAGGCAGGCAGAGGACATAAGGGGTCAGATCTGTCCTGGGAAGGCCCCTTGGAATCCTGCTCGATTACAATAGGAATCTGTGGCATTTGAGCCACACCTGCTCCCCATGCCACCCCCACTTCCAGCTTCATTTATGGACACTCTAATGCAGGCACTGGGCCCTGGACAGGTGCAGCCAACAAGATAGGGGCTCTCTTTCCCCTCAGATCCCATTGTTATTGAACGCAGGTCTGGCTGCTCGCTGCTTGAAAATCAATACCCAAGAAACAGGCAGATGTTGGTAGGAAGGAAAAATGCTTTTAATCTGAATGCTGGAAATCTGGGGAGATAGTGGACTCAGCATCCCCAAAACCACCTCCAAAGATTCTGCTCAGCCATGAAAGTTTTTAAAGGGAAAAAGGGAAGTAATCTCAGTTAATCATTGAGACAGGGGAGTCAGAGTTGTCACCGTCCCTCACTGCAGGCCTCTCGACTTCTTGTGATCTTCCTTTAGATGCTGTCTTGTTCACACCATTTGGTCACACAGTTTGTTCGTGAGATTACTGAAAGGGAAACTAGGGAAGAGATCTGGTCATCAGTTAATTGCTTATTCTTCATTTCTACTTCTTTGATCTATGGAAAGAACCAACAGGTTAGGCAAGGTGTTGTGTGATCAAAAGATTTGAAAGATGTGCTTAGGCTGGAGATGAGTAGCGCATGGGGGTGCCTGGTTTAGATTTAGTGACGATATAGCTTTGCTAAAGTGACAAGACAAACGGGCTTCCTGCTGAGAGTGATTTCCTGCAAAGAGCTGCTTACACCATCTAGGGCTATAGTTTCCCCCTGGATGGGCAGGCTGCTGGCATTCAAATAAAGTTGGTCCCTTCAGGCAGAGCTGCAAAGATCTTCAACCTTATGACCTCCCTCTACCCCAGGCAGAACCTCTACACACTTCACAGGAACTAGGGCTGGGACAGTGGCCTTCTGCTTCTCCCAGGATTTGTCTGCTCTATGAGTCCACTCTGGGAAATAGTAGTCCCTGGTGTTCTAGGCTGGCCCTTCCTGGTGTGTGCTCTTCACCCTAAGGCTGAGCTGTGGCAGGGGTTATTGAGGCCCCCAGTTTTCTTGGCCTGCCATGCCTGGAGTAGAGTTCTCAGCCTATGAGTAGGGAATGGATGAAGAAGGAGCCTCTGTCACATTTTGGGGAAGAAATTGTCCTCTACCCTTCTGTTTTCTTCTGGCTGGTCTAAGTATGTATCCACGGGAGAGATCCAGAAAAACTGAGTAACTCGCCGAAATGACTTAAACTCTTGCTTTAAATAACTCTTCAGCTAAAAACAAAAGAGATGTTGGGGTAGTGCTTTGGGACCTCAAAGGGGAAGAAGGCAATTCACATGAAGATGGAAAAGCAAATGTTTGTTACTTAAATGTTTGCTGGGCCAGGCAGAAACAATGGGGCACAGAGAGGAACTTTAGCAAACAGACTTTGCTGGGTTCCTCCCTGTCTCCACACCTAGTTTATACTATGCTCATGTATGGTGATAGGCTCCCTTCCTGGAACAGGTCCTCTATCTACATTCTTTAGGCAGTTAGGGGGAAGGTTGAAGGTTCTTCCTGAGTCTTTTGGGCCTTGATTGTTTTCAGCTCGAAATAATCTACATGCCAAAGAGACATTTTGGGGTGGCAAGATTTGCTACCCTACACCTCTCAGCTGCACCTACCTTAAATTGAGCATGTGCAGCATGGGCCTGTGTGTGGTGATGAGACCTGCTTGTAAGAAATACTAAAGGTGGACTTCCTCAGTGGTGCAGTGGTTAAGAATCTGCCTGCCAATGCCAGGGACATGGGTTCAAGCCCTGCTCTGGGAAGATCCCACATGCCATGGAGCAACTAAGCCTGTGTGCCACAGCTACTGACCCTGCGCTCTAGAGACTGTGAGCTACAACTGTTGAGCCCTTGTGCCACAACTACTGAAGCCCACATGCCTAGAGCCCATGCTCCACAACAAGAGAAGCCACCACAATGAGGAGCCTGTGCACCACAATGAAGAGTAGCCCCCACTCTCCGCAACTAGAGAAAGCCCCGTGTGCAGCAATGAAGACCTAGTGCAGCCAATAAACAAATTAGATAAATAATAAATACATTTATAAAAAAATACTAAAGGACATTCTTCAGGGTGTAAGCAACCATAATTATTGAAACAAATGTTACATTAGAAAATGTGCACTTAACACAAAAGAAGTAAGTAAACAAAGAGCAAAAGAGTAAAAAGACATAAATGATATAAAAACAAAAAGCAAATGGCAGATGTAAATCCAGCCATATCAGTAATATTAAATGTGAATGGATTAAACAGTTCAACTAAAGGCAGAAGTTGTCAGGTTGGATAAAAAGAAAAATATATGCTGTGCACAGAAGGCATACTTTATTAGATTCAGGGATACAAATAGGTTGAAAGTAAAAGGATGGAAAAAGATATATCATGCAAACAGCTGACACTAGGTTGCTGTAGTGACTATACTAATATCAGACTTAAAATTGGCTTTAATAACAAATGCTACCAGAGAAAATAGGGGTATTACATAATGATAAAGGAGTCAACCCATTAGGAAGGTATAAACATATGGGAATCTAACAATAGAGCCCCCAAATATGTAAAGCAAACACTGAGAGAACTGAATGGAGAAGTACACCATTCAGCAATAATGCTTAGCGACTTCATTCTCACTTTCAATAATGGTAGAACAAATAGACAGAAATCAGCAGGGAAATAAAAGACTTGAACAACACTATAAACCAACTAAATCTAACAGTGTTCTCTAGAGCACGCATCCAACAACAGCAAAATGCACATTCTTCTCCCCAGGAAAGACCACATACTAAGTCGTTAATGAAGACAGTAAATTTAAAAGGATTGAAATCATGCAATGTATAATGTCCACAATGGAATTAAATTAGAAATAAAAATTGTACGCATAGAAAATCCAATAGAATCTACTTCTTGAAAGTAATGTGTGAGTTTTCTATGGCTCTTGGCCATGAGGTCAGTATTACAAAATCAGCTATTTTTATATACAAGCAAAACTCAGAAAGTTAAAATTTTCGTAAAGATAAAATTTGTAAGTTCCTGTTCTGCAGTAGAGAAGATAAACATGCTTCACTCTTTCTTTACCATTTCATAAAACATGGTCAGAATGCCTGGAGCAACTATTTGAAGACGGAAAATTAAATAGTACCAAATGGACTGGGGAAGAACACCTGAATTTGAAGTACCACCAAATGGTCAAGGAATTTACCCCTGTTTTTCCTCCAGAGTTTCTTGACTTGAATTTAACACAGCTTGAAATCTGGAAGTCAGCACTGTTTCAGACAGTGAGGTCCTAGAATAAACCCTCTTATCTAGCTTGAGGTGTTGGGAAATTCTTTCTATCTAATTCTTAGGTAGAAATTTCATTTAAGTGATGGTTGTGACAACTTTTGGAACTTAGAAGAATCAAAACTCTGAGAGAGAGCCTTCCTCTTTATTTGGTGGAGCTGCATTCCTAGAGCTACATCACATTTTTTTCTCTCTCCCCATCCTCTCTCCAGAAGAAGTACTGGATAGATTGCAGAAAGATAAGTGGTCAAGAAAATGACCTCATAAAAGTGTTTATATGTTCCAGGACTTATCTTGACCTGTCTATACATGGATCTGATCGTAATTAGCATATCAAAGACTTTTAGACCTGGACTAATTGATAGTCCACTATGAAGGTTCTAGGCACATGTGGAATAGATCTGAAGGGACCTACAAAGGATTAGAACTCTTACATACAACTCACATTTGAGCCACAGTACACAGAGAACAGCTTGGAACTTGAAGAAAAAATATTAACATTTTCTATAGAGTTTAAGACCCAGAGTCTCACAACATAAAATTTAAATTATGAAGACTATGGTCAAAAATCCCTTGGCAAATAAACAATCATGAATATTTCAACTTCTGTATCAAAAGACAATGAACAGACTCCCATACTAATATGAAATGGTTGTTGGAATAATTTTGCAAAGACGACACAGGTATTTTTAAAATACTCAAAGAAACAGTTGTGGTTACTCTTTTAACAAATGTTAAAGTAAAAGTTATCAAAAAAGAAATAGCAGATAAAGAGAACAACCAACTAGACATTTTAGAACGGAGAAATACAATAAAAACAACCACCAAAAAACCCCACAAAACCCCACCAAAAATCTCACTGGATAACCGTATGACTTCAGTGGCTGAATGCAGATGACAGATGATCAAATTAGTGAACTTTCAGATAGGTTGGTAAAAATTACCTAACGTTAACAACAGAGAAAATAATATTAAAAGAGCAGAGACATAGGGACCTATAGGAAAATAAAAAAATCTAAAATCCTTGTCATTGATGAAGGAGAATAGAAATAATGTGATGCTAAAAAAACAATGGAGGGCTTCCTAGATGGCACAGTGGTTAAGAATCCACCTGCCAATGCAGGGGACACAGGTTCGATCCCTGCTCCAGGAAGATTCCACATGCCACGAAGCAACTAAGCCCGTGCGCCACAACTATTGAGCCTGTGCTTTAGAGCCCGTGAGCCACAACTATTGAGCCCATGTGCTGCAACTACTGAAGCCCATAAGCCTAGAGCCCATGCTCCGCAACAAGAGAAGCCACGGCAATGAGGAGCCAACACACCACAATGAAGAGTAGCCCCCACTCACCACAACTAAAGAAAGCCAGTGCACAGCAACAAAGACCCAACACAGCCAATAAAATTAATTAATTAATTAATTAAAAAATAATAAAGTGTGTTCCTTTAAAAAAAAAAGCAATGGAGAGGGACTTCCCTGGTGGTCCAGTGATTAAGACTCCCCACTCCCAATACAGGGGGCCCAGGTTTGATCCCTGGTCAGGGAACTAGATCCAGCATGCTGCAGCTGAAGATCCTGCATACCACAACTAAAAGATCCCACATGCCACAATGAAGATCCCACATGCAGTGTGCCACAACTAAGACCCAGTGCAGCCAAGTAAATAAATATTTTAAAAAATAAACGATTGAAGAAATAATAGTTAAAAACTTCCAAGCTTTGGCAAATGACATAAACCTGAAGATTTAAGAAGCTGATGAAACCTTAACAGGGTAACCCAAAAAAAACACATCGATACCAAACTGCTAAACATTGAAGACAAATACAAAGCATCCAGATAAAAATAAGATATTACCTAAAGGGAACAGTGATTTAATGACAGTGAGTTTCTAATCAGAAACTATGGCGGACACAAAAAGGAGCATGACATTTATTTTTCAAGTGTTGACAGAAAAGAATTGTCAACCTAGAATTCTACAGAATATCCTTCAGAAATAGACATTTTCAGATGAAAGAAAACTAGGAATTTGTCGCCAACAAAACTTCTCTTTAAAAAGTTGCTAAAAGAGACTGTTAAGATGGAAAGGGAATTATACCAGAAGGAAAATTGGGACATCAAGAATGAAAGAAGAGCAATAGTTTTAAACATTTGAATTATTCACAGTATCTTCTCAGACTATAATGCAATAAAACTAAAATAAATATCAGCAAGATAACAGGAGAGTGTCCAAAGTCTTGGAAATTAAACAACATACCTTTAAATATGCAACAAGCCAAAAGGAAAGTATCAAGAGAAATTAGAAAATTTTGAGCTGAGTGAAAATAAAAATACAGCGTATTGAAATTTTGGGGTTTTCAGCTAAAACAATGTTTAGAGGGACATTTATAACTTTATATTATTTATATTAGAAAAGAAGAAATGTCTCGAATCATTACCTAAGCTTCCACTTTAAGAACAGGAAAACAAAGAGCAAAACAAATGGAATTAAAGCCAAATGAAAGAATAAAGATAAGAGTAATCAACAAAATTGAAAACAGAAAACAGAAAATAAATCAATAAAGTCAAAGCTGATTCTTTGAAAATATTAATAAAATTCACAAAACTTCTGCAAGAATAATGAAGTAAAAATGAGAGAAGACACAAATTACCAACATCAGGAATTGAAATGGAGACCATAATGGTGCTCTAGAGAATAAGTGAATATTATAAATAGTACTATGGGTATAACTTCAACAACTTAGATGTAATGGACCAATTCTTCTAAAAACACGAACTATCAAAATTTACCCAATATGAAATAGGTAATGGTCTTATAACCATTGGAGCAATTGATTTCATAGTTTTTTTTAATGCAAGAAATAAAATAAATAAATAAATAAATAAATCTCTAGGCCCAAAGTGTTTTAACTGGTGAATTCTACCAAACATTTAAAGAAGAAATTATACTCATTCTGTACAATCTGTGCCAGAAAATTGAAGTAACACTTTATGAAGCCAGCATTAATCCAATACCAAAACCTGACCACAAAAAGAAAACCACATATGATCTTTCATAGACATATATGCAAAAATACTGAAATATTAGCAAATTGATTCCAGCAATATATAAAAAGCATAATATAAAGCAACATGTGGGACTTACACAATGAATGCAAGACTGGTTTAATATTTTGAAATTAATTGATATAATAACCATATTAACGATCTGAAGAAGAAAAGCTACATGATCATAGAAATTCATGCAGAAAAATATTTGAGAAAATACAGCATCCATTGATGGTAAAAACTCACAGCAGACTATGATAGAAGGGAACTTCCTTTACTCAAAAAGTGGCATTTAGGAAAAAATCTACAAGCGGGATCATACTTAATTGTGAAAGACTGAAGGCTTTCTCCTTAAGTTTAGAAACAAGCTTTCAAACTCCTATTAAACACCATAGTAAGAAGCTTTAGTCAGTGCAAAAGGCAAGAAAAAAATCTAAAGGCATGCACTCCACTTCTTGGAGTGACTCCATTTGAAGAACACACAATTATCTACAAAAAAATCACAAGAACTCTACAAAAATTCTCCTATAACTGAGAAGCAGTGTTAGAAAATAACAGGTTACAAGAACAATACACAGGAATCAAGTTCATTTCTATACAGTATAAATGTACATTGGAAAACAGAAAAGTTTAAAAAAACCATTTAAAATAACTCCAAAATTTAAAATTCTTAGGTATAAAAGTAGTAAAATATGTACAGTGTCAGTTTATAGAAAACTGAAAATCTGAATAAAAGAAATCAAAGAGGACATAACAAAGTGGAAAGTCACACTGTGTTCATGGAGTGGAGGACTCAAATTGTAAACATGTAAAGTCTCTGAAAATTGATACAATTTAATGCAAACAAATCCAAATCCCAGAGGTTTGTTTTTTTTTTTAATTAATTTTTACTGGAGTATAGTTGCTTTACCACATTGTGTTAGTTTCTGCTGTGCAGCAAAGTGAATCAGTAATAACTATCAACAGAGGAATGGATGAAGATGTGGTACATATATACAATGAATACTACTCTGCTATAGAAAAGGAATGAAATAGTGCCATTTGCACAGACGTGGATAGACCTAGAGACTGTCATACAGAGTGAAGTGAGAAAGATGAAAACAAATATTGTATAATATTGCTTATATGTGGAATCTAGAAAAATGATACTGATGAACTTTTATTTGCAAAGCAGAAATACAGATACAGGTGTAGAAAACAGACTTATGGATACCAAGAGGGGATGGGGGGAGTGGGATGAATTGGGAGATTGGGATTGACATATATACACTACTGTGTGTAAAATAGATAATTAACAAGAACCTACTGTATAGCACAGGGAACTCTACTCAGTGCTCTGTATCAGAAAGAGAAATTAAGGAAACAATCTCATTTATCATTGCAACAAAAAGAATAAAATACCTAGGAATGAACCTACTTAAGGAGACAAAAGATCTGTACTCAGGAAACTATAGAATACTGATGAAAGAAATCAAGGACAGCACAAACAGATGGAGAGACATACCATATTCTTGGATTGGAAGAATCAATATTGTCAAAATGACTATACTACCCCAAACAATCTACAGATTCAGTGCAATCGCTATCAAATTACCAATGGCATTTTTCATAGAATTAGAACAAAAAATTTTACAATTTGTATGGAAACACAAAAGACCCCAAATAGCCAAAGGACTCTTGAGAAAGAAAAACTGAGCTGGAAGAGCCAGGCTCCCTGACTTCAGACTATACTACAAAGCTACAGTAATCAAGAGAGTATGGTTCTGGCACAAAAACCAGAGGTATTTTTGTAGACATGGACAAGTGATTCTACAATTTATTTGGAAAGGCAGAGGAAACAGCCTATCCAAAACAACTCTGAAAAAGTTTTAGTACTCAGATTACCCAATTTTAAGGCTTACTACAATACTAGAGTAATCAATGCAATGCAGCAGAGGCAGAAAGATAGAGAAAGGGTTCAGAGGAACCGCGTAGAGAGTCTACACAAATGTGGCCAAATGATTATTGTCAAATGTGCAAAAGTAATTTGATGGACAAAGGATAGTGGTGTTGGAACAACTACATATTCATAAGCAAAAAATGAACCGTGACATAAATACCTTAAAAAAAAAACTCAGAGTGGCCATAGATCATCATGTGAAACAAAAACTGTAAAACTTTTTAAAGAAAATACAGGAGGAAACCTACAAGGTCTAGGGTCTGGGGCTGAGTTGTTAAACATGGTACCCAAAATATGGCACATAAAAGAACAAATGAAAAAGCAAGCTCCAGGCTGGGAGAGAGTATTTGCAAATCACCCAACTGACAAAAGACTTGTACTCACTATGTGTAAAGAATTCTTCAGACTCAAGAGTAAGAAAAAAAAAGTTTTAATGGGTAAAATGTGTGAACTGACATTTCACCAAAGGGAATATAAAGATGGCAAATGAATACATTAAAAAATGTTCACCATCCTTAGGTAAATTAAATTTAAACCATGATAAGATACTGCTACAAACCTATTTAAACTATTTTAACTATAGAATGGTTAAATTTTTAAAATGCTGACAGTAGCAAGGACTGTGGAGAATGTAGAGCAATTGGAACTTTTGTAAATTGCTGGTGGAAATGCAAAATTGTACAACCATTCTAGGAAAGTTTAGCAGTTTATTATTAATTTAAGCATGTTCATATAATAAGACCCAGCAGTCCACTTCTGGGTATTCATGCTAATGTGGTGAAACCTTATTTCCACATAAAAACCGCATTAGTAGTTATAGCAGTTCTATTCATAATTGTTTAAAACTAGAAACTAGCCAAATGTCTTTTAGTTGAGGAGTGGATAAACACACTATGGTACATTTATACAGTGGAACAATATTTATAGGTAGGAATGAACTTCTGATACACATAATTTGGTCAAAGGCATTATGCTTAAAATGAAGGAAGCTGGACTCAAAAGGTATGATTCCACTTATATGACATTTTCAACAGAACAAAATTACAGGGATGGAGAACTGATCAGGAGTTATGATTGGGGAGAGGGTGACTATAAAAGGATAGAAGAAGGAAGTTCGGCGGGGAGGTGAAAGAACTGTTCTGTGTCCTGTTTATGTTGATAGACAAATATACACATATGTTTTGATGATACTGTTCCAATTTGCCTGTCATCTAAGACTAGAACACTAATAGGAATATCTCTGTGTGATATATTTTGCTGAAGTTTCTCCAAACGCTAATATATTTTAGACCCAGATTGTCCTACAGCAGTAGTTACTTGTGCATGAAAAATAAGATATTTCAAAAACTGCAATGAGTCTCCCAGGTTTGTAGTTCTGTATTCAGTAGGTATATTTTAACCTGTTCAGAAGTGTTTTGGCTTCTCTTTTTGCTAAAGGTATTGCAGATTCATCTAGACACTGTAAAGTAAGCACTCGGCACAATTTTGAAGTAGGTTATTAATTTGTTTCCTTTGACGTGCTGATTTCTGTTATCAGTCACAGGTGTTGCATATAACTTTGCCTACTCTGTAGCTTGCTTTTGCCTTCTTAATTCTTTTTGATAAAAGACATTTTGTATTTTAATAAAGTCCAGTTTCTCAATCATTCTCATTGAAAGCATTCTTTCTCTTCTTCTTACAGTGACAGATACAAGCAATATTACTTTTATGCACAGAAATCCTTTTATCCTATGAAATTGTGTGCTTTAAAATAATTTTGGTAATACTGCCCATTTTTATAAAGCACATTCATTACACAAATGTTAACACTTACCAAGTAATTAAAATGGTCTTAGATCTATCTGGCGACTTCCAGTGAAGTCTGTATGTAGACTATACGAGTGTATATTTTGTTTGATTTCTGAAGTTTTTCAGTATCCACTCCTGTTTTTATAGTTTAGTCTACTTCTGATTTCTTTGAAAACATCTAAATTCTGATTTTTATAGTTGTAGCATTCCACATATTCCTTTGTTTCTTTTTTTTTTTTTAATGTCTGAGGATGTTTATTGTGGTTGTTTATGCCAGAGAAAATAACCCAGAAATAATCTGTCCCCCAGTAAAAGATTGAAGTAAACTATAGTAGTTTCAAACAATTGGATATGCTATCGTCATTAAAAATTATAGCTATACTTCCCATTCATTAAAATGGAATGAAGGCAAGCCATAGCTGAATATTACGTCGAAGACAGGGGAAGCTTACTTAAGTGTATATGTATAGCATAGACCTATTCTTGTGAATACACACATACACAGAGATTAGGGAAGTTTTATTTTATTTTATTTTGTTTTATTTTATTTTTTTAACCAACATTATGTATGATGAATTCTTTTTGAAAATGTTTGCTTGCTACACCTTGACAACTTTGAATGATATTTTTCTTGTAAGGATAAATCATACTCACTTATTCTGCTTTCTAAATCCATTGGTATTTTCAGCCAAAAGAAATGTGAAAATGGTCCTGCTGTCTTCTCGTTGAAAAGAAAACACATATCTTTGTTGACACCACCTTTGGAGAGAAGATTGAGAAAGTCATGAACTCTGCCTCATTTGGGGCAGATTAAAGGCATAATATTTGTCAAATAATGTCTGGCACGTAGTGAGTGAACAGTGAATTGAACTGCTCACTGATGATTTTAATCTAATATTTTACTTCATGTTTTTAATTTATGTATATTTCTCACTTAAGAGAAATTCCGCTAGTTAGGAGGAATTTAGCTCATTTTGCAGGGTGGAGTTTCCAGCATGATGTCAGATTTCCATCAAGGCTGTAGCTGTCAAGCTAGGAAGCTGTGTTATGAAGCGAGGCTCTTCATCTCCACTAGTTCATATAACAAAGTGGTGAATTCCAACATACTATTTTTTTATCCTAGTCTCCAAATTAAGGCTGTATTTAAATATTCTTGGGAAATGTGATATTTTTGACTAGATTAACGAGGTCTCAGAAATTTCTTCTTATAGTGTCACAAAGTGCTGTCTACCTAGAAAGACATTCCCTCTTCTGTGAACCCTGATGCCTGAGCTGATAAAGTTTGTGCTCTCTTGGTATATTTACTTTGTCTTTCTAGGCCAGAGGTTCTAAGCTCTGGCAGGTTTCAGAGCCTCTCCACGTTTATGACTGTTTTCCAGGTCCTTCCTTGTATTTTGCATCCCTTCTTCCTCTCAGTGAGTGCAAGCTCACATTCATCCTGGGTCTGCCCTCTGCTCTGGGTTGTAACCTGGCATCTCCTCCCCCTCCCTGTGGTGTCCAAGGCAGCTTCTGCCAGCAGGCTTGTGAGCCTCTGTGCCGCCCTCCCGTCCCACTGTGAGGGCCTGTTCTGATCTGGAAGGGGTGTGGGCAGTAGCTTCTCTGCTGGATGACCAGCTCAGGCCAACATTGGCCTCGGCGGATACTAAAGTGAAAGTCTGGTGTTGTCCTTTTCTGCCTCAGACGCCATTCCTCTTGGTTTCTTCTATGTTAGTCCAGACTCCTCCGGGTTTCCTTCGCAGATGTTTTGTGTTCCTGGAGGGCTCCACCACCACGATGTTAGGGGTCTGGCAGTGCTAAGGACCTGCTATTTTCTGCCTAAATATTGAAAATGAAATACTTCAGTCTGAAGACAAAATGTGATTTGGCAGTGAACTTGAACCAGGAATGGTCACCAACTGTGACCAACTTCATGCTGGGATCGGTCGTATGGCAAAGAGTGTTGTATAAATTTAAATCACTTTCTCATGGAAAGATCAAAACATTTTTGAGCCAAAAAAAACAAAACCAAAACCCAAAACAAAAACAAAACCCAAAAAACCCTCTAATTGAGGAGTCTCCTCATTAAATAGCAGATAGGGCATCTTTTTTCCTGACTTATACACTGAGGCAAGAAAGAAATTAAATGTTCTTGCCACAAAATGAAATGGTAATTATGTAATGGAATGGGGGGGGGGTGTCAGCTGAGGCTATGGTGGCGATCAGTTACAATATATAAGTATAACAAATCAACACATTGTACACCTTAAATTTATACAATGTTACGTATCAATTGTATCTCTGTAAATCTGAGGGGAAAAGAGGCCTCACCACATCCTTTGCTCAGACAATGTAAATGAGCACTGTTAACATATTTTGCAATGTATCTAACACCCACCATTTAAAAACAAAAACAAAAGAACACTATGAAATCTGGAATCCTGATTTTTAAGGTTTCTGGTAGGATTAAAGAGCCCAAGTCAATTCTTCAAGGGTAAAAACCAAATAACACAAAATGAAACCTTTGCTTTTTTTAAAAAAATAAATTTTATTTATTTATTTATTTATTTATTTACTTATTATTGGCTTCATTGGGTCTTCGTTGCTGCGTGCAGGCTTTCTCTTTGTTGAGGTGCGTAGGCTTCTCATTGCAGTGGCTTGTCTTGTTGCAGAACACAGGCTCTAGGCATGTGGACTTCAGTAGTTGTGGCACGTGGGCTCAATTATTGTGGCTCATGGGCTCTAGAACAAAGGCTCAGTAGTCATGGCGCACGGACTTAGTTGCTCCATGGCATGTGGGGCCTTCCCAGAGCAGGGCTTGAACCCATGTGCCCTGCATTGGCAGGCAGATTCTTAACCACTGTGCCACCAAGGAAGTCCCCAAACCTTTGCTTATGTAAGCACCTGATACAGCTTCCTCTGCAAAGTATTAACTTTACTAAACCGTTTTAACATTCTAACATTCTCGCATTCTCATGATTCCCTTTTGAATGGTGGAGTGCTTCTGAGCAACGCCTAAAGGCAAAGTATTTAATTATTCTGAAAGTAAACTCAAAACAGGGATCTCCTAGATCCCTTTTAAAATATTTAACTTTAAATCTAACTCAGTACAGAATTAAAATAGTTTTCTTCAGGCACAGGAAAGCCACATTACTTTTTTTCAGCTGCCACTCTTAGCTTTTCAGGGCTTCTTGTAAAGAAATGTCCCAAAGGGAGATTTACTTCTCTAAGCTCATCTTTAATGCTGAAGCTTCCCTAGGGTAACAGATGTACTCCACTGGAAAACAGAGGAAAAATGCTGTGAGTCCCACCTCCTTCTCAAGCAGCTACCTGGAACATTACGTGGACTCTCTAAATCATGGCTGAGGTCCCAGGAGCTAAGAAGGCTTCTTTTCATTTGGGTCAGAAATTCCCTTTGGTCCCTTATCGTAATGATGCCTGGGGAATGCTGCAGACTGTCAAGTCAAATTGTGATTCAGTTCATTTAATGTTACTTTACCCAGAGGGACTTCAGGTCTGTGGAATCTATCCTTTTCATCATGAATTTAGCTTTGCCTGTTGAAAGATAACTTACTGTAATGGGGGCCAGCACCAAAAGCACACGTCCCACCTCCAGCCTCCTGGCTCAGGGTTTGGGGGTCTGAGGCGAGCTCCTCACTGAGCTGCTGAGCGCAATTGTGAAAAAACCATTTGAAACCAATGTGGGCTTCAGCAAAGCGCGGTCACTGACTGAGTGGATGACTCCCTGGCCCCTTAGTTCCTGTCTGTAAAATGGGGATGTTAATATGTTGTGAGCCTTCAGCAAAGTGAGCAGATGTTGATTATTTAGAACATGGATGGAGTCCTAGCAATTTGTAGCCAGTGTCAGTATATTAGGATGGAACCCACTTTCTTCAGACACAGGCAACATGGTAATGATGTCTGTTATCACTCTGGAAGGGACCTTGGAGGTCACTTTATTTACCAGCAAGGACACCAGGTGCACATGGACTGAGGTACTCACAGCCCTACACAGAACTCAGTCTCTCTCCTTTTCACGTTTTCATGATTTTGTACTACACCGAGCCTCCCAACTGGAACTTGCTGTCTATTTAAAAATTCAGTTTAAGGACCTGATTATTTCTGAAGGGCGTGGTCCCCTATCCATCCCCTGTCCATGCCTTGGCCTTGGCCTGCAGGGCACCACCCTCCAAGTTCCTTGCATATATCAGGCTGGTCCTGGCATCCATGAATGCTGACTTAACTTTCTGCGTGTTATCCCTGTGTAGACGAGACAGCACTTGGAGGAAACCCTTCCAGAGGAATGTTCACGACTCTCGGGAGAATAAGTGGTGTCCATTGTTCTGACTGGAGAGAAGAAAATGGAAAAATTTGCTACTGACATTTAACTTCCTAGAACTTCCTAAAACTCATATTTCATTACAAATAATAACACAAGAAAGGGTTTTATCTGGAAAGAAGATACGCTAGGAACGTGATGGGCAGTTTGTCCAGAAGAAATTCATGTTAACAAGGTCATTTTTTAAATACATCTTTATTGGAGTATAATTGCTTTACAGTCTTGTGCTAGTTTCTGCTGTATAACAAAGTGAATCAGCTATATGTATACATATATCCTCCCTCTTGTACCTCCTTCCCACCCTCCCTATCCCATCTCTCTAGGTCATCACAAAGGAGTCATTTTTTAAAAAATTTTATTGGAGTATAGTTGATCTACAATGTTATCTTAGTTTCAAGTGTACAGCAAAGTGATTCAGTTATACATATGCATATATTCATTCTTTTTCAAATTCTTTTCCCATAGAGTTTATTATAGAATATTGAACAAAGTCATCTCATGTTAAAAAAGAAAGTCGTATGCAGAACCTTCTTATAGAAGGTGTGAAACCAATATATGGAAGGTGTGACTCTTTCTGAACAGTAAACAAAACCATTCTTGGCCTTCTGTGACTCTCCTGAAGGTTGAGGCTGGTCCAAGGAGCTGTAAGGTCATCCCTGAAAGGTCCTGCCTCCAGTCCCACAGGCACTAATGTTGAAGGGTGAAGAACACAGATTAGGTACATGCAGCCCTCTAAATGTAGGTGTTTCCTGGGCTGTCTCAGAACCTGGGCCAAGCATCTGGGCCACCTGCCCTCACCCTCGTGGTCGTTACACATCTCTGTGTGAAGAGTACCTTACAGCAAGGAAGCACATCATTTGCATTACTTTTCAAAATGGACAGTAAAACTTGCCTTGCTCAGTTGCAAAGCACTAATAAATCAGAGACTAGCTCGCAGCATTGCGACTACCTTTCCCCCTCAATATTCTCTATATTTGCAAGAGTTTTTATGAGTCTTGGCTGATGTGCAGTGATATGAACGAGAGCCATGCTCACATGGTATTTGTAAAAGGTGATATTACTTCATATTCTCACTCCATCCATGGCCAGGCATGCTTTTTCATAAGTTGATGTATAGATATAATTATTTACTACGTTTAACGGTTACATATATTTAATATACATTTGTGTAATATATACACACACACACGTATGTATGTATGTATATGCAGACACGTAATAACCTCTCAAGTAGTTCTTTAAATTTAGGGCTATTTGAGGATGACTAAATAATTTCTTAAGGATAAATAACCCTAAAGTTTTGTCTGTAAACAACATATTTCACAATGCAATTAAAAATGATGCGTGAATAATTATTTTCCCAATTTTCTTTCGTATGAAGAGGTCTTAAAACTTGCCCAAGGTTTTATTGCCCGTGGGTGGTGAGGTTGATTCAAGCCCAGGCAACCTGGCTCCAGGCTGTGCTTCTCTTAGGACACACTGGGATTAGACGTGAAAGGAGAGACAAGTGCCGTGGACTTTGCAGCTCTTACTTCAGGAACAAATACATAGCAAGTCTTGTGTGGAAGAGGGGACCTGGGCCAGGATCTTTCCTGGTTCCTGGCGTTCCTAATCATGAAATTGCTTGGGATAACCCCAAACTTACAGAAACCTGTGTATAGACAGGGAAGCAGCTTTGAAAGACACCTCCTCCACTTTCAAATAGTGCTGTGTCTCCCGGCTCAGCGAGACCTCTGAGAAACACCCCATGCTTCCACTGGGAAGGCATTCAACACCGCTTTTGAGGACTAGAGTCACAAAACTGTGATGATTATTAACACACATTTCTTTTGTATTATCTATAATGGGATAAAATAAAATTTGTAAAACATTTTTAAAGTCTCAGAGATAAGAGTTTCTGATATGTATCTAGTCATCAAAAAAATGGTAAATGGAGACTACGTCTGTAACATTCCCACTTAAGATGTGCAAAATGCCTTTGATATTCTTTTTGTGGGATGTCTGTGTTTTATTTCAGGGAAGATATGTTTATGATTTTCACTTGTGACTGGGTGATCTTAGCCCTGTTTTCCCTATGTCTTCAACTTCTCCACCACGGATTCTGCTACAATGGCATTTTCATCATTTGAGTATAATCTCTTCCTGAAAAGAAAAATGAATAGCAACTTTTCGATTATGGAAGCCTATGTTCCATTTTCAAATGGGAATAATTATTGATGTATTTCCAGTCAAGGCAGAAATTCCAAACAGTTTCCCCAAATACCAACAAAATACTCTTAAACACCAATATAACAATCCAACAAGTATATCTGAGTACTATACTGGTTATGAATTATAGCTTCCTTCCACACTGCAAAGAAAACATGCTATAATGTAAATGAATAATGATATAGTGTTTAAAAGATATTAAAGATACCATCTAAAACTGGACCCAGTTTTGCAATAGGTTGGTAGGTTTGAAGAAGTAAAATTCACAAACCATGAGGAGCTAAGCCCTCCAGGAAAAGGAGGGGAAGATGATTATGTAACATCTGACATAAGAAACTACCAGGTAGCTTACAACTACCATGATGTAACAAACCATCCCAAATCTAGTGTTTCTTCATGCAGGTACACCTGGGAGATACTGCGGGTTCAGTTCCAGGTCACCACAATGAAGCGAATATTGTGATAAAGCCAGCCACATGAATTTTTTGGTTTTCTAGTGCATGTTTATACCATTTTGTACTCTAGTAAGTTTACATTATGTCTTAAAAAAGCAAAGTACATACCTTAATTAAAAGTACTTTAATGCTAAAAAATGCTAACCATCATCTGATAATGCAAGGGTGCCATAGACCTTCAGTCTGTAAAAGCACAGTCAAGCAAAGCTCTATGAAAGCAGGTATGCCTGTGTTCCTCGTGGTCCTTCGATTGGCTGCTGGGTTGGTGCTGGCGAGCTTACCTGTGTGGGTGTTGGCTTGATGTGAGCTGGGGCTGTGAGCCTGGCATTTCTCTGATTCCCAGCAGGCTGGTCTGGTCTCACACATTTGATGCTGGTGGTTGCAGGGTTCCCAAAAAGCAGCAAGACAGGCTGTCCTCTGCACTCAAGCTTTTTCCAAGTCTCTGCTGCTGTCACCTTTGCTGTAAGACATATGGCCAAGTTCAGAATCAGTGTGGGAGGACTGGCCATGACCATGGACAAAGTTAGAGAAGTTCTTACAGCTGTTTCTGCAAATAACTCACCATAACCTCACACCTTGCACCCAGGATCACCTACCACTTAAAAGTTTTGCTGATGGGCACATAGAAATTCAATATACAGTAAGTCCCCTACATAGGAACCTTCAAGTTGTGAACTTCCAAAGAGGCAAACGTGTGTTCGTGTGTCCAAACAAGTAAGTTAGTTCACGTGTTAGCATACATTGTCACATGCATGCATACTCTACAAGTGGCTGTGCTTTTGCATACTTTACTTTATAGAACTGTGTAGAGAGTACTGTAATACAGTATCTTTATTTCAAGCCCAGGATGTGTGGAAGCAAGCGTAAAAGCAATGGTGTTGTAGCTGGCACTGCAAAGAAGAGATTCACGACACAGGAAATGGCAGGGGGATTATCTTTATTTCAGGAGGTACTGTTAGTTTTGGAGGCACAGGACCTGAACGTAGAACTGTGCATGAAGGTTGCAGCAGCCGTTCAGAATGCAATCCAGAAAAAAAGAGCTACTACCCAGACATCACTGGGTCGTTTTTCAAGAGGGTAGATAGAATTGAATTCAGCAAGGAACCAGAACCTGTGCCATCCACGTCAGGCATGAGTGAAGTTGAAGCTTGCCCTCCATCTCCTATTGCTGACAATCCTTCAGCTCTACCATCTCCCACCTCCTCTCCCTCCTCCAGTCAGTAACTCTTCTTGCCTGTTCACTCGACGCCAGCCCCTGGATGCCAGCTGTTGTACTGTACTACTGTACTTTTCAAGGTACCGTACTGTAAGATTAAAAATGTTTTCTTTATTTTTTTATGTTTGCTTGTTTTTTATGTATCATTTGTGTGAAAGTATTATAAACCTATTACAGTACAGTACTATAGAGCTGATTGTGTTAGTTGGGTACCTAGGCTAACTTTGTTGGACTTATGAACAAATTGGACTTTCGAATGCACTCTCAGAATGGAACTCGTTTGTATGTAGGGGACTTGCTGTAGCAGATTTTCCACTTGATAGTAAATTTGGATAAAAATGTTTGTGAACTATTAAAGTGAGTAATCAGACAGTGAAGTTTGAATACGAAGTATAGGTGTGTTTTTAAGTGAAAAACTTGAAAGTGGTAGAAACTGTGTTTAAGAGCAGATGTTATGAGCACCTTTGGATAACTCTGTATTTTGCTTTTGATGCTTTCAAGCCCTTTAAGGCATTTTACCTCAAAGTGTGTAATGATTTTCTTTAGTCTTCATTTGGTCTCTACATTAGTTTGCTAGGGCTGTCATAAGAAAATACCACAGACCCGGTGGCTTAAAGAATAGAAATATATTTTCTCATTGTCTAAGGTCTAGGTGTTGGCTGGGTTGGTTTCTCCTGAGGCCTCTCTCCTTGGCTGGCAGATGGCCGCCTTCTCCCTGTATTCTCACATGCTCTTCCTTCTGTGTGTGTGTCTCTCTTCTCAAAAAGACACCAGTCAAATTGGATTAGGGCCCACCCATATGACCTCATTTTAACGTAATCATCTCTTGAAAGACCCTTTCTCCAAGTACAGTCACATTTTGAGGCACTGGGGGTTAGGACTTCAATATACAAATTTTGGGGAACACAATTCAGTCCCTAAGAGTCTCCTTGAGTTTTCCACCGCCACCTCTGCACACACCTCTGTGATGGGCTCCTGCCTGGTTGGAAAGGAACCAGGAACATGGATTTTTCCCTTAAAATGAGTGAGCAGTCCCACGAGGACCTAGACGTCAACAGTGGGGGTGAAGGAGAAGCAAGGTTCTCTGTGGCTTCCTACCCTGCAGAGGTGGGAGGACAAGAAGGTTTGCTGGCCAACGTGGGCACATCAGCTGGAGCAGAGGAGGAGTGGGGTCCTGGCCGGGGGCTGGGTATGACCCGGTCTGCTCAGAGGATACACACTCAGCAGGTGCCCTGGGGCACGTTGGCCAGGCAGTGCTTTGTGGCCACCCTGGAGAGGGGAGGGAGAGCAGGGCCTTTTCTCTATTTGGGGACCCAGTAGGTCCCCTTGGGATGGACATTCACTGAAAGGACACAGGCATTTGGAGGCTGAGCCCCCAGACACGTCACCACCTCGTACTTAAAAGTACACAGCAGGCAGGCAGCACGTCACTTTTCTGTGTGGGGAGTGGCACTAGTTCCCAGCCGAGACGACAGAGTGGTTTACCAGGAAGCTTCATAATGAAGGCCTCGGATCTTCACTGGTGGGTGGGACTCTCTCGTGGTCAAGAAAGCGCTCTTAGATGATGCTGCTTTCTTGGTGGGGGGAGGGAGTGATCGTGCCACAGACAGGGATTGAGGGACCGCGTGATAGTGCTCGGTGCTCAACATGCAGACAGTCGTGAGCTATTCCAATGAAAGAAACAAGGCATTCACATCAGAAGAGAGTGATGAATATGCTGTAAAGAGGGGCCAGCTACAGCCAAATGTGTAAGGCTAAGGAGCCATGCCTCAGCGAGTTGGGAGATGGGAGGACTGAGAAGATGAGATGAGGCCTCCAGGCTTGCAGACAGCATGGATGGAACAGAGAGGATGAGGTTGTGTGGCGGGTGTTGTGTCACATCGGGGAATAGACAGCTGTGGTAAGGGGTGTGTTTACAAGCAAACAGATGCTCACCTTGGGTTCTAAAGCAGAGAGCCCTGAGTATCATGCAAAGGAGTTTAAACTCAATTCTTGGTGGCAGTTGGAGAATACAACATCCAGTGGAATGCTTTAATCTGAAAGACAGGTTTAATCTGAAAGCACTGAATGAGTAGCTGAATTCCAGAGGAAGCACAGCTATTCAAGGGAGGAATATTGGAAAAGCGAGCCGGGGGATGAGGAAAATGTCCATGGGTTGTAAGAGGGGAGCCTGGTTCCCGATGGGTGCCCTTCCCACCCCTCTCACGCCCCTGCTGGTCCTCAGTCCATTTCCCACTCTCCCTGCAATGCTCCCCATCACAGGGGGCTGACGCCACAGCCTGCCTTTCCAGGTCCCTGGCCAGCTGACCTCCTGCTGGGCTCTGACAACCTCAGGCACTTGGGAGACAAGGACAGAAGGGAGGGAGATTTTCCTCCTATTCTCTTGACTGCTAGCATCATCTCCAGCAGCAGCTGTGTTTCCTCCAGACCCTTGCTCATCCTGGGTTGGGTCCACCTAACGTCCACAAGTGAATCCTGGCCCAGATCCCAGAACATCACGTGGTCCTTGGGTCCTCCTGATTTACATGATGCTTGCAAAATTTAAGCCTCTGGGCTCCCCACTTGCAGAAGCACCTTCCGAGGCCTGGGACGGGGGGAGGTCATAGCAGTGTGTGAAATTTGCAAGTGCAAGGCATTTAAAATAATACTGCTATCTCTTTCTCCTCTGATTCCCCCATTACAACTTCCTCTTGTTGGGGGCAGTAATTGTGGACCCTACAGGAAGGTGAGGCTGGGAAGCTTTCAGGCTGCAGTTAATGGGATGGTGTTCCCCTCAGCTTCTGTATATGACGATGTTCATGGATGACCAAGACCCAGGCTCTTCCCCATTGTGACTGTTTCTCAAGGTCCAGGACTCTCAAAGTTTGGGTGGCTTGGAGGAAAATCCTAGAGCCCAAAGTTCGCATGCGGAATCCCCAAACTTTATGTAAAAGAAACTTGAGGCTTTACCCAATTTGGCAGAATCCCAAACATACATATGATATTTCCAATATTCATTTGTGATTTGAAGTAAACTTTTAAAAAACTGTTAATAATAAAACATCTTGTTTCATTATGCCAGAGGAAATAATAATTTTTATTCTCTCTCTCTAAAAAAATAACATCATAAAGCATTGTCATAGAAAGGTGTGACCAAAGAGCAAGCAGGCAGAAGATGTAGGACTTATGAGTATGATGAAGGTGGGCCAGTTAGCAAATAAAAATAAAATCTATTTTTCCCGGATTTCGTGATTTTTGTGTGGCATTTGCAATTTTTAAGTATTTATGTTTTTTCTCATTAAAATAAATGTATATATTTAATTTATTATTATATTTATATTTTTATATCCTTTTCTTAAAAAGGGTCCTAGTATCAGGTGACAAGTCCTGGACCTGCTCAGGAGGGCACCATGTTCCCCTGTTGCATCTTGGGGTCACCTGGTTTTCTGATGCTCCTACAGGCGATCCTTGTAACAAATACTTTTCACAACCTGAATCGGTCTCACTCCTCTCAGCTCTGATACAGTCCTCCCTGACTGATACACCCATCACCTGTGCACTTTCTGCCCAGTGGTTCAAAGACCAGGTGGTAGACCTGGTCTGTGCAGAGCTCCCTGCATTGCCTGGGTAGGCCTCCCTGGCTTCCCAGAGGCTTCCCTCACCTCACCTGAGTTCCAGGTGGAGCATCACACCCTCTCCACATGCTGTGGGCCCAAGCTCCTGTAGGCTGGGGTACTGCATCTGTCTTTATATAAACCTAGCCTCATGCCCAGCACAGAGCAGGGCTCACATGGTGGAGTGGGTGAATGGCTTCCAAAGACTGATGGAGTCTGAAGTAGGTGGGGAGGATGTGCAGGGAACCCAGGGGTGGGAGCAGGGCAGGCATGGCCCCTGGAGGCTGCAGATCTGGATGCAGGGCTAGAGCAGATCTCTGGGGGAGAAATGGATGCCGGCTGTAAAGTCTTGTTTCCTAGGACGAATTTGGGGAAATAACACCAAAAATATATATTTGTTATGCTCCCATACCTGAGAAGGAAGAAGTAAAAATCATTTTATTCTTAGCATCACCACATATTATATATTTTTAGGTGAGGCATTTGAACAACCTTTAATTGGCATGGGCCTGTGATTACCATTTTATAAAGAAACCTTCCAGTGACTTCCAATACTAATGGATTTGTCTGTCATGTTCTGGGCGACATGCTGGCATCAAGGGAGAGCACCTGTGCCTGGGAGTGTGTGTCTCCAGTATCCTCCTGTCTCCAAGTCCCTGTCCTTTATTAATCTGTCATCTTTCCATGCGGCTCTCTTCTTTGGTAAAGGAAAGGAAGAAAGCATTAGAAAATAACTTTCTAATGTTTTAGAAATTACAGAGAGATAACATGAAGAATCATAATTTTTCTTGTTTTGTTAAAATGCTTCACATGCTGCTGGCCTATTTAGGAATAATTAAGCCCTCCAATTATTACAACAAATTATCAGCATAGGCTCTCCACAATCACAAAGGTTTAAATTGGGTATGTGGCACATTTTTTACCTGTTACATTTATTAGTATTTCAGACACATTAATTTCACAGCTATTTATGAATTACATAAAATGTTGTTTTAGATAGATGTTGTAAGTATGAATTTTTTTTTCCTCTGCAGGAAGGAAAGATGATTAATGCAGTTACAAAGACAGTTTATGAGAGACATAAAAATATTACTTTGTGGGTGAGAAGTGTTTGTCCAACATTTAGTCAAATGCAGACACAATAAAACCGCCACACCAGCCACTTTCCGCCCTCTTGAGCTGGAGTTTGTGGCAGGACTTCAGAATAAAGAGAGAGTCCCCCTGAATCCTGCAGCCCCTTCCCCAGGGCATCGTGGTGTGACTCCTTTCCTAACAGGAAAATTGTTCCCCTACAGAAAAATTACTTTCAACACTGAAACTAACTCCAGGCAGGGACGTGGAAATATAAAATGTTAAAGGTGGAAGGATTCTTGTACTTAATCTGACCCGACTCTCCCATTTTACATAGGAAGAATCCAAGGCCAAGGAAGGGGAATAACCTCACACTGTTTGTAAACGGGGCAACAGTGGAGTGGACCCCCACATGGGGGGTTCTTTCTTCACTGTGTGGTGGTGTTTCCCACATCTGGCAACTAGATTGCAGTTGCTGCAGCTGCTCTCACTCACATCCAGGGAAGCAGATTTTTTAAAAAAAATTTATTGACGTATAGTTGATTTCCAATGTTGTGTTAGTTTCAGGTGTACAGCAAAGTGATTCCTGGTGTACAGCAAAGTGATATAAAAAAGATATTCTTTTTTTACATTCTCTTCCATTATAGCTTATTATAAGATATTAAGTATAGTTCCCTGTGCTATACAGTAGGTCCTTGTTTATTTTATATATCGTACTGTGTATAGGTTAATCTCAACCTCCTAATTTATCCCTCCCCCACTGCTTTGGTAACCATAAGTTTATTTTCTATGTCTGTGAGTCTATTTCTGCTTTGTAAATAAGTTCATTTGCATCATTTTTTTAGATTCCACGTGTAAGTGATATCATATGATATTTGTCTTTCTCTATCTGGCTTATTTCACTTAGTATGATAATCTCTAGATCCATCCATGTTGCTACATATGCCATTATTTCATGCTTTTTTATGGCTGAGTAATATTCCATTGTGTGTGTATATACACGCGCGCACATGCACACACACACACACACACATCTTCTTTATCTATTCATCTATTGATGGATATTTAGGTTCTTTCCATGTCTTGGCTATTATAAATAGTTCTATGATGAACATTGGGGTGCATGCATCTTATGGATTTTTCCAGATATACACCTAAGATGGGATTACTGGATCAAATTGTAGTTCTATTTTTAGTTTTTTGAGTTTAGAGTCTCCATACTGTTCCGCATAATGGCTGCACCAATTTACATTCCCACACAACAGTGTAGAATTGTCCCCTTTCCTCCTGGGAAGCAGGTTTTGACTATATAGTTTGGAACAATTGGTACTTAGCAGCTGTGTGACTTGATAAAAGTTACTTAACCTCTCAGACCTTGTTTTACCGCGTAGCAAAAAAATCATTATTGTCTCTGTCTCAATAATCAGTGCCTGGTGGGTACAGAAGCATCTGTGCCTGATGGGAGTGACTTTAGGTGACGCTGCCTAGCTTGCTCTACAATTTACCCATCTCAGATCTGCATTTTAAAATGTATTGTGAAAGGACATAAATGGGGATGGAAAGCAGACAAGATAAGGAGAGAAAGAGCATAAAAAGGAGGACTGTTTGGTCAGCAGGAAACTTTTTGTTTTGCCATTTTTATGCAATAAAAAGACACACTTGGAAATGTTTACTTGGGTTCCTTTGGTAACTTTGGTAAAATTCTTAAAGTTTTCTGAGTTTCAATACCCCTGATATAATATTGGGATTAAAAAAAAAATCTGGGTGGCTTTAGATTCTTTCCAAAATACACTCGGGGCCTTTACAGAGAACAATCTTTATTGGCTACCATTGCCTCCACCGCTGTGGGCCTTAGCCCTGCTGGGGAGAACATCTTCACCCTCCCCTTCTTATTCCTTTACCCAATAAGCCAGTGTTCAAGGGAAAAAGGAATAATTCGTATGTGCCACACCGGTCATTCTCACATCCTGAATTTTATTTAAAGTTTTGAGCGTGTTCTCATGTTCCCTGTGCAAATATAGTCCGTTTCATAGTCAGCAGTCATCATCGTTAGGCTAACATCCTGCCATCAAGGAGGTAAGGGGTCTGCTCTCCTGCCCCACCTGGCTGATTCTGCACTACAGCGTTGTTCCTGCTTCTCAGGAATGTCTTTGACCTTCCTGCTTCCTGTGTTCAGAGCCTCCACGAGGGGGCTCTGCCTGGCTCACTCCGGCACCTCACTGAGGTCTTCGTTCTAAGGCACCTTCTCAGTGAGGATTGCAGCCCCCCCCCCACCCCTGCATCCCACTCTCCTTTCTACCTTTTGCACCTACAATATGTGTCTGATGTGAATCAAGTGGACACTGCTTCACACAGTCCTTCGGGGCCTAAAAAGGGAGCATGTGAATGTATCACGGGCCTGCAAGGAGGAGGGATGCTACAATACTTGAATAGCACCAAGGACCACCATGATCTGACTCTAGCCCCCAAATGTTTTGTCTGTCTCTCCTTCGTCAGGACAGACACACTCCTCCCTTCTTCAATTGAGGCAACACAAAGGGTCCACCCAGCCCCAGCCACAGCGTCAGGATTACCTGTATGTGTACTAGTCTCCACATCAAGTTTGTACATGGCTTTCCTTGATCCATTGAAAAGAAAAGCTAACCAGCTCCACATATACAGGATAGCTGCAAGGATGGAGAAGGGCAAGAATAATCACAATCAACCTGGTTTGCAGCAATTCTGAGAACCCAGTGGGCAGATCCTGAGTGGGCTCTGTTTCCTGGGAGGAGCGAGTCTTTGATTAAGCTTTAACTCTGCTCCCAGAGTTGGGCTCCCAAGAACTCTTCTCCTTGGCTCTTGACTCCATTGTCTGGGAGTTTTCCTTTTCCATTAACTGTTCTGGCCATGGGAACGTTGGCATTGGAGAATAAGCCTCCTTTGGGGTCCGATCAGCTTTTCCAGGCCACAATCTACTCATTACAGGAAGAAAGGCAACAGTACCTCTAAGTCTCAAATAGTCACAGACTTTTTTTCATGACTTGAGTTTCCTTTGGCAGTAGAACTCTCTGAAAACCTAGTCAGCTTCTTACCTGATAGGCCAGTTTCATGTGTGCATAGATCTTGTGTCAACACGATTCCAAGATTCACGATATGCCTTTGTTTTTAACGCCACTGCCTCTACCCAACCCTTTGCTTTCACTCTCACCTTTACTTTGTCTCTTAAATTAGGTACAGATACCTTGGTCCCATCAGCCTTCAGTGGAAGAGTCATATATTAGTCTCTTGTCCTTGGAGCCATATTTGCACAATTAAAGATTTTGCACGGTGATAACTTAACCCATTTAGAGATTTTTAGCAATGGATCTGATTTTTTCTGCAAAACTGAGTTTTAATAGACTTTTAACACTCAAAGCATTTCTTGATTTTGTGATTTACTGATGGGGATGAGAAGCATTTGCTTCTTCCATCCCTACAAGAATCAGTGTTTGTTTTATCTTTCTTTTCTCTTTTGTCAACTAAAGAAAAACACACACTCTAAAAGTTGCAAGTATTATTGGGGGATCCTACTGAGGACTTAAGCCTGGGAGACAGCCTTTCAGAAAGCTCTGAGGAACTGCTCAGAGTTAAGGGAGAAGACAGGATACATAGTTTTTTTTGCTGGGAAAAAAATGTAGTCAAACATTAAAAGGTCACTGCTAATTACAAAGAACAGATATCTCAAGTTAATGATTTTGGTGCTTTTCTATGTATGGGAAGATGTAAGAATCTAGATTCATTGAACTTGTTCCCTGGATATGCATCTTAATGTTTAGGGCCAGTTTCCAAAGCACAAAATGCTTCCTGTTTTTCTCCATCCTGAATTCCCCTCAGGGCACATTCCTGGGGGTGTATGGAGGGGGCCACTGCAGTGGCTAATGGCTTAGTCCTTGTAGAACTGGACATTGGGGCAACAATCTTTGTTTATTGGAATGGCAGGAAGCAGTCCCCATTCATACTTTCATAACTGCTTTCAAACCGGACAGTTATCCTCTGAAGTAATTTCTTTCTTGTGTTAACTTACCAAGCATAGTCAATAGCAGTCAGTACATCAGACGTGTCATGTTTTTTCACAGTAATTGTCTATTTAAGGCCCGTCTTCCCTGACTGGAATATAAGCCCTGTGAAGGCAGGGGCTTTTCCTTGTTGGCACAGTTCTGGACCTTCGATGGTTTTCAGGACCTGACGTAGTCAGTGCACCAAAGACATGATGAATGAGGAGATGAGTTAAAAAAAGGCTTGATTTGGTCTGTTGAATTACCTGTCTGAGAAAGGTTCTTTAACTGGAAACTCCATGAAAAGGATAAATATGGGATTTGTTGAGAATTACTGAACTCTGTAAAACATTCATTTATAATAGCTAACATGTAAAGAAACTAGGAAAGATATTAAAATCGCCAGCAATCCTCCTTACTGTGGTCCTAAAGCTAGTCCTTTGAAGTGTGGTTACAGGCGGAGCCGCTGAGGTGGTCCAGACTCGAGACATTTCTCTGCATCTCACAGTGATGTCAGCCCCATCCTGTATCTAATGTGCTGTGAATACTGGGGTTGGTTCCAGTTACAGAAGTAATTTGAGCCCCGTCAGCCCTCTGCTGGAATTGGCATTCAGCTTGGGTGGCTGTCAGCTCTATTTTTTTATGTCATCGCTTATTTTTTACTTTTCTTTTTTTTTGATTTGGGTTGTGTTATTTGAGCAGGCTCTTGAGTGAAAATGATATTATTATATAAGCTAATACTTTCTGGATCATTTGTTTTATGCCAGGCACTAGAGCTCTTTATTTAACTATTTATGTCCTTCCATATAATCTCTTTAGGAGGTAGGCACTACTATTCTACCCATTTTGCAGATTAGAGAATGGTAGATTTTGCTACGTGCCAGAGCTTGGACTTAGGAATACAGGAGGGTCTGCATCTATGTTCTGAATTTTCTACTACCTCTTGGCCCCTCACCACATTCTACGTGTTTATTACAATTTATTGTTTGCAGAGCAGTTTCACATATGTTATCACACTGTTGACTAATGATATTGTTACCTTTGTTGAATGTCCTTCATGTTGATCCTGGCACAGTGTTGAGCACTGACAGAAAGGGACGTGGGCAAGTGAGCATGCAGACTTGAGAAGAGCCAAACTCCTGAGGGAGAAAACAAAGCCTGCAGAAAATCTGCTAATAGAAATGTCTCGCCCCTCTTTTTGTTCTGTTTCAGGAATACCAAATTGATATATTTTTTGCTCAGACTTGGACCGACAGTCGCCTTCGGTTCAACAGCACGATGAAAATACTTACCCTGAACAGCAACATGGTAGGGTTGATATGGATTCCTGATACGATCTTCCGCAATTCCAAAACCGCAGAGGCTCACTGGATCACCACCCCCAATCAGCTCCTCAGAATTTGGAATGATGGGAAAATCCTTTACACTTTAAGGTGAGATGCTGGTGGATCTTTAATCACGGATGGTCTGATACTGGGGACTTTCATGTAGATCATTGTAGGAATGGGACCCTGTTTTCGTTGCTAAGTTCTGTCTCTTCTTATGTTCAACATGCTGCTGGGTCTTGAAGAAGTTTTTCCTAATCCCATGTGTGTAAAAATAAAGGCATGCAAAATGATCTGCAATGAATATAAACTCATTCCTTCACCAGAATCCGTTTCTGCTGGAAGTGGGCTGTGCAAATTTATTTAACCCATGGGTCCATTCAGCTAAGAAAATAAAGATGTCTTGGTGTACTAATTGACAAATATAATTATAGCCAAATTTGAGACCACAAGGAACAAAAGAGCACAGAGGGTGTTCCCTAATGCATCCCTAATGGAAGTGGCAGCTACCTTGTAATGAGTCCTCCTGGGGGCCAGGCTGCCCTCACAGAAACCCAGCAAGGTTAGAGGGGCTGCGTTTGAAAGATGTGAACTGACCTGCCGGCCCAAAGTCTCCATTGGGAACTAGTGTTACCTGGGTTTGAACCTGGGTCTGTATCTCTCAAGAGCCTCTCCTCTAGGGTGATCTGAGCCTAATGGAACACATGGCTGTAACATACCATAGAATGCCCTGCACCTAAGCCAGGCGTTCTGCTCACCCAGAGTTGGGATCAAGGACAGGACTGTCTGGACCCTGCTCTCCCAGCGTCTGAGGTCTCTCTAGAGCACTGGACTGGCTGCCCTGTGCTGGAGGTCCCTCTCTCACTGGCTTTGCTGCTCTAAGGCTGCTTCCTGCACCTCATGTCCTGCTCCTAATGTGGCCTCTCCTCATTCTGCACCTCCTGCCTTAGGGCTTCCGCATCACTTTACCCACTTTCCACTTTCCTGCTGACTTAGCTTATCCATTCCCAAGACTTCAAAAGCTAGATCCATGCTGAGGATTCATTCCCACATTTATCCAACCCTAAACTTCCCTCCTGGACACCAGAGTCTTGGAGCCACGTGCCTGTGTACATCTCCTCCTGAAAGCCTAAAAGGCATTTCGATTCAGCATAGTGCAGTGGAAGGTGATTTCTCTAATACCTCTGACCATGCCCCTGTGTCCTCCTAGCTCGGTGAATACCACTGCCAGCCACTGAACACACCTCCTTCCCCCCACATCCAGTATCAGGAGCTTTTAATTGCAGGTGATTTGTGGCCATAAGGAGAAGTCTGCAATTCATATGGTAAACAAGAATTCATAGCACTGAGAAAGGCACAGATTAATATCAACATAAGCAGAAGATTAAAGAATTTTAACATTTCAGGGAAACGATAATGGCAGGCTGGGAATAGCAACAACAACGACAAAAGCCACAACAGGGAACTCTGCTGATGATTTACGTGTGGAGAACAGGGGTTTGTAATAGCTATTTTCTCATCAGTTCCTAAAGGAATATAAATGAGACTCTGAAATGAAGGTGAGCTTCAGCAAAGCAGAATAGAGACATGGCCAGTCCTGGGACCCTTTATAGAAACTCTAACCCAAGGAATGTCTGCTTTGAAAAGATGCAATACACACATTTATTGCAGCCACCACCTGCCTAGTCAAGTGGGGGAGCTGGCCAAATATGAAATCTTCCCTACGAGTGGATGAACTTGGCATTATATCTATTTAGGTACATATACCAGTTTCAAAATGGAGGAAGGATTTAATTCGGTCAGATTAAAAACAAGGATGTAAGAAACAAGGACATGTGAAAACAGACATATCGTTTCGATTTGTTTCCTCTCTTACTTGGCTTGTATTTCTAGACACAGTTAGGAATTTTACTAATGGAAATTTCCTCTGCTTCTGGTAGTTAAAAGTAAAACAAAGTAACACAACAGAAAAAACAATTGGTATACTGAATGGATGGTGCCCCTGCCAAGAGCGAGTTCCATGTGGCCACTCTGGGCCCCTGCCCGCCACGTTGTGGTAACGTGACCGCCCTTGGCCTTGCTTAGGGCCTTTGCTAGGTTGTCACTGACAGGCCACAGGACTGACCGCTTGACTTCCCCACAGGCTCACCATAAATGCAGAATGCCAGCTCCAGCTGCACAACTTCCCCATGGATGAGCACTCCTGCCCGCTGATATTCTCCAGCTGTGAGTACTGACTTGGGGTATGACTGCTGTGTAAATGACCGTCTAGGCTATACTGATTTCTAGCAAACCGTCACATGATTGATTATAGCATCGCTGTACAACCAGAGAAAATAGATAACAGTTTTGGTCAGGGCCTCCTGGGTATATTCACCCAAGACTTGTTACTAGGACCCATGTTACAAAATAGATAGCTTTGATAAATCCTTGAGCAACTTAACCATTTGTTATAATATTAAAGAACTCAGAAATTGATGAACAGTTGACTTACCAAAGACCCTTATGCTAATGAGCTGTGCATATTATATGGACGTATACACAGTTCATTTGTAATAATTTTATGCTTAATATCATCTTCAAGTCAGGTGGTTTGTCTTCAAAATAAAAAGATAAAGTTTTTACTTAAATTTATTTAATTTGCCTCATTACACTATAGTAGGATGTAATTTTTCATAGTATTTTATTTTCCAATATTTTACATAGGATCGTTACTAGAGCTACCAAGTAATCATTTACAAATTCTTAAAGACAATATATAATGCTAAGTATAAGCATACAAATAAAATGAAATATCAAATTTATTTGCTTATAAAGTTTTAAAGTAAAGATCAATATGGAAATATATCTGTAGAATTTATAATGGTTCATTTAAAATATATTGACCACAAATACCTCATAAGACTTCAACTAATTTTATTGACTGTCTTTAAAATTGCATATGGGGTGTGACAAACAAATGTGATGAAGTCTCAAGCAGAAGGTTTTGTGGGTTTCTTCACGAGACATTATAGTGAAAGGATAAAAATGAAATAATGGATAAACACATTTTACAGTTCATTTTAAATTCAGAAAAAGACAAGATAGAAAGCAAAATTTCACCTAGGGATAAATTTAACCAAGGAGGTTAAAGACCTATATTTTGAAAACTAAAAGACGTTAATGAAAGAATTTGAAGAAAACACAAATAAAAGGAAAGACGTTCTGTGCTCATGTATTGGAAGAATCAATATTTTTAAAATTTCTGTACTACCCAAAGTAATATACAGATTCAGTCCTTATCTAAAATCCATTGGCATTTTTCAAGGAAATAAACAGTCCTAAAATTTATATGAAACCAGACACACACACTCACGTGCACGCGTGCGTGCATGTACACACACACACACAAACTTGAATAGCCAAAGCCATCTTGAGAAAGAAGAACAAAGCTGGAAGCATCACAGTACCTGATTTCAAACTATACTACAAAGCTATAGTCACCAAAACAGTGTGGCACTAGCATAAAGACAGACATATAGATCAGTGGAAAAGAATAGAGAGCCCAGAAATAAATCCACATATTTGTGGTCAATTGATTTACGGCAAAGGAGATAAGAATATATACAATGAAGAAAAGACAGCCTCTTCAATAAATGGTGTTGAGAAAACAGGCCAGCCACATGCAAGAGAATGAAATTAAACCACTCTTCTGCACCATACACAAAAATTAACTCAAAGTGGTTTAAAAACATGAATGTAAGACCTGAAACCATAAAGCTCCTAGAAGAAAACATAGGCAGTAAGCTCCTTGTCATGGGTCTTGGTGATGACTTTTTAATCTGACACCAAAAGCAAAAGCAACAGAAGCAAAAATAAACCAGCGGAATTACATATCACACTAAAAAAACCTTTGCACAGCAAAGGAAACCGTCAACAAAATGGAAAGGCAACCTACTGAATAGCAGAAAATATTTGCAAATCATGTATCTGATAAGGGACTAATATCCAAAATATGTAAAGAACTCATACAGCTCAATAACAAAACATTTTTTGATTAAAAAATGGTCAGAATCCAAATAGACACTTTTCCCCAAGAAGACATACAGATGGCCAACAGGTAGATGGAAAGATGTTCAACATCATTAATCATCAGAGAAATACGAATCAAAACGACAATAAGATATCACTTCACACCTGTCAGAATGGCCATCATCAAAAAGACAACAGATATTGGCGAGGATGTGGAGGAAAGGAAAGCCTTCTGCACTGTTGGTGGGAATGTAAATTGGTGCAGCCCTTGTGGAAAACAGTATGGAGATTCCTCAAAAAATTTAAAATAGAACTACCATATGACCCAGCAATTCTACTTCTGGGTATTTATCCAAAGAAAATGAAAACACTAACGCAAAAAGATCTATGCCTAGAGGTAGGGCACCATCTGCATCTCTTGTTCAGTTGAGCTTTATCCCCTTAAGGCAGGAGAACAGGCTGATCATCCTTATCAGGCTCCAGCAGCTTCTGATTGGCCTTGCAGAGGAAAAAATCAGAAAGGTTTATTTTTAGGAGCCACAGATACCTCCTTTCTTCCTGTGTGTGCAGCATGCAGAGTACAGCTGAATGCATTTCATTCTAAACCCTTGTTGGTGTGACCCAGAGAGGGAACCAAGTACTCATGGCTCATCCAAATGCATAGTAACTGGTGTGTGTCTTTAAACTGAGACAAAGGTGCCCATTCCCTGGTTCCCTGCCTGCACCCCGAGTGCATTAACGAAGTAGGCCCTCTGCCAGATGGACTGTCCTGGCAAGTGGGACCTTTGCCTTGGCAGGAAAGGAACCACAGAGCTCCTTTAAAGTCCTTTCTCTCTTGGATGAGTTAATCACCAAATAGCAGATGCTGTGAAACGCCAGCAGTGGCCCTGTGTCCTTTCAAGCAAATGCTCAGGTACAAAACTTTCAAAAGACGAGAGCAGTTGTTCACTTTATGTATCACGTGACTGGTCTAAGGGATGCCTTGAATGCTGGTAACACTTTGTTTCTGAACGTGCCTGTCTACAGGAGAGATCAGCATTTGAGTCAGTAGACCGAGTAAAGATCACTCTCACCAGTGCAGCTGGGTGTCATCCAATCTTTCGAGGGACCAAATACAGGCATACCTCCTTTTATCTTTTTTCACTTTATTGTGCTTCACAGGTACTGCATTTTGTTTTACGAATTGAAATTTACAACATCCATTCTCAAACAGCGTTGTTTTTTAATTAAGGTATGTACATGGGTTTTTTTAGAGGTAATGCTATTGCACACTCGTCAATAACAGACTACAGCACAGAGGAAACATAACTTGTATATGCTCTGGAGAATCGAAAAATTTGTGTGACTTGCTTTGTTGCAATATTTACTTTATTGTGATGGTCTGGAACTGAACCTGCAATATCTCCAAGGTCTGCCTATAGAAGAAAAAGGTGAATGAAAGTGGAATTTGCTCTTTGCTTGAGCTGAGAGATGCCTCTTCTGCTCTCAGATATCAGTGCTCCTGGTTCCCAGGCCTCAGACTTGGACCAGGACTTAAAAACTGAGTCTCCTAATTCTCAAGCCTTTGGACTCAGACTGACTTACACCACCAGCTTTCCTGGTTCTTCACCTTGCTAATGACAGATTGTGGAACTTCTCAGCTTCTGTAATCGCATGAACCAATTCCTGTAGCAAATGTCCTCTCATATCTATACCTGTATCAGTCTCTGCATCTACCTTTATGCTATTGGTTCTGTTTCCCTGCAGAACCCTGACTAATACCGGGAGGGAAGTTCCCACCCTTCCAGCCTACAAAATATGTGGACTCCAAGGTCCCCAAAATGTTCCTGCGTTCGCTTGAATTCATCCACTTTGGATGTAACCAAAGGGAGTTTTTTTGGCATATCCAGGAGACACGATGGAGTCCAGCAGCCTGGAGCTGAGAGTGAGAATTAAGGTAGTGTTCTGGGAAGCAGGTTTCCCATCAGGGACCACACCAGGCAGACTGCTGCGGAGGGTGAGGGGGATTTTGCCATCTCGTCTCTTTGCCTGCCCCATGCTCCTCGAGGTGCTCACCCTTTACCTGCTGGCCAGGTCATCTTCCCACATGTTCCTGGATCTCTGGCTCTTCCCTGTCCCTGCCATCGCACTGCTGTAGACGCTCACCCCTGGGGGAGGCGTGGGGAGCGTACCCCGTGTGGCCCATCCTGGCTGTGTGTGCCATCTATGAGGACAGTGATGCCTGTAGCAGGAGGGACAGGGCTTTGGGATCTCTTCCCGTTAACTGTTACCCTCATTATGGTGGAAACCACTGCTGCTTGGGATTGCACTGGCTCCGCTGTCCGGTCTTGAATGTGGGTTATTTTCATTCTGGCTCTAAGTGAGGTAAGTTGTTCAGAGAGGTTAAGGGCCAGTCATGGCAGAGGAAGAATGCCTGGCTGCTAGGCAGGACTTGTGACTTTGAAGGCTGTGCTCTTTTTCCCTCCTTCCTTTATTTCTATCACAATGATATCCTACCACTTTTAGTTTTTTGAAACTGCTTTATTGAGGTATGAGTGACATGTAAAAAGCTGTGCATATTTAATGTCTAGGACTCAGTGAGTTTGGCAACAAGTATACAACTGTGGGGAAAAAAGTATACACCCAGGAAACCATCGCCACCATCAAGGCCATTAACATAAACATCACCTCCCAAAGGTCCCCCCCCGCTCCCTTTATTATTACTATTATTTTAATATGGTGGTAACAACACTGAACATAAGACCTACCCTCTTAATAAATTGCAAGTATACCATACAGTAGTGTTAGCTATAGGCACCATGCTGTATAGTGGATCTCCAGAACTTACCTTGCAAAACTGAAACTTTGTACCATTTGACAATCACCTCCCCATTTCTCCTTACTCCAGCCCCCCGGAAACAATCATTCTACACTCTGCTATGTGTTTGACTATGTTAGATCCCACACATACGTGAAATCATGCAGTATTTGTCTTTCTGTGTCTGGCTTATTTCACTTAGCACAGTGCCCCCGAGATCCATCCGTGTTGTTGCAAACGGCAGGGTTTCCTTTTCAAGGCTGAAGAAATGTTTCCCTGTGTACATATATCGCCACAACTTCTTTATCCATTCATCTGTGGATGGATACTTAGGTTATTTCCATGTCCTGGCTGTTGTGAATAGTGCTGCTGTGAACATGGGGTTGCAGATATCTTTTCAGGATGGAGATTTTTGTTTCCTTTGGATATATATCCAGATGTGGAATTGCTGGATCACATGGCAGTTCTGTTTTTAATTTTTTGTGGAGCCTCTGTACTGTTTTCCACAATGACTATACCAACTTACATTCCCACCAACGATGCACAGGGGTTCCCTATTCTCCACGTTCTCACCAATGCTTGTGATCTCTTGTCTTTTTGATGAAGCCGTTGTGACAGGGTGGGGTGATATCTCATTTTGGTTTTGATTTGCATTTTCCTGATGATCGAGCACCTTTTCATGTACTTGTTGTCCGTCTGTATGTCTTTTTCAGAAAAATGTCTGTTCAGGTCCTTTACCATTTTTTAATCAGGTTATTTGCTGTTGTTTTGCATTGAGTTGTGTGAGTTCTTCATGTATTTTGGATATTAGTCCCTTATCAAGTACATGATTTGCAAATATTTTCTCCCATTCTGTACATTGCTTTCCATTTTGGTATTGTTTCCTTTGCTATGCAGAAGCTTTTTGTTTGAGAAAGTCCCTCCGTAGCCAGATGACCCTGCCCCGTCAAGGCGGATCCCTGGAAGTATTGTGCCCCTTTCTCAACAGCAGATGAAGGGAGGAAGGACGGTGCAGTGGCAGGAAGGTTGGGGAGGTGCTGGAGAAGGAGAGCTTTCATCATCTCTCAGATCTTCTCACACAGTGGCAGAATCCCTCCTCTTGGTGCAGCCAATTGACTTCTGGGTGCTGGGTCACATGGAGAAGACGAGTGTGCACTGGAGGGTGCACAGATAATATTCACACATTCCAAACACTGAGTGCCTGAGAACCAGCAAAACGGAAATGTCGGAGGGCTGGGAGTAAAACAAGAGTGAGAGCTCGTCCCACTGCCAGCACTTCTCACTGCCTAGGTATTCGCATATTGTTTAGATTCTCTGAGACTTACCTTTCTCATCTATGAAACGAGGATCATAATACCCACCTCATCTGTCTCTGTGAAGATAAGTTAAATGAATGTGTATGTGATGGGAGCCGCCTGCCAGGGCTCCTGAGTGGTCAGGAGGCAGTCATCTGATTGTCACCACTGTGGTTACCTCTGTGGCTGCAGAGAGTGTTGCTGGGGACAGGGGGAGTCTGAGAGGGAGGGACCGAGGCTGCGAAGCAAGGCTTCCTAGGCTGGAATCCCAGCTGCCTGCTCACTCACTCTAGAACACTGGGGACCTTTCTTTACCTCTCTAAACCCCACTAAGCCTTCCTTGCCCCATCTGCAAAGTGCGAATGGCAGCAAGTTAGAAAAAGATGGAAGGGACTAGAGGCATACCCTTTATAGATTCCTGGTTGATTCAGCCAAAGGTGTGGACTTGATGGGAGTTAGGTGACAACAGCGGGTGTGAGGGATATTTGCACATTTTCTCTCTTACTGTTGGATTCCTCAAGGATGCACAGCTGTGCTGGACATCCTCTGCACATGGAAGGCTTCTAGGGAAGGGAAAACAGCCAAACCCTCATTAGCCATTAGCCTTTCATACCGGGCTTAATTTTAGCAGTCTGGAAGAATCTACCCAACTGTTGGGTTGGACAAAAAGTTCGTTCAGGTTTTTCTGTAAGATCTTATAGAAAAGATCTTGGGTTCAGAAAAACCTGAACGAACTTTTTGGCCAACCCAATACGTTCACATCTCTGTGTAAAGGTTGCCTGTGGACACTGGGCTCTGTGACTGTGTTTAAAATAAAGCCAAGGGTAAGAGGGCACTCTCCTTTCCCTAGATCTTATGAATGGTGTGCTCACTAGACCGGTTTTTGTCAGTGCCGTGTTTTTTAAGGGTTTAGGGAAATCAGGGTTTCAATCTGAGAACACAGAGAAGAGTGCATTTTTGGCAACTGATGGGAAATCCTATGGGTCTGAGGCTAGTTAAGCTTTCTGTGTTCCAGTGGGGGCAACAAGTACCCCCAAGGATTTAGGTAGGACTTCACTGAAATGTCCTACCTTGGGGAGAGCATCAGCATGCTGATCGAGCTGCCGGCCAAGACCTTCACCTTCACTCCACTGTTGGCTGCCACCACCACCACCCCCACCCACAAGCACCAGAGTAACAGCCTGCAGCTGACCCTGCCCAGGTTCACAGCCACAACATACATGGGTCTGAAGGAGCCATTGATCGATGCTTGATCCTTTAAAGGCAAATTTTGCAAAAATAACAAGATGGGAAAACCTTCATGCTTCTCACATCTAGCAAAAAGCAAAAGTTGAGATCACTGAAGATGGAACCAAAGGTTCAGCAGCAAAGACTGCAAATCTAATCACAAGGTCATTGCCTCCTTCGTTTATAGTAGAGAGACCCTTTCTTTCATTCGTCCAACGTAATCCCACAAGTGCTTACTCATGGGGCAGATGAAGAAGCCCCTGAAGAGTATACAAAAGAAACCATGCAAGGCAAAGACTACTTGGCTATGAAGAAGAGACTCCTTCCCTACGTCTTTCATAGTTCTGTTGTATATCTTTGTGCAGTGTTTTCATTTTGAAAATTAGTTCGTAGGAACAGAGACTCAGAGATACACATGATCTGGGATGTGTCTTTGGAAGGAAAGAAGGGCAGGATGGCTGGAACACTATATTGAGAAAGGAAGAGGAAAGCTTCAAAATGCCTAAACAATTCCGTAAGCTACTGAATGGTTACCTCGGTTAACAACTCTGTTGAGTGTTTACTGTCCAGATCAGGGTTTTTGTTTTGTTTTGTTTTTGTTTTGCTTTTATGTGTGGCTTTCCAGAGGAAATTTAATCATTGTAGTAGGGTGGGGATGGGGAGAGACATTTAATGGTCACTTTCATTACTTTATGAAGAACAATCTTATTTGCCTTAAAAAAATTTTCCCCCATGCAAAGTCTTTTAGTAAACATCATTTTGGGGAGTAGAAATAGTGAAATTCTCTAGCCTCTCTGTGTGTTTCTGCTGTTTTATATAATGCATGTATTCATTAAAATAAAGTTTAAAAAGCTTTTGGAAGCATGATGAAGTGTGAACCATACTGAGTGCCAAAGAGGCTCTGGGCCAGCCTCCTGCCTGCTTGGACCTACTCACAGGCTGGCATGCGGGCATCAGGCTCCGTGTTAACCACGGAGCTCGATGCTGGAAGCTGGGAATCCTCACGTTGCCTCTAACCTGAGTAGGTGCATTTACTACGCTCCAGGCACCGCTGTGTTCAACCACAGTCAGCCCATTTGATCCATATGATGGCCCTGGGATGCTGTTTTTCTCAGTGCATCCCACAGCCAAGGAAACCCAGCTGGGGCCGTGAAGTCATCCGCCTGCATCCCCCTGGGGAACAAGGGCAGTGGCTCTTGAACCAAGCAGAATGGCTATTGTATCTGCGCTTTTGAATATCATTATAATTATTATTTTTATTGTTATTGCAAGAGGACAGATGGAGCAAAATGAGATCCTCAGGCACCAGGGTATGAGGTGTATTTTTCTGCGGCATTGCTTTCTCCCCAGTAAATCACTTAGGGTGAAAAAACCAACACAGCAAGTACATTTATGCTTTTTATCTTTGACAACTGTGCCAGCTTAACTGTACGCGAGCTAGAGAAGTAACTGGGGAGGTGTCACCACTGTGACGGTGATGGTGGAGATGTCTGAGAAAGTTGGTTGATTTTCAGAGTTTTAAAAGGCAATGTTCCTTTTTCCCAAGATAATTAGTTTGTAAGTGAGATAAATGCCAGGTAGCAAATCTCTGTGTCAGCGTATGTGGGTCCTGCCACCACATTTTTACAGCAGTCCCAAGGGCACATCTGGTTTTCTTCTGGCTGACACTATGCCCAGCATCAAGTATGGCCAGAGAACAGTGATGATCTCTCTTCTTTGTGTGTGTGTGTTTCCTGTCAATGTGCAGGATAGCACATTCTGCACTCCATTCCCACCTGCCATCCCCCTTTCACAGATGAGAAAACTGAGTCATAGAGAAAGAATGACGTGCAAGATCACACAACTGATGCGTGGTAGAGCAACAGCATGAACTTGGCCCAAGTCCAGGGTCTTCTCTATCACACCAGCTTTATCTGGGCTGCTATTAGCTAAAGAGACCCAATGTCAAGGCAAATGAACCCATGTACGGCATTCTAGAAAAAAATTTTTTTCTATCTCTTCCGTCTGTACTCTGACCACTGCCTCCTCAATCCAGGATTGAAAACCATGGTCCTGCATGCTGGACATGACAGAGCTACTGCTTCCCTCCCCTACGTGAAACATGGAAATAAAAATTCTCAGGGGATTCCTAAGGAAAGCACGCATCTTTAGAGGGAGAAACTGGCGCATCCTTCATCAAAGCATTGTGGACATGTTCATAGCACGCATCTTTAGAGGGAGAAACTGGCGCATCCTTCATCAAAGCATTGTGGACATGTTCATAGCCAGCTTTTTAAATGATACGAGGAATTCTTGGAGCATCTATCCCCTGTGCTTTGCCTTTTCTACTAAGTGAACCAAGAGGGCGCAGCCTGCCTCCTGGATCCTGATTCAGAGGCTTCTTCCTGAACCAGGTGAGCCCTGGACACAGAACAACTCTCCTGACTCACCTGCTTCCGGCCTGTGGTCTGGGCTCTTAGGAAGCGTCACGTTGTTCCTCAATCTCTTCAGGGGTCAGACCACAACTCAGCAAGAGTGTGGGGACCATTCCAGGACTGTATGAGCAATGCCCACATGGGTGCACTCGGCAAGCAACCACAAAATACAGGTAAACCACAAATAATTGTCTGCGAACATAGAATTTCTAACAGAAGTATTTCGAAGACTGTGCTTATCTGCTGTAAAACGTGTCTCTTTTCCCCTTTGAGCTCGCCTGTCCCTCTCAGCTGCCAACAACAGCATTGCTTCATGTCACTGGCTTATCTGGTATGAAAAAGGAGGGAGAAATGTGGTCTGAGAGCTTAACTTTTCCAGTATTTAGGAGAAGATGCTTGTGCTTCATCCCATTTGTCTACTGATGTACCTATTTAATTACTGTAGGAAAATTATGGTCTTCAGTGATTAAACCAGAAGTGTCTGGGATAAGCGCTTTATTGTTGCTTTAACAGCATGAAAAGATGAAAATAAGAAATCTGTAAACCAAATAATTTCTCCTGAGCCAATGAAGCCATAATTGGGAAGAAAGTCTATCAACGCATTTTGTTTATAAATTGCTCTTTCTGTGCACTTAGTATTTTCAGAAATTTTTGGCTTTGTTGGTTTTTGTAGGTTAGCAAGCATGTCTTCTGTGGGCTGTTAAATACCTGTTGATAGTAGGTGCTTAATGAATCTTTATTCTGTGTAGGTGGCTGTCTGAGACAAACCGTGTGTGTTCACAGCTTAAGATGATGCCGAGAGGCACGGGAAATCTCTGTAATTTCTGCTCAATTTTGCTGTGAACCTAAAACTGCTTCAAAAAATAAAGTCTGTAAACAAACAACCGAGGGCCGAGGGAGCGTCTCCCACAAAGAAGCAAAGTGGAAGCAGTGCATCTTCCCAGCACTTGCCCTGGGACCTTGTTGGAGCAGATGTGTGACCTTCATCAGAGTGTGGGGAATACTCTCTGGATCGACATGATTGGCATCGGCCCACAGGCAGGAGACATCTGGCCAGAGTCCAGATGGGTAAAAGTCTTGGCTGGGATTTTCAAATAAGAAACAGATCTCGGAGTGCAGGTGACCAAGCCTAGAGGGAAGGTCCACAGAGGGAGTCAGGGCTTTAGGAGCTGCTAAATGACTGAGTGGTATGAGGCCTGAGGTATGTGGCGTCTGTATCAGGAATTTCTTGACACACCTATGGGATACAGATAGACCAAGGCACATGGAGGGGTGCATGGAGGGAGTCAAGGCTTCAGGAGCTGCTTACTGAATGGGTAGCACAAGTCCTAGGATGCACAGGGTCCCTACTGGGAGGACTGTGCTGAGGAGGTGAGCAGACCAGAACTGGGGCCGTAAACTCAGTAAGGGACGGTGCCCGGTGTGCAGCCGTATGGAAGGAGGAAGAAGAGCCAGGAAGAGCACACCCAAACCAGGAAGAGAAGTCCCCTCCATTCTTTGTTTCTTTCCTGCGACACTGTTTGACATTGTGTCAGCTATTGTGTTGTGAAGTGTTGACAAGGTCCAGCTCTGTTATCACAGAGCAGGTCAAAAAGAGTGAATGTGAAGCTAAGAGGCAACATGTTTGTAAGTGCAAATATCTGCCAAATGCATATAATTTTAAGGATATCTTGAATTTGTGTACTAATTCCCTTCCTTCTATCATTGTCATTCTTTAAACTTCCACCGCTACCCAGATTTAAAATCTACTCTCCACTGACTCAACTAAGTGAGCTACCTAAACAGAAATTCTGAGTCACTCTTCTTAGAAGTCTTCAAAGATTGCTCATTTATTTGTGCTCATTCACAAATAAATTTCAAACTTATTTATCCGGAGGGAAGGAAGGAAGGAAGGAAGGAAGGAGGGAAGGAAGGAAGGAAGGAAGGAAAGAGAGAAAGAAAGAGAGAAAGAAAGAGAGAAAGAAAGAAAAAGAAAGAAAGAAAAAAGAGAGAAAGAAAGAAAGGAAGGAAGGAAGAAAGAAAGGAAGAATGGAAGGAAGAAAGAAAGTAAGCTGTGGTGCATTCGTAATTGATTTTCATTATCTGGGAACAGAGCCAAAGCAATCCAGTTATTCTTCGTGGAAGCATGAAAGCAGGCTTGGGTAGTGTTTAAACGTGCCAGAGGACTTTCATTCTGTACTTTTAGACACATTTCCTCTCTTTGGATGAATAAGAGCTGGAGAAAATCAGATAACTCTACATTTTCATCCCTTTTATTGGAGCCATGCCAGCAGGCAGAGGTTGTGGCTTTGATGACGACGCACATCTTTTGAATCTGACTTAGGAAAATAGTTGTGGAGAATGGGGAGCACCTCTTTCCAGGGTTCTTTGTTTGACACATAGCTTACATCGAGTGGCATGTTTCCCTTGAACTTAGCATGCTGGGGTTCTTAGGTCATCGCCTGTGGACACGTGATGTGTTCTGAGGGCACTGGGAGTGAGGACCATCGCTCTGTTATCCACCTGTTAGGCTTGTTCTGACATAACACGCATCCTTGTGTTAGTGTGCATGGGGTGATGGAGCCATGGGGCCCGACTCTCAGGCCTGGTTTAGATGAGGGATGTCCCTAATAATCTTAATACCTTAACAATGTGAGGTGACGATTTGTTTTTATTCCTATAAGTCTGATGCAGACCTTGAGTGTCAATACAGATGTGCTTTGCTGTTTAGCGTGTCTCTTACGGCTCTTATTCCATTCCTAGTCTTTCTAAGGAAGTTTCCTTAAAGAAACCCCATAGTGAAAAGTGAATATTGGACAAAATTGAATATCTGAAACAGTTTCTCAATTGAGCTGAATTAAATACTGTTGACCTTTGAAAGACTATATCATTTTTATGATAAAATTATTTTGAACATTATATCAAATTCTGTAAACATTTATTAGGAAATTTCAAGCCACACATTGGTGCTTTCTTTGCTCATAGGTTTATTGATTAATCGGGAAGTTACCAACTGATAAAACATTGTTTTTTAATCTAGATTTTGAGTCTTATCTCTGCCGTTTAGTAGCTAAGTAAATATCTGTATTGACTGAGAGAGGGGTGTTGAGATCTCTAACTATTATAGTGGATTTATTTTTCAGTTCTTTTAGTCTTTCCTTATGTATTTTGATACTGTTTCTTAGGTACACCCACATCTAGGATTGCTTTCTTTTCTTGGGGGGTTAACACCTCTACATGTCAGCATAGATTAAAAAAGACCCATATGTCATCTACAAGAAACCCACGTTAAAAATAAAGACTTACAGGGTGGGGGTGGGGGGCTAAGGGGAAGCTGGGACAAAGTGAGAGAGTAGCACTGACATGTATACCTACCTAATGTAAAATAGGTAGCTAGTGGGAAGTTGCTGCATAACACAGGGAGATAAACTCGATGATGGATGATGACTTAGAGGGCCAGGATAGGGAGGGTGGGAGGGAGTCGTGGGAGGAAGGAGATATGGGGATATATGTATAAATACAGCTGATTCACTTTGGTGTACCTCAAAAACTGGCACAACAGTGTAAAGCAATTATATTCCAATAAAGAGCTTTAAAAAAAAAATAAAGACTTAGACAAGTTCATATCAAAGCGATGAAGAAAGATATACTAACACTAAGCAAAGGAAAGAATAGCTATTTAGTTTCAGACCACGCTGGCCTGAGAACAAGGAAGTTAATCAGGGAAAGTGGCACTTTTTCCATTAGAAGCATGAACGTGTTAATCAGAGTCATTTTAAAGTTCTCATGTGATAATTCCAACATCTGTGGCATCTGTGAGTGTGGTTCTTTTGAGGACTTTCCCTCTCCAGATGGTTTTGTGTCTGTCTGTCTGTTTGTTTATTTGTTTGTTTGTTGCCTTTTGGCATGCCTTGTGCTTTTCTTTTGTTGAAACCCAGGCCAGTTGTATTGGTTAATATGTTCTTGTCAATACACCTTTAGAATGAGACGTTATATTAACCTGGCTTGGAGTTGGTGTATGTGTCGTGTTTGCTGCAGCTGTAGGTTCTAGAGGCTAAAACGTCCTCCAATGGCCTTGTGTTTGTTTCTCTTTTTGATTTGGGTTTCCTGAGTGTGCCTTCTCAGAGAGGGTCTGGGTGTTGTAGCTCTTTTGGCTGTAATCCACTGCTCTGATACTGTAGCCCTGTTGGTCTGGAGTGAGGTGCTGGGGACAGGCAGCTTTATATAATCTTATGATTATACCTCAGTCTTTATGTGGGCCTGTTTCTGGGCTGTGACCTTCACAAGTATTTCTCCAGGGGAATAGGTTTTCCTCTAATTCCTACTCTCTGCCCAGCTGCCATGTTTCCAGTCTATTACCTTGAAGCCTTAGTCCCTGTTGATTCTGTCCAGCCCCTGAGAGGTGAGACAGGAAGACTAGCAAGGGGTGGAGTGCAAGGACGCCCTTCTCTCCTATGGGATAAAGCTCTGGAAAAGTCTTTTCCCCTCTAGCGTAGGTCTTTGTTATGGCAAATGGGAAGGTGTATTTCACAATGGTTAGTCTTCCCCTGCCAGAGAAAAAAAAAAGGGATTTTTCTTGGATCTTCACTTTGACAGCCTTACAGGGCTCATGGAAGTAAAGCCCATGAAAGTGTTGGTGGCCCCCTGAGGCCATTGCCCCCAAACTTTTTTGGTCTCATATTAGCTCACACAGCCTCTAGCAATAGCCAAATTTATTATTTGTTTCTGCCAGTTTGGGGCTTCAGTGACTTCTCCTGCAGGTAAACAGACTCCACCTTGACTCTCCACGTTTCCTTGTCTCTGCACATTGCTGGGTGGTGATCGCCCTGAGACCTCAGTTCTCTGATGGGTCCAGCACTACTCAGTGACTTTCAGGTAGTCCAGCCTTTTCTCATGGTAAAGATGGATGTGATGACTTCCAAGCTCTTTTCACATTGGAGCTGGAAATCCTTTCATGTGATGTTTCTGTTACAGTTAATAGTTAAGAGTCAGGAATTTTCAAAGGTAGATGTCCCTGAAATTTGAAATGAAAGATTACAGAGCTAAATAAATGTCATACACTCCATTTATTGTTGGAATCAGTGAAAATCTCAATGCAGCTACCTTGAGGCATTCAGTGTGCTTGGTCCTTGTCTTCAAGGATGTTTAGAGAGCTGTGTATCTAACCAGGAGGTAGAAATGGTAGCTAGCATTTATTGAGCCCCTACTATGCATGAGATACTGCTTTGACTGCTATATTCATATATTAATTAATTCATTAATTAATTCATTTAACCCCTAAGAAAACCAAGTGTGACACATACCACTGCTCTCTTCATTTTTCAGATGAGGGCACTGAGGGCCAAGATGCTTAAGTAACTTGCTCAAGGTCACATGACTCAAGATTCTGAAACAAGCGCTAGACCTCATGCTCTTAACCACTGTACTTTGCCTCTCTATTATATGCAGATAATATACTGATACTAATTCACAGTAACGTAAACAGTAATAAGGGAAGTAAAGTTTCCTCTGACTTTTCATGGCGGGGCCGGTGGAGAGGTTATTCTTGTCATGGGAAATCAGGCAAGAGTTGTCATTTAAGTTATTAAAGTTGGGATTTAATAAGCAGTTATGGTAGGAGAAGTTTAGGGAACAGAGAAAACGGTGGGCAGGCCCAGGGACTCATACACAACGTGCTGTGAAAAAGAGGGACAGATGCCTGGGATGGACCATCAGGCTGGCAGAGCTGAACTGTTTTCTGAATGTTGATAGCTTTTGAATTAAACCAATGACAGGGTCACCGATGTGTTTGAGAAAGATCGGTGTGTAGCAGAATGCAGGGAGAGCTGGAGAGAGAGGGATGGGATACAGAGTTGTGAGGTGGTAAGGGGGAGAATATGTCAGAACTGGTAAGGATGCCTGAGGCTTGGGGTGCGCAGTCAGGGAGAGGAGGGAATCAGAAGTGACTCCAGCATTTGACATTTGTGTGCCTAGATAATGATGCCATTGGTTGCTAAACAGCAAATTTTATATGTATGTGCATATATATAATATACATACACATACACACACACACTCACACACACAGAGGAGAACCCCTCAAATACCCTAGCTTTCTGGGTTATTATAATTAGCTGGGCTTGAACATTCACAGGGTGGATTTTCCAATAGCCAGAGAACAAAGGGGAGTCGTGTCTGCAGTAACTCCCTCAGAAGAGGGCTCTGTCATTTTTTCAGAAGAGATTCACTTCTACTAAGTTTAACATCTAAAGAGAATTTATTTAACTCAAAGGGAACAGTAGAAGTGACAAAGGATGGTGTCCTCAGCTTCCACTCCCAATAGGACATCACAAAATTGTCGAGGTTAACCTCTGAAATCTTCCAGCTTTGGAACACGCTGACCAAATACTGGGTCTGTTTTTCTCTCCTTGCAGCCCTTCAAAGGGTATTTCTTTACCATTTCACTAGAATAACAAAATCTTGCCTGCTTTCTGAGGCTTGTGAAAAGTTTTCCACAGTCAGCAATTTATCAGGCTATTAGAGGAGGGAACAGAGAGACCTTTAGAACTTTGTATGTTGGGGTAACAAACGTTTTCATGGAAAGGTTGAGCTGCATTCTTTCTTCTAGAAATACAGGTTTCAGTCTCCCTGTAGACTTACAGACCATGTTTATTCTTTTGTTCATAACTGACTGCATCCTTTACTGTCCTATTTTTTTTTCCTTTCATGACAATAACAAAAATCATTTCCCCTTAGTACTTAATTTTGGCAACTTAAGCAATAAATAGCCAGAAGGTTAGTGTGTTAGACTTGCAATTTTCTCCTTTGTACACAGAACAAACTCTATTTGGAGAAATCACCACTCTTGTCACAAGTTGTTTCTTCTCTCCAGATCACTTTCCCAGTCATTATTTTAGCTTTCAGGATTTCTCTCCATATACATCAGAGGCATTTAAAAGTTTCCAGCTTGAAGGTATCTTACAGGTAATCTCATATGAGACTTTCATTCCATTCATGAGGAGCCGAGGCCCAGAGAGATGACCTATGCTTCTGACAGGCACACAGTTGTCCTGTGGTGGATTTAAGATGGGAAACCACGTCTTCTGACTTCTGGTCCAGTGGCCTTTTCACGACTCAAAGTTGGGAGGAATTACAGGAGGTAAAGTCCAAAATCAGTTCAACAACCTGCCGTTGTCTTTTTTGAAAACTGATAAGTGATCAATTAAAAAAATAGAAATATTAAGTGTAGGTTGACATGAAGATATGTAAAACACGATCCTGTCTTGGGGAGTTCGCAGTGTGGTTGCAGTTAGGGCAGATAAGATCAGCAGAAGAGGTGGCCGTTGCTTCCAAGGTGAATGTAGAAACCCCTTTGCTCCAGGTATCTGAGGAGGCTGGGGGAACGTGGGTCAATTCAGGATGTCAGGCCTCTAAGGCCAGAACTGGGGGACAGACTAGGGGTGACCAGCCAGCAGAGGGAGGGAAGCCCAGTGAGGAAGCTCCAGAAGCCCTGTTGGTAGAGAACACCAGCCTTAGAGCTGGCAGACAGACTGGACCGGGCTGTCGTGAGTGGTGAGAGAGAAGACGGAGGAGGCCAGAGGGTTTCCACAAGACCCGTGTGTCACTGCACATTTCTCTGTAGCTAAAACGCACAGGTATGCTTCCTTGTGAGTGTTTCCTTTTTTTTTTTCTTTTTTGTCATCTTAGAGCCTTTTAAGACTCCATGGCATGTAGGGACTCCGCCAAACCACTCAGCCGTTTAATCTCCATCTCACTGTCACCTCTCACTTTCTAAATCAATACAGATAGTGAGAGGAGGGGGATCTGGGAAGAGTGTGGTTAGCCTCATACCCTTCCAAGGGGGAGCACCAATTTCTCTTGCACATTTCCTAAAACTGGAAAAAATGACGCAGGGAATCCCACAAGACACAAATCCAAGGCAAATCGAGCAGATTGTTGGTCTTTAAGTGAGGACTAAAAATATTGTCTTACAGAATTCCTAGAATGAGAATACCAGTGACTGCACACTGTGGGCCAGGAACTGTCCTACGTAATTTTTCACTGAGCCGAGGCAAGAGCTCACGCCCTCCACCATGGCCAGCAGGGAAGCAGGTGATGAGGAAGACTAGCTCAGGGTTACAGGCCACACATCATGGTTGGGTTTTGACCCTTAATCATTATAGTTGAGCTTGAGGGTCAAGGCCAAGCAAAGTCTCCGTGTCTCCCCGCTGCCGCAGGCTTGACACGGAGGCAGGGGAGTACCCTGCCCAACAGAAGCCATGGGGATGGCAACACCTCACCCACAGGATCATGGGGATGAAATAAAGGAAACCTCTTCTGTAACACACCCAGGAAGGGCCCCGTACACGCTCACTGAGTAATCGCTATCTGTGTTATCTCCTGTGATTTTGCTATTGTTGACAAAAAGGCATTGAAAAGGGATGGGTGGTGTGCTGGTTGGGTGTCCCTCAGGTATCTCAATGTGACATCTACAAATCACCCCAAATGTGTCCCTTTCAGTTCTATCCCGTGTTTATTGAATTAAAATTTTCTTTGCAGACTTTAGAGTTGTCCTTGACTTCTGTCCCGCCCTCTCACCCAGCTGCTGCATCCTCCATGTGTCTGCATCTACTCTCATCTTCTCCCCAGCTCAGCAGTGGTCCCTCTGGGTAGACGCTGGGAGATGCCTCTTGCCACCACCTGGGCACTGACACTTCATCTCATCGGCGCAGCCACAAGGGTCCGCTGTGTCCTAGCAGTCTCTCTCTCTCCCTCACTCAGAATAAAAACCAAGTCCTCCCCATGCTCCCAGCTCCTCCACCTCCCACCCAGCCATTCTGCTGGCTCCTCCAGGGGCTCAGCCATACCAGACACCTGTGTCCTGCACATGCTGGGCACGCCTGCCTCAGATCCCTGCATCAGCTCTTCTCGCAGAGCAGACGCCTCTGCCCACACCCGTGCGTACTTTCCTCTCACTTTCTCCAGCTCTTGGTATGAAAGCCAGCCACATTCAAGGAGCCTTCCCAGATTCCCCCATGTATAGCAGAACCAGTCCACACCATCAAATTCTGCTTCATTCTGTCTGAGACACTGTGTGTGTCCTTGTTTCTGTGTCCACTGCCTGTCCTACCCCAGTGATGGCCATGAGCACAGGAGTTTCCTGTAGCTTCTCCTGCACCTGTAGGCCCTAGGTCAGTGCCTGGCACTTGGAAGGGCTCAAAGTGTTTTTGAAAGAAGAAATAAATGGGGGATGAGGTAGCTGGCTAGCTCTGCAATCAGATCATTTTGGCTCAAATCCAAGTCTCCATTGATAATATTGATAACAGTGGACAATTACTGTGTCTTTCTAAGTTTTAGTTTCATAGTCTGAAAAGTTAAGGTAATAATAGAAGGATAAATTAGCTCACTTGTGTAGAATTGTGAGCCTAGCTCCTGGCAACAAGAAAACTGACAGCAGGTGCCAGTTATCATTTGTGGTTTATTCACCCCAAGAATCCTACAAGTCTCTGCTGGCCTCCTTCCCAGAAGAGCAGGATGGACCTCAGTGGAGGGCCACCATCACCATGATCTTGAATTTTTTTCTAATTAACAATAGCATCTCCTTCTCCAGTATTTTGACTGTGATTGATGAATGTGTCTTGGACCACACCTCACACTTCGGTGGAACCACGATGACACCTCCCACCCCCGATAAGAACCATCTAACGACGGGTGGTGCTGCCCATGTGCAGATGAGGGTCTTGAAAGCCCAGTGCTCGTCAAAGGCCCAAGGAAGGCAGGGATGTTACCTGCACGGGGAAGCACCAGGAGGCGTCTTTGAGGAACGCTGATACACTTTCTCATATTTTGTGGCAATGGTAACAGTACGCTCCACCAGAGAAATGACTGTAGAAACTTCTCGTTTCGTTAGGGTTCACTGCAGAGTTCTACTACATGGGTGACTGTCTCACATGCATTTGAAGCATGATTCCATTTTTACTCAGCTACGAAAAAGAATGGAATAATGTCATTGGCAACAATGCCCGTGGACCTAGAGAGTACTATGCTTAGTGAAGTAGGTCAGACAGAGAAAGACAAATACCCTGTGTCATCACGTATGTGTGGAATCTAAAAAAATAAAACGAATGATAACAAAATATAAGCAGACTCACAGATACAGAGAACAAACGAGTGGTTACCAGTGGGGAGAGGGAAGGGGGGGGCAAGATGGGGGAGGGGGAGTAAGAGGGACAAACTGCTATGCGCGAAGTAGATAAGCAGGACGGTTATCCTACATTGTGCAGCACAGGGACTTAGAGCCTCTATTTTGTAACAACTTTAAATGGAGCACAGTCTATAGAAATACTGAATCGCACAAAAAATTAAGCATGATTCCACCCCCACAATTTCAACACCGTGGTTTTATGGAAGACTTTCATTGACTAGGTAAAACCTCCTGGAGGTCAGTGGCTGCACCTGCTGTTTTCAGTACCACGTGTCTTGCACGCAGCTCGAGCGAGGCACCACCCACATTACTGAGTTTTTAAAATGGGCTTCTGCTGATTTGTAGCTCGCTGTTCATACCCAAGACTTGTATGTTATGTGACTTGCTCTAATGGGAAGAGTTTTGAGAGGGAAAGAGCATTGTTGATAATTCTGAGAGAAGAACAGGACTGAATTGTGCTGTACCAGGAAAACTCGGGGTGTTCAGTGTTCCATCTTCCATAGGGAAAGGTCTGTCTCCATTGGTGTCTATTGTGAGTTATAGCATATCTGTCTCCTACTCTCTTTGTGTCTTAGAATTTGCCACCAGGTGGGAACTACTTAGTGAGTCCGTAACCTGGTGGGGCGGGGCTGGGGGGAGGGGTCTGTCTCCTGTGTGTAAAGGAACAGACCATGAGAATAGGAGCATGTATGTGTGCAACTCAAGAATGAAAAGACAAATTGGTCAATTAAAGATGGGCAGAGGATAGGAATGGACATTTCTCCACAGAGGATATACAAATAGCCAATCAGTACAGGAAAACATGCTTAATAGCATTAGGGAACTGCAAATCAGAACCACAATGAGATACCCCCTCTCACCTACCAGAGTGGTTATATCACAAAAGACATCATAACAACTGTTGGCAATGACATGGAGAAGTTACAATCCTTGTACGTTGCTGGTGGGAAGGTCAAATGGTGCATCTGCTTCGCAAAACAATTTGGCCGTTCCTCAAACGGCTATACATACAGTCACCATGTGATTCATCATTTCCGTTCCTAGGTATACACCCGAGAGAAATGAAAAGATACATTCACACAAAAACTTACGTGTGAATGCTCATAGCAGCATTATCCATGTATACAAAAAGTGAAAAAATAAAAAAGAAACCCAAGTGTCCACCAACGGATGAGTGGATAAAGAAAGATGTGGTATATCCACACAATGGAATATTATTCAGCAATAAAAAGAAATGGAGTACTGAATTAATACAATGTGGATGAAACTTGAAAACATTTTACTAAGTGAAAGAAACTAGAAACCAAAGGACACATATTTGTATGATTCCACTTATATGAATTACCTAGAACAGACAATTTCATAGAGACAAAAAGTATATTAGTGGATGCCCGGGGCTGAGGCTAGGGAGGAATGAGGCGTGATAGCTGAAAGGCATAGAGAGAGTTTCTTGTTGAAGTGATAAAAATGTTCTGGAATTAGATATTGATAACCAATGCACTGATGATCAATTTGTGAATATGCTAAAAGCCACTGAATTGTCCACTCTTAAAGGGTGATCTTTATGGTGCATATAGCTTGATAAAGCTGTTACTTTTGTGAAAAAAAGAGTTTTGGTGATGTATAAACTGTATTCACCACAATGAATTTTGGAATTATATAATAAATCACATTTCACTTTTGATTTCTGTGACAGTTTGAAAAAGATTTCCCTAGCTGGAGAGTGGGGAAGACTGGGGGCGGGGGGGGTATATATTAAAGGGTGAGGGGAGAAGGGAAGTCTCAGTGTGCAACCAAACTTGACCTCTCAGCAGCTCAATCTGTGATTCTCGTTCTTCCGATCAGAGGCTCCAGAAATAAATCTGCTCCCACTGTGCTTCATCCCTTAGTTATTCATTTCTTTGCTATTTATTGAGGACCTACTATGAGGCAGGATATCTGAAAGGAGCTAGAGTTGCTCCCTGAATCCTTCTTGTCTTCGGACTAAACTCTACCTTTTCTTCAACATCTGCGTATGGACTCAACTTGCAAAAAAGATCCTGTTGACAGAACTTGCCACAGTACACACAAGAAACCCTGGAATAGTGTGTGTTCATTCACTGAAGAATACTAATTCTTGGACTTTATCTTAAGGAAAGAAAGGATCATTGTTATAGAAAAACATGTCCATTTCCACTTTTCTCAAATAAGTAAAGAGTCTAACCCATAATCTGAGATAAATTAAAAATTCCGTTATGTCCATCTAAGAAGAACAGGCTGTACAGTTTGAACACAGTACTGAGGATCTATGTTCACTGACATGGAAGGAATTTTCTAATGTAATGTTGACTGATAAATGCAGTTAGACCACAGCAGAGCCCTTGTAAACACATGGATTTATTTGATTTATACAGATAAGTGTGAAAGCAAGTATAGTACTATGTTAATTGTGGGATCTAGATGGGTATATGGGTATTAGTTATAAAATATTGTCAATTTTTTGTACATTTGAAATTTTCATAAGGTTATAAAAGTAAATTATTCTCAAGAGTGGAACACATATCCAGTTTTCTAGACTTCAAAGGGATTCCACAGAGATATTCTCCAATGTAAAAATGACCCTTGCAATCAGGAAGTCCTTCATTGTGTTTAACCTCCATCCTCTTGTTCTGTCTTCCCTAATACTGATCAGAGCCTAGCCCTTCATATACATTCTTCCCATTCTGCCTATGAAACCATCCCTAGTGAGAAACTTGAATCTCTTAAGACTCATTGAATCTCAGTGGAATTTCCATTAGCAGCCATGATGTGCAAATGTATAAACTGACTTACCATAAGGTACAAAGCTTCCTTTCCATAGGAATACTAATATGGCAAAGTACTCTCAGTATGATGTAAAACTTAAAAATTATTGAAGACCCCCCAAAAAAACTTCTATTGATGTGGCATATCTATTAATATTTTCTATATTAGAAATTTAAAAAAGAGGCATTTAATATATACATTTATTAATTCATTTGAAAATAACAAAAAAAGCCCACATAAGTAACATATTTCTATTTAAAAAACTATACTATCCAAAAGACAATGTGGTTCATATATACAATGGAATACTACTCAGCCATAAAAAAGAACAAAATAATGCCATTTGCAGCAACATGGATACAACTAGAGATCATCATACTAAGTGAATTAAATCAGAAAGAGAAAGACAATGTATGATATCGTTTATATGTAGAATCTAAAATGTGACACAAGTGAGCCTATCTATGAAACAGAAACAGAATCACAGACATAGAGAACAGACTTGTGGTTGCCAAGGCAGGAGGAATGGAGTGGGAGGTAGATAGACAACAAGATCCTACACTTAGTATCCTGTGATAAAACATAATGGAAAAGGATATAAAAAACAGTGTATTATTTTTATACAATGTATAAATGTACACATGGTATAACTGAATCACTTTGCTGTACAGCAGTAACTAACACATTGTAAATCAACCATACTTCAATAAAAACATTTTTAAAAACTATACTATTCAAAACTCAAGGATTTACTGAGATTTTATGACACTGCTTTACAACTCTGCAAATCTCTATAATGTCTGACTTCATGAAAGGCAGATGATTTTCATATCTGTTTCTGCATTCAATCTTTTGGGATATGTAAATTCGATTGAAGAAAATCCAGCCTGAGACAGATTTGCAGTTCAAAAATGGATGAGTATTTTATTGGACTTTCCAGATAATCGTGCATATTCTTCTTTGATATCATATAACATTTAACAAGCAGTAATTTCTTAGAATTTAGATATAATGTGGAAATTGACAGTGTATCAATGAACTATTCATACTCTGTTACCTTGCCCTCCATCCGTCTGTGTTGTGTTTGGAATGTATCTGTTATCCATGCGTGATTGTGTACATCATGCATTGGTCCTTTGGAAAGTAGTGGTTCACGGAATTATGCAGATCCTCCAAATGTTGACACAATATCACAAAGATCACTTCTGTTAATATTCTCTCCAATCTCGTTAGAACAGTATATGAAGTATTGGGAAGCTATCAAGCTCATGATGGTGGATAAAAGTTTTCCAAAATTCTGATCTCCACTTTGAAGTCTCAAATTTTAGTATTGACAACAAATATTGCCAATTGTTTTCCCACAAGTGACAGACTCCCTTCAATCATTTTCAAGAAAATGTGTACCAAACACCCAAATCTGAAAATAACCACCATTTTTTCTGCCAGTTGTTCTTACAAGTAAAAATGCTATGTCATGAGACAAGCTTGCCCTTCAGCACCTTGGATTTAAGGTTGATTGTAGATGAGTAGTGTTGATTCATTCTAAATCCTTTCTGGGAGCTGCTTTATTGGATGGGAACTCCTTGCCGGCTCTAGGAAATGTTATTGGGGGTAAATAAAACTGAATGAGGACGGGAAAGGAAGGGTGGAGAGAAGGGCTGGCCCTTGGTGGCAAAGCAAACAGTAAGTCCTGAGGGTGAGATAAGAAGTGATACACTCTCAAGGTGTCTCCCCATTGGGAAGCTGAGCCCTGAGCTAACAGGTCTGCCTAAAGCCCTTTATCCCTGCAGGATTCTGCTGAGATCCAGAAAAGGAAAGAGGTGTTGGAGCACAGGATTTGTGGTAAATGAGATGCTGGATGAACATTTAAAGAATGCAAATAGAAAGTACTGCATAAATATGATGTGTTCCATATTCAAATACATATATCAAGAGCCTACAATGGATGAAATATGCAATTCAAATAAAGGGTTTTTTTAATTTTTATTTTTCTCTTGAAGTACACAGAAGTGAAGGAGGCCCTGGTTGCAGCATGCTCTAGGAGCTTGTGAGTTACGCAGTGCAGAGGGCCACTTCTCAGGGGTCCTGGTCAGAAGGTCTGGTGACTCCTGCACTGGGGCCTCGGGAGGGCGCGTGCCTTCTTAGATCCAGGAGCTGCGGTGACACCTTCTGGTGGATGAGATGCACTGCAAGCTCTTTTTTGGACACAGAGGCTTGGGGATGAAGCAGCAGAGAGGTACACAGAGGTGTACACAGGTACACAAGGTCTCCTCCCATCCAGGATACCTCAGGCCAAGCACCACTTCACAAAGATGCCCCAGACACTTGCATTGGCATGTAAGTGCCCACTCACCCAAAGAGGACAAGCCTTCACAGAGCTGCTTTGTCTAAAATGTTGTGTAATTATAAATAAAATGTATTCTTTTTTATTGTTATATCTCCCTTTCAGCCATTTTTTTGCAGTATGTTCAATTTTAATTAGATTTTTAATATTTTCCACAGAGGTCTGTAATTAAAACAATTCAATGGGAAGAGATTTATTTAGTTCTTTATTTTTGCAAGTAATCAAATTAAATACAAAACAAAAGCTAAGATGAACAATACAATTAAATATTAGCCAGGATGTTATAAATTCCCATTTAAAGCTGAGGAAACAGACATTTTTGGTCTATCCCCTCCCCATGGTTAAAAACATAATACAATATAAAGTAAATGGGAAAATAAGCATTCCTATTTAAATTTTTTGTAAACTTTTCTGTGAAGTTGCTATAGGCAAATGATATGTTACATTCTTTGAACATTCATTAAATAATTTCTACTCTTTTTATGTATGTTTATCTTAAACCACCATCCAGATCTTTTCTTTCTATAAGACATTCAAAGCAGAGGCTTATATAAACCAGGGAAGTCACACAAAGATTATCTGAATATCTTTCTAAAACCTTCAAGCTCTCTTGATTTAGTTCTAATACAAATGTTTTCATATGTGTTTTTCTTCTGTTTTATAGAAGAAGGCTCTGTAGCTTATCTACTTTGTTCCTCAATTTACAAGCTTTTGAGTGCTACCCACACACTAGGCCCTGTAGTAGGGTCTGGGGACAGAGGGAACCTGCTGCCCTGGCCGTGGGAATGGGACCTGGAGCATTTCCTGACCATGACTCACTGTGTCAGAAGTGATACACAGGTGAGCATATACTGAGGGGCTCACCAGACACTCCTAGCCTCAGCAGAGGAGGTGACATCCAGGTGAAGGCTGAGGCAGGCTGGGGAGTGCAGTTCCAAAAAGAAATAGAGGGAGGACCTGAAGAAACTGTTTCTGATGGGACATGGTCCGAGCTTGTGTCAGAGCCCCAGGGTAAAGAGAACTGGCAAAGAACTAGCATTCCTTTGCCTGGATATTAAACCACTCTGAACCCAGAGCCCTGTAAAACAATCAGAAAATATTTTACCTGGGAAACTCCATCCTCAGAATGTGTGCTTGCTTCAGTGAGAACGTACCAAAAGGAGATTTTATTAACATGAAATGCCAGTGGAGAGTAATTCTAATAGACAGCTCGTGGACATCTGTCCAGGCCAGGCGTGTGGCCTGGAGGAGGACATTTCCACTCTGCCCGTGGACGTGTCAGAGGGCCGGGTATGCCCTTCCTGCCCATGCATGGCTCCCCCAGCAGCTGCCACACAAGGGACGGACCTTTTCTGCCAAAAAGAGATCATCCTGCTGCAGAGATGAGGCCTGACGTGTTCAGAGTTTGCCACAACTCCTGTCTGCTCCTGGGATGAGGAGCCCAAATGTCTTTGGCTCCCAGAAGAGTGCGTGGAATGCTCCCCGCCTCGCTGTGAAAGGGTCTTCTTGATGCTTCCAGAGGGTGCCATGTGGCCAGCAGGTCAACCCTAGAGTCCAGCTCTTGCATTGAGGGCAAGCTCCGCTTTTCCTTAGCAGCATGAGCTCAGACAACTGGTCCTGGGACTGACTCAACCAGGGGAAAAATAATGTTATTTATCATCTCAGTGGAACCTGGCCAGGGTGAAATAGTCACCTGTAGCACCAATGCCAGGCAAAGAGCAAGCCAATACCTATGGTCTGTTGTGACTGTGGCCTCTCCCAGACTGGAGAATGGTGCTGGGGAGCAGGGCCTTCTTCTCATTGACTAGGGCTCCAGAGCTCTGAAGCAAGTCTGTACATGACACAGTGAGCTACCAGATTCAGCAGAACACCTGAAATTGTAGCATAATCTAGGGCGCACTTGAAGAGAACTGCCCCAGCGATCCTCACTTCCTCCCGGGACAGCCCATTTCTGGGTCTTGGGTGCTGATGTCTACCTAAACGGTGCCCCAGAGGTGGGAAAGGACCAGCACGGTGTGAGAGTTTTCTGAATTAACTTCTCAGGATGATGCTAGTGCACTGAGACTAGGGACGGGGTCGGTGCTTTCCCCAAACACCTCTCTGTTCTGGGGGAAAAGATGAAGGGAGGAGCATTATTTCCCCAGATAACATTGCATGAAATTGAATTTAGCAACCACCAGAGGACTGAGCTGTGTGGTCTGCTTTTCACCCTACTGAACTCCCAAGCGGGAGGAGACAGGCGCCCTCTCCTCGCAGTGGAGAGTCCAGGGGGATTTCCCCATAGCACACTAGCCTTTAATGAGTGTGAGGGGTCAACAGACTGCAAGACTAAATGTTACTTGCTTTCTGTCATGTTTCTGAAACTAGCTATCGGCTGGAGACAGGCTAACTGAAGATGATGTGTCAATTAAGTCAAATTGCAAATTTGTGCATTCAATTTGTTACTTCAGCGTTTCCAAGATGACTGTTATCCTGCATCTTAATTATTAGGGTTTATTTAGCTGATGTTCAGTAGCCCCTTTGAGGATATTCCAATAACCCCCACTTTATTTACTTTTGAGAAGATACCAAGTTAAAAAATTAATATACACGTGTGTTTTACACACACACACACACACACACACACACACGTAGATCATTTTCCTAACTTTGGACTCCTTGTATTTAATGACGGTGACCGCAAATGTTAATCATGCAAAATGATTTACTCTTTGCTCACATGTATTTAGTGTTCGATTGGATGTGCTTCCAAGCTATTGAGAGTTCAGATTGGCTCAATTAAATGTACATATAGAACATTAAAAAGCACAGGAGCAAAAATGGCCAAACAACACCTTTTCCTGTCCCCTTTCCATCTTGCCCTTTATCAGGAATACCCAGGAGTTGGTTTCACTTCAGTGTCGGAATTAAGTTAAAATGTAAAATCTAGATAGTGAGTTCCATTAAGAGAGAATTTTTCCACACAGCCAATGCCCCAGCAGGATTCATCCACTCATCAGTCATAACATTAAAGATGGTTTTTAAGTTTGAGTCAGTGTGTGGTGGTGTTCTCTGGAGGAAGTCAAGAAGGAAAATCAAAAATGTTGTGACCTTATAATTCTGTAAAAGTAGAGGTTCTCAAAGGACTGGTTTTTGGCAAAGAAAGTAGTAAGAACTCTGAGTGCCCATTTTGATTGTCAACATTTTTTTGTGGTTTTATTTTTCAGTGTACATTGAGCCCTTCGATGTAGCATTTACATCCAGTATTTTAAAGTACAAAAAACAGACACATAGTGAGCATGTTTACCTTTGTATGATCTCACCACGTAGTAGGAATGGAAGTTTACCAAAAGGACATTGCTCTCTATGCCTTGACATTCAGTTAGATGCCTTTTATTTAATGCCAGCATCGTGTTCTGCTCCAGGGCATTGTTGCTGCTTCCAGTTAGGTGGGGCTAACCCTTCTATCCCAGATTTGAGAGCCAGGTATTGGTATTTCAAATGAGCATCTCTCCAAAATAATCATGTATCAGAAGCTGTTAAACTGCCGAACATTTTGTTCTTCAGTATTGCCAGGGACTAGAAAGCACATAAGAGTAAACCAAGTAATTATTTTTGATAAGCTTCAGCTGATGAAAATAATATGAAATTGTGTCTTGCTATAGATATAGAAATATTTGCAACAACTCCAGTTTTAAGGGCCTATAAACTGGTACATATTTTGTGTTCTCTTCGGTCTTTTTATACTCTTTCTGGCCACCACCAAAGGCTGTCTCTATTTGAGACATTTCAGACTTCCTTCACATATCAATCTAGCATGAAGGAATCTCCTCCTCTTGCAAGATTAAATCAGCAGGCGTACCCTGAATGTCTTCTGGTATATACTTTGAGAAGATTTCTATATATTAAGGCGTGAAAATGTGGAGGAAGGTTGGTCCCTTTCACCAGGAAGCCCTACCCAATAGGATTCCATGTCCGACGGGACACATTACCCAAATCTTAAAACTAGAGTACAGGACAAATAAAGGGAACTTCTCAGGATCAAAAATAGAAGCAGAAAAGAGCATACAGCTAAAGGGACAGAGTTGAGTTACACTGAGTTCCCTGAACACAGACAGAGCTGGGAGCTCCATGCAGAAAGCAGCTGAGGAGTGCTCTCTGCGGTTAGCCCTTAAAGAAGTGAGAAAGGTAGGATTAGGCAGATGGAAAACCTGACTCACACTGTGTTTGCCACTGGGAGCTCTGGAGCTGTGACAGCCCTTCAGAAGGGTACAGGTTGAGGCAACAGGGCCAGGTCTTTGTATCTCCATATCAGGAGGTCATTGGCTATGGGGATCCCGAGGAGGGGACATAACTTTGGGCGGAGCTGCCCCTTGCAGCTGTGCGGTGATTCTCAGTGCCAGGTGCAGCTGGGAGCTGACGTTCTCAGCAGCTCGGCGACCTGCACCTCCATCCTGAAGGGCTCTGGGTTGAGCAGCAGGGTATTGACGGTGGAAGCCGTGATGTGAGAGTGCGAAAGATATGGGTGGACTCAGTTACTCAGCTCACAAATGTTAAGTGCTGGCCACACATCCATCACAGTTCTCAGCAAGCGGGGGCACTGAGGTGAGTGTGACTGACACAGAACCTGATCTCACCATCACCGCCTTCCAGGGAGGGGAGGCAGACCCCTGGACATCCGGCAGATACAGGAGAAAATTGGTTTAGAAAGATTAAAATTTCAGGAAAATATAAGTAGTCTGAAGAAAATTAGGTAGTGCCTCATGTGGGAGTGTGCAAGGCTTGGTGATCAGGGGAGTCTTCTTTGAGGGGTGATGAGTGAGCTGACCTGAGAGTTAGGAAAGCAGGACCTCTGTGAAGACATGGGGATGAGTGTTGCAGATGTAGGGCTGGATGAGATGGGGCAGATTGTCAGGTCACTGGATGGAGGACCTTAGGCTCAGTGGTTGGGTGACCTTAAGGGAGCTAGTTCTATCTGAGGGAAAAAACCACCAGCCAAGTTAAATTGGTATAAATGTTCTCTCAACTGATGGACCAGGATTCTTCCTCTGGGTACCACCACGTCATTTCCTTTATTTTAGGCAGGTCTGTGAGAGAGGGACGGCCACTCACAGGTCTTGCTCATCCTTTGATCTTAGGGCCTATGACTACTTGTCTACATCAGCTGATCCAAAAAAGGATGGGGCCTGGGAAGGACCATTGTCCTGGGCACTGGCTGTGAGGAAGCAGATGGTCTAATAAGGCGAGGAAACTGGGCCAGACAAAGATGCCCAAAGGCAGTCAGCATTGTTCTTCATGGAGGGTCCCCACAGTGGGAGTCTCCTTCTAGGTGTTTAGGAAGCCTCTAATGACTATCTCTGAGAATGATTGCAGACACTTAAGATGCAGATGAGGACAGTACTTTGAAGAAGCTGTGGGATAAAAGCAGAGATACCCAAATTAGGAGAGAAGTAGGTGATGGGACTTTCTCTAGAGACAAAGGGACACAAAAGCAGGCTGGGATTACAAACCTGAGGTTGGTCATCACGAAAGCAATGATGGGTCATGTTGTCTTTTTGGAGTTTGTTCAGGGCTGAGAGTAATGAAGAAGGATTGGAAACTTGGGATAGTGCTAGTGGACATTTTTCTAGCCTACGAGGGCTCCCGCAATAATGCTGTGAGGGCAGGATGGAGTTGGGATTGAGACCAGAGGGAGGTCGTATTGGAGCCAAAATGACTTCTCATGAAAGCCTAGAGGGGGGAGGGCTCTGGAGGCCGTATGCCCATCAGAAGTAAGATAATTCTTACACCATCTTCTCACCCTCCAGGACATGGTTCTGATTCTAAACAGGTCTGAAGACTTGAGTTGGTCTGGCAGAAATCCGAGCCCGTGTCTATCATCCGTCAAAGGGCAGCCGCCTCCTCTGTGCCGAGGGGAGGAAGGCACACACCTGCCTCTCTCCTCTGTGGCGAGAACGCCTCTCATTGCTGGACACATCAATCAGAGCTTAGCCACACAGTAGGGACTGTGATTTTTGAGGACAAGCACATGGTCAGTGGCAGCCTCCCTCTCTGTCTGACTTAACCCCACAATCAATCAGTGAAGCGTTGCATTTTCCCTTTATCCACCAACTTCCCACCTTGAAGGGGCATTTACTCCTCCCCTCTCTGCCCTTTATGGACCGAGCCAACAAACAAGCCAGTTACAATATGTGAGTTATCATCTGTTCCTCTAAGGGATGTCAGCTATGAAAGCTCTGACCTAGACTTAAATGGAAGGAGTTGAACAACCTGTGAAGTTTCAGATGAAAGAAAATGGAGAAGGGGCCAGCAAGGCTGCCGTGGTGACTGAACATCTCACCAGAAGACTGACCACATGGGCTGGCCTGAGGGTCGGCCTGTCTTCTGGAGCCTTTCTGTCTGGGCACACAGCGGTGGGACCTGATGGGTACATGTATTGGGTCTAAATGACCAAAATGAACCTTCCTTTAGAAGAGCAAGGGACTAATCTTTGTACCAAAAAAAGAGGCGTAGTGACAGAGAATCATCACTGCCTAAGCACAGGTACCCTGGTGTGGGCACATAATTGTGCGTGGAAACCATGGTCAGAGGGACCTCAGGAAACATGCAAAAAACTGGATTTCTGTTATTACATTAAGTTTGCATTATGAAAAGCTCTTTGTGGTTTTATACATTTCACGAGAAAAACTAAGTAGATTAATTGCTTCTGATTAAAGGGGTCTGCCGTTGTCTCTGGTATTCAGTTTGTGGGGCAGTCGCATGGCTCAGTTATACACAGGCACCGTGTGGATGTGCCCCTTTGGGTACTGATGTGATCTCCTAGGTTGTGGCTCTGTACATCCTGAGGCGGCCACAGTTTGCATCTGAGTAATAATTGGAGGTATGATGTTGCCTGGACAACAGGTTGTCTGGGAGGAAGAAATGTTCCTCTCCTCTTCCAGCTTCTTCCGGCTGGTCTACGAATTCAGAACACATGAGACAGATTAGCAGGAGAAAATCAGAGTTTAATAGCATGTATGCATGGGCGAGACCTAGGAAAACTGAGTCACTCTCCAAATGGCTGAAATCCTCACATTAACTCAGCTCAAGGCAAAAGAGGTTGTGGGGGGTAGAGGTTTGGGCCTTCGAAGGGAAGGGAGGTAATTCAGATGAAGATGGAAAAGCAAATATTTGGTAAATAAATGTTTGCTGGGCCAGCAGAGACGATGGGACACAGAGTGGACCCTGATCTCTAAGTTTCCCTACCAGGGTATTCTTTGCAGACATCTCTGGTAATCACTCTATTCCGGAAAGAGGCTCTCTATCCAAATTCTTCACAGAATTAGAGGGAAGTTCATAGTTTCTTCCTGAATGTTTTGGGACTTGATTGCTTTCAGTTTAAAATAATTCAAATGCCAGAGACATTTGGAGTGGCAAGTTTTGCTCCCCTACAAAGTGTTCCAATCACAGGAAGGAAGAGTATTTGTTCTTGGAGGGCCTGGCAGGTATGGTACCTTGTGAGCGACTGTCAGTGGAGATGCTATCCAAGTACCATTGGAGAGGCCTGGCTTAGCTAAGAGAAGGGTGCACATACACCCCTGCTGTGAGCAGATGAGCGTGTAGTTCTGCACTGACACTGAGAATGGTTTCCTTAGAAGTTCTCAAACAGCAGTGGAGGGGAGGAGAGTATGACCTTTCCCAGAACTATTTTTCTGTCAGCTTTCCTGGAGTATGATTGGCTTAGAACACAGTGTTAAAAAAAAAAAAAAAAAAAAAAAAGGCCTTCTATATAACTTGGCTGCACTATGATCGTGTAGCACATTTCCAGACTGTTCACTAATCTACTCGAAGGTAACCACAACATAGTAACGCAAGTGGCATGAAATGTGGTATGTAATATTGCTGCAGATTTCATATGAATTACCACTCTTTTGCCTTTTTATTTTGAAATAATTTCAGCATCACAGGAAAGTTGCAAGAATAGGAAAAATAATTATTGGTATCCTTCACTCACATTTCCCAAATGTTGAAGTTTTACCATAATTTACTTTATAATTCTTTCTTTCTACAAACACATAGACAAGGTTTTGTTTTGTTTTGTTTTGTTTTTTTGCTGATGCATTTGAGATCTAGTTACAGATATATTGCCTTTTTACCCCTAAATAAGTTAACATGTATTTCCTAAAAACCGAGATATACTTTTATATAATCAGAGTACATTTATAACAATCAGGGCATTGCACTGATACAATACTACTGTCTAATCTACAAACCCTATTTAAACTTCATCAGTTGTCCTAATAATGACATTTATAATAAACCTTATTTAAATTTCATCAGTTGTCCTATAATGACATTTGTAATAAACACACACACACACACACACACTAACCCTTCCTCCTCCCAGTTCAAGACCCAGTTTATGAGAACAAGCCATATTTTCCTTTTCTGTCATTTTAGTCTCCTTTAATCTGGGCTGGTTCTTCAGCCTTCTTAAGATAGTGGCATTACTGTAAACGGGTAGACCAGTCATTTTGCAGAACCTCCCTCCACTGGGGTCTGTGTGCCCTTTCTTTGCGGTTAGAGTTGTGTTACGTGTTTGGTCAGGAGCACCACAAAGGAGGCTTCGGCAATGCCTCCTATGGGGATACATGGTGTCCCCTGTCCCTAGCTAGTAAGGTTCACTTTGATTACTTGTTAAGACAGGTCTCCAGATTTCCTTGCTATAAAACTACTTTTCTCTCTGTAATTAATTATTCCCATGAAGGCTGTCTGCAAAACATTTCTGTGAGGATGGAATTCTTACTCTCATCAAAAATAAAAAATCAGAGGCTCAGAAGCAGCGTAACTTGTCCAAGTCACATATTCTCTTGGGGGTGCGGAACCAGGTCTTATGCCAAAGTACAGTCTACTATGAAAGAAAGCATAAAATGAAGGGGAAAAAGTTGTATTTTTGTATTGATTTGCTAATACTTTGTAGTGATTTCACTTTTTGTAGGCCTAAATGGAAGAAGGCTCCCCTTGAAGGCACTTTTAGTAGTGTCAGAAGCATGTAATGACCTCCTTTCTTTCTGCCAGTCCCTGGAAAGTAGGACATAAAACTCCTTTCAGGTTTAGGTATCAGAGCCCAAAGATGACCATAGAAACACTGGAATGAGACATATTATTTTTTCAGCTAAAATATAGGGCACACAGTCCTTTAAAATTGGGAGATGGCAGAGGAGGAAGAACCATGAGACTTGTGGGCTGCAGAAAAGGCCGTGGCTGTGGGTCCAGGGTTATGTGACAGGTGCATGCAGCCAGCTGGGCCGTAGCTATGCCTAGCGCCTGTGATTTCTGACTTCCAACTCCATGCCATTTTCCTGCATGGAGTTTTATAGGACTGCTGTATACTTCTTAATATGGCATCGTCCTCATTGAGTCTCGTGTGTTGGGGACAGGTCTTGGACTTGCGAATTTATGCCACCTGTGGTATAAAACCATCTTGTTCTGCCTTAGCCCTTAGCTGGCTACCTTGGGGTAAAGGCTCAGTCTTTGCAGGTTCTTCTCCCAGCCCTGTTCTCCATGCTAAGGTGTGTCTGTGCACGCCTTGATCCTCACACAGGTCCTGGAGCACAAGGTCATTGCTCATCTCTGCAGCAATAACCTTTTTCTCACCTTATCACAAGGCTACGCCTACATCTACTTTTTACCTACACGGCTACTAAAACCTGTAATCAGCTCTCTGCCAGGAAAGAACCTGGCATCCATGTCCTCACTAACTTGACCCTCACTGTTTCTGTGCATCTCACATGCAATTCTGTGCAAATCTGTGCAAATCCACACCTGCAGCTGCCACTCATTCATGGAGAAGGGGGGAGAGAGAGAATGGGGGAGGCAGAGAGAGAGAAGTTGGGCAAGAGCAGATGTAAAGAATGAAGGATGGGATGGAAAGAGAGACAGACAGAGAGAGAGGGAGAAAGGGAAAAGGGAGAGAGAATTGGGAAGAAGCCATACTTTCAAAAAACCTTCAAAATGCTTCAAATATAGTGGGAGTATTTGAAAATATTATGGCAAAATTGAATCATTTTATACACAACATATGTGGCAACTTTTCTAAACTGCATGTGACTTGTTTATGATTTAAATTTTAGTCAACTAATCATGCATTAATTGTAGTACCTACTCCATGCAATGCTTCGTGGGTTGCCCTAGTTTTCTTTTTGTTTACCCAGGAAAAGGATTCCAGGTATAGGATAAGGAGAATCAGACCCATGTAATAAGGAAAGTTCTCATAGAAGAAGTGGAAAGAGATCAGGGAAGTTGTGGGACCTTCTCTTAGATGTTTCTGCCTATCCCTTTTCTGATCATGCTGTCCTGTCTCCCTCCCGTTCCTCACATCTGGGTACTTCCAGGTTGGGAACCCTACCACCTTGTGAGGCCCTGGAATGGCCAGAAATGGGATGGGCCACTCAGCTTTAGGTCTTAGAGAGAAGAACTCTTTCTTTTCTTCATTTAATTTTTTCCACAGTGGAATAAGTTCAGAACTCAATGGCTAAGACTATATTGTGAGTTTCAAGGAACAGAGACCAGGACAAACACTTTGGTCTAGGTTGTAAACTCATTCCTAGGGCTTACCACCAGGAAACCTGATGGAGGTATGAGGGCCAAAGTTCATGGACAAACACACACACACTGTATGCTAGGGTAGTTGGTCAAAAATGTTGCCATATGTTAGGTCTAGATATGAAGAATAAGCAAAGGGACATAGGAGTGACCTCATAGTGCCTACTGTGTCTCCCGGAAAACAATTACCTATGGATAACAATAACAGTAATCTTACCCGATGTGCATGGTGTCATTTCACTGTCCTGGAGTCGCTGCCCTCGTGCTGTACCACAGTGTCTCATTTACCACTCACAGCACACATGGCATCAGTTCTGTTATCATTACCCCCAATTTTACAGGATGCCAAGGCAGGCATGTAGGATGTATCTCAAAATGTAAAGTTACTCACCCCAGGTTACAGGAGGTCAAACTCAGGCACTCTGAAACTGACATATAACCTCTCAGTTACTGAAAATGGGGAGTAGACACACTGGAGAAGGAGCATATACATCTGTTTAGCAGTCTGGGAGATTTAGTAGTAGGGACACTGAGTGAATGGAGACTTGAAGGGAATGGGAGGTATGGACGAAAAATATTGCCTATAAATAATTTCAGCAAACAAAGGATGTTGCTGCCAAGCCAGAAGCCCCAATGGATGTACCCTGAGGGAATTCAGGACGGAGAAAAACAGGATAGGATACTGGCCCTAGATAGTTAAGGTGCATATCAAAGGAATGATTTCAATAAGCATCTTCCCACGCATAGAAAAGTGCTAACCTCATCAACTTGAGATGTCTGATTTTTCTTTAATTAGCATTAATCTTTTGATATTCTGACCAGCTGTTTTTGTGTGTTTGTTTGTTGTGCAAAACTCCTATACAATCCTGGCCCCTCCCTTACCTCTTCGGAGCGTTCCCTCAGAGCTATCTGAGAGGCTGCCTCTCAGGCGTGAGTCCTCAGTTCGTCTACTGAATAAAACTTTATTCTCAACTTTGAGGTTGTGCATTTCTTCAGTCAACAGAGGAAAGGCATTAGGGGAAGGGAAGGGAAGGGGACCAGTGTAATGGAAAGGCTTGATATTTGGTGAACTAAGGTCTCTACTGATGAAGTTCAAAGTTGAAGGAGCCCAACATCTTGACATGATCTTGAATAGGTATGCAAGGTTCAGATAATAAATTATGTACATTTTCTAAGACTTGACTTTAATTCACCTTTTTTTCTTTCATTATTTTGAAAGGTTTTATATGTTTGCTATCCCCTCTAGCATTTTTGAATCTTAATTGGATTTTACCTTACTTTTGCATAATACTAAAAATGAACTGAACAACTTAACCTTATATTGATGACTGAAAGGATTTCTAAGTTTTATAAAGCCTCAGAGATCATTTTATCTCACATCAGGCGGCATTATAGTAGATGTGCCGAGCACCAATTAGCAGAAAATTCTAGGTAACCCAAGTGTGTTCAGCAAGATAACTTAATGGTGAAAGTGAAGTTGTAGAAATGCATCTCGGTGGGCTCTGAGGAGGTCGGGTTCTTTATGTCTCAGTGCAGAAAGAATTCAGCAAGAGGCAAAGTGATAGACAAGAAGTGATTTGTTAGAAAATGATGAAAGTGGGTGGGCAAGGGGGTGCTGCCCCAAGAACTTAGTGGCCACAGTTTTGTCATCAAAGGAAAAGTGGGGAGTGGAGTGACATCTACTCCTCATTCTTTTTTTTTTTTTAATATTTATTCATTTATTTACTTTGGCTGCACTGGGTCTTCGTTGCAGCATGTTTAGTTGTGGCATGTGGGATCTTTAGTTGCAGCAATGTGCACTCTTAGTTGCAGCATGCATGTAGGATCTAGTCCCCGAACAGGGATCAAACAGGGCCCCCTGTATTGGGACCACAGAGTCTTACCCACTGGACCATGAGGAAAGCCTCTACTCCTCATTCTTTAATAGACATCATGTGCTTCTCCTCCACATCTGGCTGGGGAGTGTTCTTGTCTCCACGTGGTCGAGCTGGGACTGTTGTGGCACAATGGAAATGAGCAAAAAGATGGTAACATATACTCAAATATGATAAATCATCTCAGGTTTCAGTATAATGTCACCTTTCCCTTATATTTTCGTTTTTAGTATGCATAGAGAAGCATGTCCTAGGAATCATTAACTTACTGAGCTCACTGGGTAGGATGTGGATCTCATTCCACCACTGTTTTATTGTTTTGGGGCATATCTCATGCTTCTGTTGCATAGTTTTGTTGCTAAGCAAACCTGCTTGGTTTCGTGGTTAAGCAAACCTGCTTTCTTGAGTGATCATTAACTTACAGGGGTCTCCCATACTTTTTCCTTTCCTTATCCTCAGTGGGATCATCTATTTAATCACCCACTTTGTCCCTTTACTCTGTCCCTATCAAAAAAATCCCAAAACAAGGAGACACCCCAGGCCAGGTGTCATTTATAAGACCTTTTAATTAATGGGCGTTAGAAGCATATCTAGGAAAATTGCCTGACCCTGAAGCTCTGTTGGGAATGATAATGGAACAAACGTGTAGACAGTGCTAGTGTACAGCTGCCACAACACAAAATGGTTCAGCTATTCAACCGCATGAGATTCTAGGAGTATCTTCAGAGTTTTAACGTAGATCCTCCAGCTGTGATGTTATGGTGCATAAGAAAACCTTTCAGTTGCGGATACTGACAAAGTCTCCCCAGTCCTCTTCTTGAGTCACGTGGAGGCAAAGGGTAGGGGGTTCCCTCTGCCTCCTTACTCTTCAAATATGCATGTGAGGCCCATCATGGAAGCATAATAGTATCCATTGCATGCTGACTGCATATTCCTTCAGCACATCCCAACCAACTAAAACCTCAGTTCTTGAAAAACAAAGCCATTCTTTAAAAAACCAGCCTCTAATGGGAGTCAGCAGCCAATGTATTGAAAACAGCATGCTTAAGTGAAACTAAACAGTGAAATAGTCACTTATCCTCCAAGGTCCTTGGATTCCACATCTGTTAAATAAAATATATACCTGGGTGATCTTGCATCATCTTTCAGTTTTGACAATGATGAGAGCTGCATTAGGCATTTAGCAGAGTATAGAGAGACTCTAAGGAGAACAATGAAATGTGTAGGTCGCTGGGAAAGATTTGCTAACCAGATGGCCAGCTAGCCACTTACGCTGCTCAAACAATAGCCTGGAGAAAACAGTTCGCAGCTTTTTCTTGCTTTGTTTTTGTAATCAACATCAGGCGATCTAAAGTGGCCAATATCTTACCTGTTTGGATAATCTCCAGATTGCTTGGCAAAGTTTCTGTCACTCCTCCTGAGATCTTAACAGCAAAGTCTGGGACCACCCATTGTGCTTGGTCCAGCAGACTTCAAGTATTATGACATGGACCTGTTTTTGCCCCTGAAATCTCAGGAGGCCACTCAGAGGCGGACCAGACACCTTCTGCTTCACTAGCTGCTTGTTAAAAGCAGTTTCCTGTTAAAAAAGTACAGTCTTCCAAGACGGAACCAGGAAGAAATAGAAACTATGAACAGACCAATCACAAGTATGGAAATTGAGACTGTTATTAAAAATCTCCCAACAAACAAAAGCCAAGGGCCAGATGGATTCACGGGCGAATTCTAACAACATTTAGAGAAGAGCTAACATCTATCCTTCTCAGACTCTTCCAAAATATAGCAGAAGGAACAACACTCCCAAACTCATTCTCCAAGGCCACCATCACCCTGATACCAAAACCAGGCAAAGATGTCACAAAAAAAGAAAATTGCAGATGAATATCACTGATGAGTATAGATGCAAAAATCCTCAACAAAATACTAGCTAACAGAATCCAACAGCACATTGAAAAGATCATACAGCATGATCAAGTGGAGTTTATCCCTGGAATGCAAGGATTCATCAATATATGCAAATAAATCAATGTGATACATCATGTCAACAAATTGAAGGATAAAAACCATATGATCATCTCAATAGGTGCAGAAAAAGCTTTTGACAAAATTCAACATCCATTTATGATAAAAGCTCTCCAGAAAATAGGCAAGAAGGAAATTACCTCGACATAATAAAAGCCATATACGAGAAACCAAAAGCCAACATCGTTCTAAATGGTGAAAAACTGAAAGCATTCCCTCTTAAAACAGGAACAAGACAAGGGTGTCCACTCTCACCATTATTATTCAACATAGTTTTGGAAGTTTTAGCCACAGCAATCAGACAAGAAAATGAAATAAAAAGAATCCAAATTGGAAAAGAAGAAGTAAATTTGTCACTCTTTGCAGATAACATGATATTATACATAGACAATCCTAAAGACTCTACCAGAAAATTGCTAGCACTAATCGATGAATTTAGTAAAGTAGCAGGATAAAAAATTAATGCGCAGAAATCTCTTGCATTCTTATACACTAACAGCGGAAGAGCAGAAACAGAACTTAAGGAAACGCTCCCATTTACCACTGCAACAAAAAGAATAAAATACCTAGGAATAATCCTGCCTAAGGAGGCAAAAGACCTGTATGCAGAAAACTTTAAGACACTGATGAAAGAAATCAAAGGCAACACATAGAGTTGGAGGGACATACCATGTTCCTGGATTGGAAGAATCAACATCGTGAAAATGACTGTACTACCCAAAGCAATTTACAGATTCAATGCAATCCCAATCAAATTACCAATGGCATTTTTCACAGAACTAGAACAAGAAATCTTATGATTTGTATGGAAATGCAAAAGACCCCGAATAGCCAAAGCAATCTTGAGAAGGAAAAATGGAGTTGGTGGAATCAGGCTTCCTGACTTCAAACTATACTACAAGGCCATAGTGATCAAGACAGTATGGTACTGGCACAAAAAGAGAAAGGAAGATCAATGGAACAGAATAGAGAACCCAGAGGTAAACCCAAGGATATATGGGCACCTTATCTTTGACAAAGGAGGCAAAAACATACAATGGATAAAAGACAGCTTCTTCAGTAAGTGGTGCTGGGAAAATTGGACAGCTACATGTAATGCAATGAAATTAGAACACTTCCTAACACCATACACAAAAATAAACTCCAAATGGATTAAAGACCTACATGGAAGGCCAGACACTATCAAACTCCTAGAGGAAAACATAGGCAGAACACTCTATGACATCCATCAAAGCAAGATCCTTTTTGACCCACCTCCTACAATAATGGAAATAAAATCAATAATAAACAAATGGGACCTCATGAAACAAAAGCTTTTGCACAGCGAAAGAAACCATAAACAAGACTAAAAGGCAACCCTCAGAATGGGAGAAAATACTTGCCAATGAAGCAATGGACAAAGGATTAATCTCCAAAATATACAAGCAGCTCATGCAGCTTAATACTGAAAAAGCAAATAACCCAATCCACAAATGGGCAGAAGACCTAAATAGACATTTCTCCAAAGACATACAGGTGGCTAACAAACACATGAAAAGATGCTCAGTATCACTAATCATTAGAGAAATGCAAGTCAAAGCCACAATGAGATATCACCTCACACCAGTCAGAATGGCCATCATCACAAAATCTAGAAACAATAAATGCTGGAGAGGGTGTGGAGAAAAGGGAACCCTCCGGCACTGTTGGTGGGAATGTAAGTTGGTACGGCCACTATGGAAAACAGTTTGGAGGTTCCTTAAAAAACTAAAAATAGAACTACCATTTGATCCAGTAATCCCACTACTGGGCATATACCCAGAGAAAACCGTAATCCAAAAAGAAACATGTAGCATAATTTTCATTGCAGCACTATTTACAACAGGACATGGAAGCAACCTAAATGCCCATCAGCAAATGAGTGGATAAAGAAGATGTAGTATATATATACAATGGAATATTACTCAGCCATGAAAAGGAATGAAATTGAGCTATGTGTAATGAGGTGGATAGACCTAGAGACTGTCATACGGAGTGAAGTAAGCCAGAAAGAGAAAGACAAATATTGTATGCTAACTCATATATACGGAATCCAAAAAAAAAAAAAAAATGGTACCGATGAACCCAGTGACAGGACAAGAATAAGGATGCAGATGCAGAGAACAGACTGGAGGACAAGTGGTTGGGGGGTAGGGGGCGAAGGGGAAGCTGGGACGACGTAAGAGAGCAGCATAGACATATATACATTACCAACTGTAAAATAGATAGCCAGTGGGAATTTGCTGTATAACAAAGGGAGTTCAACTGGATGATGGGAGATGCCTTAGAGGGCCAGGACAAGGAGGTGGGGAGGGAGTCGCGGGAGGGAAGGGATATGGGGATATATGTATAAATACAGCTGATTTGCTTTGGTGTACCTCAAAAGCTGGTACAAGAGTGTAAAGCAATTATATTCTAATAAAGAGCTTAAAAAAAGAAAAAGCTGTTGCCTGGTCTTTTCCTCATCAATTACATTTCAGTGACAGAAGCCCACGGTAAATTTTAATTTTGTGGAAGGTAACTAGGAATGGCAAAATGAAGCAGCCACTCTGACACATTACTCTCCTGCTATATTTAATATAGCAAATATCAGGTTTCTCATGCATGGAAGTGTTACCAGTGGCTACTGAAAAATATTGGTTGTTATTCCATCAGTGGCCATAAATGGGTGCAAATGCATGTGTTATCAACAATGACAACTTGCCGATGGTTCTGCACTGCACAGCTGTGACACTCACTGCTCTCCTGTGTTCTTTCTCAATCAGGAGGTCAAGCTTATGGGAAAAAAAAATAAAACAAAAACATAGCAGCACAATTGTGTCTGCTTTTGAGCCTTGAAGTGACGCATGTGCCCTCATTTATCTGTGTGGTTACGTGATCGCCCCATATTAACTAGCTTTTATGACCAGTGCACCAAGTTCCATTGTCTAAAACTTCTAGTAGGATTAGAAACAGAGAATATTTTGTGAGAAAAGATACGCTCTTCAGACCATATGCTTTGAACATATTTACCCAAGGGCTAGATTTACCATTAATCATTGGTAGAATATGTCAACATTTTTCTGCCTCCTTTTTTCCTCAAACAATGATCATTTTTGGAATGTTTTACATATAAGCCTGCAATTACTAGTTATGAGTTAAACACTAATGTCTTTTAACCTGGGTAGAAAGATGCAAATAAGTTTATGGAGGAAATTCCAGTTAGGTTTCTACAAAAGGGAGATAATTCAGAAAGAGGAATTTGCTCTGTTAGGAGGAAAATCTGACCCTATTTTTAGTATTTACCTTTTTCCTTGTAGCTTGTGATAATGATGTTGGTGATGGCTACTTAATAATTCAAATCGCAATACAAGAGCACCCTTTACAGTTAATGTTAAATGATTTTCAATAATTAGGTGCTTGAGGCAAGCTTACAAATGCAATTTGTTTCTATGAATTTTGATTCTCTTGTTTATATCCGATAAGCCTGTGTATGTGTGTGGAAAAATAAAAATAATTAGAATAGAAAAAAGATGATGGTTCCCTAAACTCTGGGTGCATAAAGCTAATCTTAATGAATGTCATCCCATGAATATTAATATTTCACTTCTACATATTTTACAAAAAGCAAATAATGCTAAGTATATCTTAAAACAATAGGACATAAGTGTGATGGGGAAGATGCAGTTTATTGTTAATTTGCTTTGATTGGTTAAGAGCCAAAGAATATTCCAGAGCACTTTTTTAGACAGCAAAAAAGTAAACAGCACAGCAACGTGTGCGTGCCTTATTGGCTTTTAAGCATACCCTGTTCAGTTTCAATTGTCTTAATTGACTTAAGGATATAGTTAGTTATATTTAAGTTAATAAAAACCTAAAATAGTATACAAATTATATTCAGATATTAACTCAGCTTCAAGATTTTATCTGTGCACGTTTTATAGAATATATGTCAAACTGTTTTTAGGTTTTATTCTTATTTTAGGGGAAAGCAATAGTTAAAATAATACCAGAATCTTAGACAGGGGGTGATTCTTTGGTGATAGTTTTGTTTTTTTTCCTCTCAGTTTTATTATTCAAACCTAGCTTGATCAACAGCCACACTTTATTTGTAAGAATGAGTTTCTTATGGCATTTGTTTACTTCTTAAAATTTAAGTCCGCCACTAAATGTAAAGAGTTACCATTATTGAGCCTGTTTAAATGTTAAAAGTTGTTAAAAACTGCCTCCTCTTTGACTCCTTCACTGCCTCTCCATACCTGACTCCCTCCCTCACAGGCACAAGCCCTCGCGTTCCAAGTCCCAGGCTCTAGCACCTGGAATGTCCCTTACTGTCACTGAACTCACTGAGGGCATCAGCTGTATTGCGGTGATCTGACAATGACTAGGTTTGTGACCTCAAGCAAGATATTATCCCAGCTGGGTTCAATGTCCTCCATCTACAAAGTGCTAGTTATTAACCTCTCCTGACTTACAGCACTGTGGAAGTAAAGGGACATACAGAGGTCCTAGCTCAGTAGGAGAAGAATGAGCTAAACTATAAAGGACCTAGTCTGGAATTTAGGATTCTTGGGTTACAATTCTTGGTCAGGAAAGTTTGCTTACTCTTTCTAAGGATCTCCACCTATGAAAAGAATTTGAACTATGTGCTGCTTAACTATAACTTTCAAAAAGTTAAAATGATGACTCTTAGAAATGTAAAATGAACCCATCTCAAACATTTTAATCAACCCTTTAATAAATAAGGATATCAATAGATGCCAATACTAGTTAAAGGACCGTTCGAGGAACTAAGTATTTATAGGAAATTTGATAAAGAGATGTTAGGAAAAAGATTTCTGTGTCACGTACAAAACTAGTAAATTACTGCAGGGAAATAACCCATAATCTTTAGGGTTATCTTTTCTACCAGACAGAAATTATTTTCATCCCTACTGAACAAAAATCTACAAGCTAATACAAGTAGCTTCACTATGACTGAGACGTTCAATCAGAGGTCCTAATGATGTTCATTAAAAAGCCTCTTGCAACTCTAAAATTCTATAAATCCGTATTAATAATATTTAATTAAGTCAGTGGTAATTCGCAGTAACTACAAAAAGTTGCTGTGGAAATATATGCTTTTTCAGTTGCTGACATTTGCTTTGGTGTTTGTTCTTGTTAACCCTCAGTATTACAAGAAAAATAATTTTTCTTTTCTATGAATGTGTGGTTAAAACATGGATAATTTTATTTACAAACACATATAATGAACGCATCAGGAATAGGGAATCTTCATTAGTTCCCTCTCCTAGTCAGCTCAGCTGATTTCTTTTAGTTTTCTCTAAAATATTATCGTGTGCTGGTCACAGTCCCGGTGTAAAATTAATGTGTTACTATTGAATATCTTCTTCATGTTTCTTTATTTTGTTATTTATTTTTTCATCTCAGAGAGGATGCCCAAGGCTTCTTGAATTCTTTAGATTTCATAAATATTTAAATTATTTTTGTCAAAAGGGGTTCAACCTGATGTTTCCCAGAATTTTCTATGAATATATTTGCATTTTGAAATTTAGGAACCCATCTTATATTTTGTTTATTTTCAAGTTTGTTCCTTACTCATAAACAAATACTTTACCCACACAACCCAGTTGTGATGTCCATGGATTTCCATTGTCTCAGGGTGGGTGTGCCCAGCAGCAAAGCCTGTAACACTTAGTACATGAGTGTATTTGGAAGGGGACCTCAGGAAATACTGCCAGGAGTGCAGGGATGAGGCAGCCAATCTAGGTGTGCATAAAGCAGGTTACCACTGTGGGTGCCTAGGATGTAACACACCTCATAGTTGTCATGCTAACGAAAAGGAAGCTGGGGGGTTATCCTTCAACACCATTCATCACCGGCTAAGGTCTTGTCACTTGCAAGGAGAAGAAGGCTTCAGACAGAGGGTTGTAGGAGTTGCTGTGAGACACACGAACTGGAGCTGTGAGTGCCAAAGGACCGCCACCATCTGTGTGGACGCATCATTGAAAGTGGCTTGGGTGTGCGTGGCTCTATATAAAGCTGACCTATGGAGTCTCTGAAATAATATCTAGTACTGGTTTTGCATGTCTCATTCAACCAAATCTTAGTTGGTTTTTATCCAGTTCTGAAATCCTTTTTGAGATTTTTGTGCCAGCACAAGTTGTAGAGAATTTGAACAGCAATTAAATGATCACATAGTCTCAGCGGGTGTAAGGAGTTAGGAAAGGGGTTTTGGAAACCACTTAATGCATGCTTTAACTTTGCAGATGATTGAGTGACTTGCCCACAATACCCAACTGGTGAATGGTAAGCTCTTGCTCTTACACCACGCATGATATCTTTCCTAAAAAAAAACTGAACTGTTCTATCTATGATATTAGCATAGGCTCCAGGGAAAAGTTATGAGATAGGGAAACTCTCTGGTGTTCTCCTACTTCATGTCACACAACTGATGATCCTTGCCAACCTTCCCCAAAGCATCCCATCTCCTCCTTAGCTCCCCCTTTGGGTACAGAAGGCCCAAATATAATGTGGCTGGATTTGGCTAGTTTTTCTAGACCATCTGTTAGATAAGGAGGACTTTCATATCTTTTAGAAGTGACCAATGGTAACTAATATATATTTGGGCCTTTGACAAGAACAAAGTTACCCAGTGAGAGTACTTCCTACTAGTGAAGTAAACCTTACTTGGGGTAGATGAGGACATTTTTATTAAAACTGTATGAGTCAGGTATGAATTATGAAACTTCATAGTTTTTGCAATTAGGTAAGTGACCTAATACGTAGCGTATGTTTAAGGCTCAAGTGTAGTTATTTCTGACCCATGTTCTGAATCTGCAGTTTATTTGTCTAATGACTTGATTATTGATTTATTTAAGTCATGATAAATGACCAGAGTACTAACATTTAAGCTACGGCACAATTTAACGTATTTTAGAAAAGGAGTTTTATCTTACTGGAAAAAATGAGATCAGATCATACAAATCCCTTATTTTCTGGAGCTGGTGTGTGAGGAAAACCAAATTAATTGTGAAAAGATTGGAGAGTGTATTATGGGATGAAAAGAAAGGGATTGAATGAAGTAGGCCTTCTCTGAATCCCATCTGCAGAAAGGGCAAACCATTTCGTGTGTATTAGAAGTGTTGTTTTGCTTTGTGTCCCTATGCGCGTGTGTGTGTGTGCATGTGAATATGTGTATGTGCATGTGTGTTCCTTACAGTATTTGTTTCTATAGAGTCTCACACATCCTACCCTAAAAGGTATAGAACCTGAAGAACTGAATCTTTCCCAGTTTCCCAAAGTGAAAGGTCATCCCTACTCCTTTGTTTCTACTCTTTTTGGCCTTCAGTGTTTTTAATTTAGAATTTTATATTTTATAGCATTCCATTTTTTTCTCCTCTCAACATATTAATTACACTTTTTTTTTGCTTTTCTTAGTGGTTGCTCTTGAGTTTGCAATACACATTTACAGCTAATTCAAGTCCACATTCAAATAACACTATACCACTTCACAGATGGTGCGAGTACCTTGTAATAGAGTATTCCTAATTAGTCTCTCACTTCCCTCATCCCTTATAATATTGGTGTCATTCATTTCCCTTATCTGTAAACTATAGTTATCAAATTTTTTACCACTAATATTATTTTGAACAAATTGTTATCTATTGGATCAAATAAGAATAAGAAAATAAAATATTTTATTTTACTTCCATTTATTCTTTCTGTAATGCTCTTCCTTGCTTTATGTAGCTCTGCATTTCTGACCTATATAGTTTTCCTTCTTTCTAAAGAACTTAATTTAACATTTCTTGCAAGGCAGGCCTACTAACAACAGATTTCTTTTGTTGTTGTTTGTGTGAGAAGGTCTTTATTTTTCTCCAGTTTTGAAGAAGAATCTTTCTGGATACAGAATTCGACATTGGTAGTTTTTTGCTCTCAACACTTAGTAGTTTAATAGCAAGACATAACTCTTACCTTGCTTCCATGGTTTATGAAGAGAAGTCCAATGCAATTCTTATCCTTTCTCTTCTATGGACAAGGGGTACTCCTCAACCTTGCTTCTTTCAAGATATTCTTTTTGTCTTTTATTTTCTGCAGTTTGTATATGATAAACATAGGTGTAACTCAGTGTTCTCTGAGATTCCTGGATCTGTGGTTTGGTGTCTATCACTAATTTTGGAAAATGCCCAGTTACTATTTTTCCAAATATTTCTTCTGTTCCTTTTTCTATTTCTTCTCCTTCTGATTTTTCCATTGCATGCAGGTTACACTTTTGTGATTGTCCCACGGTTCTTGGATTTTCTGTTCTGTTCATTTTTTTCTTTGCATTTCTGTTTTGGAAGTTTATATTGATCTCTTCAAGTTCACTGATTGTTTTCTTGGTCCTGTCCAGCTTATTGATGAGCCCATCAACGTTAGTCCTCATTTGTGTTACAGTGTGCATATTGATTATAATTGTTTAAAATTTCTTGTCAATTATTCCAAAATCTCTGCCATATATGAGTCTGGTTCTGAAGCTTGTTCTCACTCTTCAAACTGTCTTTTTTCTTTTAAGATGTCTTGTAATTTGTGTTCAGTGTCAGACATGATGTATTTGTAAAAAGAACTGAGGTAAGTAGGTCTTTAGTGTGAGGTTTTGCACTTATCTAGCTAAGAGTTATGTTATGTTTACTGTTAACTGTGGCTATACGGGTCAGAGGCTAAAATTTCCTCTAATCTCCTTGTTTTGGTCTCCTGTGTCATCTTTGGGTTTCCCTAAAGACATCTTCTTAAATAAAATATGAGACATGCAGTTCTTTCAGTTGTAGGCCCGTGTTAGAGCACAGGATCTGCACTGATGTGGTAGTAAGGTTTCAGGGGAGGGAAAGTGTTCTGCAGTCCTATCATTGTCTCAGTCTTTTAGTGAGCCTGGTTTCCCAGGATGTGACCTTCCCAATGCTTCTTCACCAATGCGCTTGCTTTTCCCACCCTTAGGTGAGACAAGAAGGCTGGGCTGGGGGCTGGAGCAGGCATTTGCCTTCCCTAAGGTTAGTTAGGTTCTGGTAAAACCTGTTTTACACAGTTTTTGCTGGTCACGTAGTTCCTTTGAGGGTAGGCCTTGTTAAGAAGAACAGAACGTTCTAGGTATATTTCAAAATGGCTATTTTCCCCTCTCCCTCCTGGAAGCATAAGAGGGTGTTTCTCTGGTCTTCACTGTGAGAACCTGGTAAGGCTCCTGGAGGTAAAACTCATGAAAAGGTTGACACCCTCCTCAAACTTTCAAATGTGTCCACATTGAGCTTCTGGCAACTTGCGAGTTATAGTTCAGGTTTTTCTATTTTAGTACTGGTTCCTGTGGAGCTTTCTGCTCCTGGGATTCTGCTCTAACAAGCTGTGATTCTCTGTATTCACCTGTCTGTCACCAATTTTGGAAGCAGTGATTTGGAAGCCGTGGTGACCACAATTCTCTGATGGATTTAAGAGAAGTTGTTTATTTTCTATTTGTTTAGCTTTTCCCCTTGTTTTAATGATGGGAGTGATGACTTCCAAGCTCCTCACATGCAGGACCAGAAAGTAAAGGAGGATGGAAGTCTTCCTCCCTTCTTTCTCCTGAAACTCTCTTATCCGTAGGATCCAGGCTGGTGATTTCAGCTGCTCTTCCCCCAACACTATGTCTTATTGGATATGGTGGATGAGATAAAGGAGACTGAAATGACTTTCAGGGTTCAGAGGTTGTGTTGAATAGATGGAAATATATTTATGAAGTTTCCCCCTGTGTCAGCCTGCCCCAAATCCAAGAGTACTCAGAGAGGAATTTCTTTTAGAACATAATTTATTGGAGATTCAACATAGTTATTATAATTGCTTCCATATTCTCTGACTATTGAAATGAGTGTTGCATTTGTAAAACTTTGCTAAAGATTAGGCAACAGTTAGCTAATAACGCTCTAAACCTCCACACTACATTTATTGCACACCTACTATGCGCTAAGTACTCTTCTAGGCACTGGAAATATAGCAGTAAACAAAATAGACAAAAATGCCTATCTTCTTGACATGTTCAGGCTATTCTACAGGAAAAAAAATTAATAAATAAATGTGAAATATACAGTATGCCAGAGGGAGGCAAGATATATGGATAAAAATAGGGAGAGTATATAGATATGTCAGTGAGGGGAGGGTGGCTCTGTCAAGAAGGCACTGACAGCTATGCTGATTAAGTGACAAGAGCATTCAGGGCAAAGGAAGAGACAAGTGTAAAGTTCCTGAGGCAGAACAGACTTAGACTATTCAAGGAGAAGCTGGAGGCCACCATCTGGCTTTCGCTTGAGGAAGATTGGAGCCATTGGAGAGTTTTGAGCAGAAGGGAGACATGATTTGATTCATGTTTTAAAAGGTTTGCTCTGGCTGTTGTGTGGAAAATAAAAATGATGAGAACAAAAGTACACACAAGGATACCAAGAGAAGGCAAGGGATAATGGTAGTTTAGCCCAGTGTATATCAGGAGAAATGATGAGATGTGATTGAATTCTTGATGTATGTCAACTGTACAGTGAACACTATTTGGTGAGGGGTGGAACATGTGGGATGAGAAGACAGAGTAGTCATGGACTAATCAAGTTGTTAGGTACAGGGATGAGGACCACTGTGGGAGGAGTGGGTTTTGATGGAAAGATTGAGGGGCAACCTAGAGCTCTGTTTGGGGAATATTAAGTTTTAGATGTTTGATAGACATTTGGAAATGTTAAATGTGGTTGGAGTTACCAGTCCTACATTCATTGGAGAGGGCTAAATGTAAATTTGGAGATCGCTGGCAAAGAGTTGGAATGTGAAGACGTTTAACTGGATGAAATCACATAGGGTGCAAGTGAAGCGAGAAGAGAAATCACGTGAAGACTCACCTATAGGTCACTCCTGCATTAAGGGGTTGGAGAGTTGAAGAGAAAGCTGCCAAGGAGACTGAGAAGTGGCCCACTGAGCTGCACTGATGCAGTAGGCGCCCCACCCTGGCAAGTGAACCAGGTTCACTACTGGTTGATGTCTCTCTAAGCTCTTTCTGGAACAGGCATAGTTATCTTCATCTGAGTACAGTGATCTTAATTTTGGGTTTTCACTGTTACTTATCCATCATGAATATACAAAGTCTGTTTTGTCTCTCTATCCCATTACCCAGGACCACCCTTCCATTTGTTTAAACTAGTTCAACAACTAAGCTATGCCTATCTTGACAGAGCCCTGCGATGTCTCCCATAGAAACTGGGAGACTGCAAGTCTAGGCTGTGACTTTAGGCAATTCATTTATCCCTTGGTTTCCCTATCTGAAAGTGACCATTCATCTAACTGCTCAAAGCAATTGTGACTTATGCTTATTTACCAGCTATCTTCCCAGTTTAGTGTTTGTGCTTTTTTTTTTTTTACTTTTCAGCAAAATACATTCAATGAAATATTGCCAGCCACCTTGCTGACTGTGTTAAGCAAAGCAGGACACAGGGTTATATCTAGTACACAGGAGAGGAAGGCACAACATCTAAAGGAGAAATGATTCCAGTCTTACAAAATCTCACATAATGTGAAGCATTATACAAATGTACAATATATGTCATTCTTTTCACTATTTTGCTTAAAATCTGGTTGATTAATTGAAATGATAAAAAAAAGTTATCTCCTTTTAAATGATTGCTTATGAGCTTGAAAGTAAAGTAACTTTTGCAAGAGTGTATGATCATTACAGAGTTCCATGCTTTATTTGCGTAATATCACTAAACAGAGTGATGAATTCAACAGTGGAACGTGGGTTGAGTTCAAAAGGCTTTCTATTGATTATTCTGCGGATTTTCTTTAGAAGCCAGCCATATTTAAGGACCACATAACAGACTTTCTCAGCAGATTTCTTCTGCTACTTTTTATCTTAATTGTGGTGTGTTCAGTAAATGAACTGGGTTTAATGTTGCTCAGCAAAAATGCAAACATATGAGTTAAATGCTGTATATACACACTTAATAGCTACTATGTGTCTAAAGTTCAAGACCCAAAGTCAAATCATTTCAGCAACAGAAAACACCTAGGACACAGTGAGTCATTACAAGCAACACAGAAGGTGGCTCAGCTTCCAGAGCCTGTAGCTTCTCTTGACTAAATGCAAATCAAGTATCAGAGACTAATTCTCAGAAGAACATTAAAATCTTGCTTAAGCCTAGGAAATGGGAATTGAGGGTTGAATGAAATAAGATGATTCTGGCTATATCACAGATCCCACCTCCTGGCTGAAAAAGCGAAAGAGGGCATTTTAATAAAAAGATTTTTGGAAATCACGAAGAACAAACACAAGTGATAAGTGAAATACACACATATACATGCACAGGAGCTTGGGAAAGGAGTGTTTGGATCAATTAAGTGATAGAATAATTTAGTTCATGTTTTAGATGAATTATGAATATTTAGAGAATATAGAATCATAAAAATGCCCTGATGGTTGGTTCTGATTAATTATTTAGTAATATTCTGTGTCCTAGATCATCAACACAATTCTGAATTGCATAGTGATGTTAAATATGCAAAGGTGGTGGAGAGTAATCTTGTTGATAAAAGTAATAGAAAGGCCTCTAATTTTTTAAACCCTTAATATGTACCAAACTCTGCACTAAGAAACTTTCCATATGTGGTATCTTACCCTAATATTAACTTTCCAATATAGACTTTATTTTGTTCATTTTTATATTACTATATCAGATTGATTCTCAATTTCTAATTTTTTCATTGTGTTATATATCTTGGTTAGTATAATTGGTATACAATAGAATGCACAGATCTTAAGATATCCAGTTTAATATATTTTGACACTTCCTATATCTGTGTGACCATAATCTAAAAAAGATAAAGAAAATTTCCATTATCACAAAAATGTTCTCCCTGCCTCTTTATGTATTTTTTAAAAGCTCTTTATTGGAACATAATTGCTTTACACTGCTGTGCCAGTTTTTGAGGTACACCAAAGTGAATCAGCTGTATTTATACATATATCCCCATATCTCCTCCCTCGCACGACTCCCTCCCACCCTCCCTGTCCTGGCCCTCTAAGGCATCACCCATCATTTAGTTTATCTCCCTATGTTATGTATGCAGGAACTTCCCACTAGCTATCTATTTTACATTTGGTAGTGTGTATATGTCAATGCTACTCCCTCACTCTGTCCCACCTTCCCCTTTGCCCCCCACCACCCCGTGTCCTCAAGTCCATCCTCTATATCTGCATCTTTTTTTAAAGCTCTTTATTGAAATGTATTTGCTTTACACTCCTGTACCAGTTTTTGAGGCACCAAAGTGAATCATCTGTATTTATACGTATATCCCCATATCCCCTCCCTCCCGCGACTCCCTCCCCCCCTCCCTGTCCTGGCCCTCTAAGGCATCACCCATCATCAAGTTGATCTCCCTTTGTTATACAGCAACTTCCCACTGGCTATCTGTTTTACAGTTGGTAGTGTAAATATGTCTATGCTACTCTCTCACTTCGTCCCAGCTTCCCCTTCGCCCCCCACCCCAGCCACGTGTCCTCAAGTCCATTCTCTACATCTGTATCTACACTCTTGCCCTGTCACTGGGTTCATCAGTACCATTTCTTCAGATTCCATATATATGAGTTAGCATACGGTATTTGTTTTTCTCTTTCTGGCTTACTTCACGCTGTATGACAGTCTCTAGGTCTATCCACCTCATTACCTATAGTTCAATTTCATTCCTTTTTGTGACTGAGTAATATTCCACTGTATATATGTGCCAAGTCTTCTTTATCCATTCATCTGTTATATCTGCATCTTTATTCTTGCTCTGTCACTGGGTTCATCAGTACCATTTTTTAAAATTCCATATATATGAGTTAGCACATGGTATCTGTTTTTCTCTTTCTGGCTTACTTCACTCCGTATGACAGACTCTAGGTCTATCCACCTCACTACAAATAACTCAATTTCATTCTTTTTTATGGCTGAGTAATATTCCATTGTACATATGTGCCACATCTTCTTTATCCGTTCATTTGTTGATGGGCATTTAGGTTGCTTCCATGTCCTGGCTATTGTAAATAGTGCTGCAGTGAACATTGTGGTACATGTATCTTTTCGAATTATGATTTTCTCTGGGTATATGCCCAGTAGTGGAATTGTTAGGTCATATGGTAGTTCTATTTTTAGTTTTTTAAGGAACCTCCAAAGTGTTTTCCATAGTGGCTGTACCAACTTACATTCCCACCAACAGTGCAGGAGGGTTCCCTTTTCTCCACACCCTCTCCAGCATTTATTGTTTCTAGATTTTTTGATGATGGCCATTCTGACTGGTGTGAGGTAATACCTCATGGTGGCTTTGACTTGCATTTCTCTGATAATTAGTGATGTTGAACATCTTTTCATGTGTTTGTTAACCATCTGCATGTCTTCTTTGGAGAAATGTCTATTTAGGTCTTCTGCCCATTTGTGGACTGGTTTATTTGCTTTTTCAGTATTAAGCTGCATGAGCTGCTTGTGTATTTTGGAGATTAATCCTTTGTCAGTTGCTTCATTTGCAAATATTTTATCCCATTCTGAGGGTTGCCTTCTTATCTTGTTTATGGTTTCTTTTGCTGTGCAAAAGCTTTTAAGTTTAGGTCCCATTTTTTTATTTTTGTTTTTATTTTCATTACTCTAGGAAGTGGGTTAAAAAAGATCCTGCTGTGATTTATGTCATAGAGTGTTTTTCCTATGTTCTCCTCTGAGAGTTTTATAGTGTCTGGTCTCACATTTACGTCTTTAATCTATTTTGAGTTTATTTTTGTGTGTGGTGTTGAGGAGTGTTCTAATTTCATTTCTTTACATGTAGCTGTTCAGTTTTCCCAGCACCATTTATTGAAGAGACTGTCTTTCCTCCATTGCATATTCTTGCCTCCTTTGTCTTAGATTAGGCAACCATAGGTGCATGGGTTTGTCTCTGGGCTTTCTTTCCTATACCATTGATCTATATTTCTGTTTTTGTGCCAGTACCATACTGACTTGATTCCTATAGTTTTGTAGTATAGTCTGAAGTCAGGGAACCTGATCCCTCCAGCTCTGTTTTTCTTTCTCAAGATTGCTTTGGCTATTCGGGGTCTTTTGTGTTTCAAATTATAAAATTTTTTGCTCTAATTCTGTGAGAAATGCCATTGGTAATTTGATAGGGATTGCATTGAATCTGTAGATTGCTTTAGGTAGTATAGTCATTTTCACAATATTGAGTCTCCCAATCCGAGAACATGGTTTATCTCTCCATCTGTTTGTATCATCTTGGATTTCTTTCATCAGTGCTTTATAATTTTCTGCATACAGGTCTTTTGCCTCCTTAGGTAGGTTTATTCCTAGGTATATTATTCTTTTTGTTGCAATGGGAAGTGAGATTGTTTCCTTAATTTCTCTTTGAAATCTTTCATTGTTAGTGTATAGGAATGCAAGAGATTTCTGTGCATTAATTTTATATCCTGAAACTTTACCAAATTCATTGATGAGCTCTCATAGTTTTCTGGAGGCATCTTTAGGATTTTCTATGTATAATATCACATCATCTGCAAACAGTGACAGTTTTGCTTCTTCTTTTCCAATTTGTATTTCTTTTATTTCTCTTTATTTTATGATTGCTGTGGCTACAACTTCCAAAACTATGTTGAATAATAGTGGCAAGAGTGGACATCCTTGTCTTGTTCCAGATTCTTTATATATTTTAGATAGAAGTCATTTCTTAAATATGTAATTTGAAAATATTTTCTCCCAATCTGTAGCTTACATCTTTCTTCTGTTAACAGTGTCCTTCACAGAGCTGAAAATTTTTATATTTATCAAATTCAGTCTACCAATTTTTTTCTTTAATGGATCTTGATTTTGTGTCAAATCTAAGAATTCTTGCATTAGTTCTAGATCATGAAAATTTTCCCTATATTATTTTCTAAAAGTATTATATTTTTGTTTTACATTTGTTACACATTACATACATTTACATGTATGATCTATTTTGAGTTTATATTTGCATTCCATAGGTTGTAAGGTTTAGAATAAGGTTCGATTTGGTCTATTGTTTTAACACAGTGTGCTGAAAAGACTATCAATTCTCTATTAAATTGTTTTTGCATCTTTGCCAAAAATTAGCTGGCTAAACCTGTGTGAATCTGTTTCTGGGCTCTCTATTTTGTTTAATTGATCTACAAGTTTATCCCTATGCTAATTCACACTATATTTATCATTGTGTCCATAAATAACCATTGTATCTCTAAATTTGGTAGTGTGGATTCCTCTAACTTTATTATTCTTTTTCAAACTCGCTTTATCTAATCCAGTTCATTTTCCTGTATGATAAGATTTTAAAATCTCTCGCTTAATCCACAAAAAAATCCTCTTGGGATTTTGATAGGAATTGTATAGTGTTAGTGGCTGCTCCAGGAATTATAGTATACATATTTAACTTATCATGGCTTGCCAATGTCAGCATTTTACCATGTGGATCGTAGAAACCTTATAAGTACTCAATTCCTTTACCTACACCTCTCTTTTATGATATAATTGTTTTATATCATTTATATATCCACTCTAAACATTGAGAACTACATCAGACTGTTATTTTTTATTCAACCATCAAACATAATTTTTAAAAACTCTAGAGAAGAATAGTGTATTATAATAACTAAGATATTTACCTTTTCTTAGTTCCTGATGTTCCATGTTTCCTTCTGTTGTCCTTTCCTTTGGTCTAAATAACTTTCTTTAACAATTCTTTAGTGGATCTGACAACAAGTTCTCCTAGTTTTCCTTCTTCCAAGAGTGTCTTTCTCACCTTGACTCATGAACGATATTTTTTGTAAATAATAGAATTCTGGGTTGACAGTTCTCTTTCGGCATGTGACAAATTTTATGCCACTTCCTTTTGACCTCCATGATTTCTGATGAAAAACGTCTTGCCATCTGAATAGTTTTTCCTCTGTAGTTAATGCCCCATGTCTCTTTGACTGCTCTTCAGGTTTTTTTTTTTTAAGTTATTTTCCTTTTTTAAAAAAACTTCAGAAATTTGATTATGATGTGTCTGTGTGTGGGTTTTGGGAGGTGTATATTTTAGGGGGATTTCTTAGCTTCTTGAATCTGTAGGTGTACATTTTTCACCAATATTGGAAAGTTTTTGCCCATTATCTTTTTAAAACTTTTTGCCACACTACACTTTATTTCTCCCCTTCTGGGGCTTCCATAACATAAATATTAGCCCTCTTGTTATATCTGACAGGTCTCTGAGGGTCTGTTTTTATTTTCACAATTGATTTTTTCTTTTTTTGTTCAGATTTGAAAATTTCTATCCTTCTAAAAATCCACTGATTTTTTTTTCTTCTGTCATCTCTATTCCACCCTTGAGCCCATCCATTGAATGTTTTTAGTTGCTGCATATTTTATTTTTTTTATTTTTCTTTATTGGAATATAATTGCTTCACACTCTTGTACTGCTTTTTGAGGTACACCAAGGTCAGTAATCTGTATTTATACACATATCCCCATATTCCCTCCCTCCCTCGACTCCCACCCACCCTCCCCATCCCAGTCCTCTAAGGCATCATCCATCATCGACTTGAACTCCCTTTGTTATACAGCAACGTCCCACTGGCTATCTATTTTACACTTGGTAGTATATATATACCTATGCTACTCTCTCACTTCGTCTCAGCTTCCCCTTCACCCCCCACCCCCAAACCTCGAGTTCTCCAGTCCATTCTCTGCATCTGCGTCCTTGTTCTTGTCTTGTCACTGAGTTCATCAGTACCATTTTTAGATACCGTATATATGAGTTAGCATACAATATTTGTCTTTCTCTTTCAGACTTACCTCACTCTGCATGACAGACTCTAGGTCTATCCACCTCATTACATATAGCTCCATTTCATTCCTTTTTATAGCTGAGTAATATTCCATTGTATATATATATGCCACATCTTCTTTATCCATTCATTTGTTGATGTGCATTTAGGTTGCTTCCATGTCCTGGCTATTGTAAATAGTGCTGCAATAAACATTATGGTACAAGTTTCTTTGGGGATTATGGTTTTCTTTGGGTATATGCTCAGTAGTGGGATTACTGGATCAAATGGTAGTTCTATTTTTAGTTTTTTAAGGAACCTCCAAACTGTTTTCCGTAGAGGCTGTACCAACTTACATTCCCACCAACAGTGCAAGAGAGTTCCCTTTTCTCCACACCCTCTCCAACATTTGTTGTTTCCAGATTTTGTGATGATGACCATTCCGACCAGTGTGAGGTGATACCTCATTGTGGCTTTGACTTGCATTTCTCTGATAATTAGTGATGTTGAACATCTTTTCATGTGTTTGTTGGCCATCTGTATGTCTTCTTTGGAGAAATGTCTATTTAGGTCTTCCACCCATTTGTGGATTGCGTTATTTGCTTTTTTTGGTATTAAGCTGCATGAGCTGCTTCTATATTTTGGAGATTAATCCTTTCTCTGTTGTTTCATTGGCAACTATTTTCTCCCATTCTGAGGGTTGCCTTCTTGTCTTGTTTATGGTTTCTTTCGCTGTGCAAAAGCTTTTAAGTTTCATGAGGTCCCATTTGTTTATTCTTGATTTGATTTCCCTGATTCTAGGAGGTGGGTCAAAAAGGATGTTGCTTTGATGGATGTCATAGAGTGTTCTGCCTATGTTTTCCTCTAGGAGTTTGATAGTGTCTGGCCTTACATGTAGGTCTTTAATCCATTTGGAGTTTATTTTCGTGTATGGTGTTAGGAAGTGTTCTAATTTCATTGCATTACATGTAGCTGTCCAATTTTCCCAGCACCACTTATTGAAGAGGCTGTCTTTTATCCATTGTATATTCTTGCCTCCTTTGTCAAAGATAAGGTGCCCATATGTGTTTGGGCTTACTTCTGAGTTCTCTATTCTATTCCATTGATCTTCCTTTCTATTTTTGTGCCAGTACCATACGTCTTGATCACTATGGTCTTGCAGTGTAGTTTGAAGTCAGGAAGCCTGATTCCACCAACTCCATTTTTCCTTCTCAAGATTGCTTTGGCTATTTGGGGTCTTTTGCATTTCCATACAAATCATAAGATTTCTTGCTCTAGTTCTGTGAAAAATGCCATTGGTAATTTGATCGGGATTGCATTGAATCTGTAAATTGCTTTGGGTAGTACAGTCATTTTCACGATGTTGATTCTTCCAATCCAGGAACATGGTATGTCCCTCCAACTCTTTGTGTTGTCTTTGATTTCTTTCATCAATGTCTTAAAGTTTTCTGCATACCGGTCTTTTGCCTCCTTAGGCAGGTTTATTCCTAGGTATTTTATTCTTTCTGTTGCAGTGGTAAATGGGAGAGTTTCCTTAATTTCTCTTTCTGCTCTTCCGCTGTTAGTGTATAGGAATGCAAGAGATTTCTGTGCATCAATTTTGTATCCTGCTACTTTACTAAATTCATCAATTAGTGCTAGCTGTTTTCTGGTAGAGTCTTTAGGGTTTTCTATGTATAATATCATGTTATCTGCAAAGAATGACAATTTTACTTCTTCTTTTCCAATTTGGATTCCTTTTACTTCTTTTTCTTCTCTGATTGCTGTGGCTAAAACTTCCAAAACTATGTTGAATAATAATGGTGAGAGTGGACACCCTTGTCTTGTTCCTGTTCTAAGAGGGAATGCTTTCAGTTTTTCCCCATTGAGAACGATGTTGGCTTTTGGTTTCTGATATATGGCTTTTATTATGTCTAGGTAATTTCCTTCTATGCCCATTTTCTGGAGAGCTTTTATCATAAATGGATGTTGAATTTTGTCAAAAGCTCTTTCTGCACCTATTGAGATGATCATATGGTTTTTATCCTTCAATTTGTTGATATGATGTATCACGTTGATTGATTTGCATATATTGAAGAATCCTTGCATCCCAGGGATAAACCCCACTTGATCATGGTGTATGATCTTTTCAATGTGCTGTTGGAGTCTGTTAGCTAGTATTTTGTTGAGGATTTTTGCATCTATACTCATCAGTGATATTCATCTGCAATTTTCTTTTTTTGTGACATCTTTGCCTGGTTTTGGTATCAGGGTGATGGTGGCCTTGTAGAATGAGTTTGGGAGTGTTCCTCCTTCTGCTATATTTTGGAAGAGTCTGAGAAGGATAGGTGTTAGCTCTTCTCGAAATGTTTGATAGAATTCGCCCGTGAATCCATCTGGCCCTTGGCTTTTGTTTGTTGGGAGATTTTTAATCATTGCCTCAATTTCCATACTTGTGATTGGTCTGTTCATAGTTTCTATTTCTTCCTGGTTCTGTCTTGGAAGATTGTATTTTTCTAAGATTTATTCATTTCTTCCAGGTTATCCAATTTATTGGCATATAGTTGCTTGTAGTAGTCTCTCATGATCTTTTGTATTTCTGTGGTGTCTGTTGTTACTTCTCCTTTTTCATGTCTAATTCTGTTGATTTGCATCTTCTCCCTTTTTTTCTTGATGAGTCTGGCTAATGGTTTATCAATTTTGTTTATCTTCTCAAAGAACCAGTTTTAGTTTTATTAATTTTTGCTATTGCTTCCTTCCTTTCTTTTTCATTTATTTCTGCTCTGATCTTTATGATTTCTTTCCTTCTGCTCGCTTTGGGGTTTCTTTGTTCTTTTTTTTCTAATTGTTTTAGGTGTAAGATTAGGTTGTTTATTCAATATTTATTTTGTTTCTTAAGGTAGGACTGTATTGCTATAAACTTCCCTCTTAGAACTGCTTTTGCTGCATCCCATAGGTTTTGGGTTGTTGTGTTTTCATTGTCATTTGTTTCTAGATATTTTTTGATTTCCTCTTTGATTTCTTTAGTGATTTCTTGGTTGTTTAAGAGTGAATTGTTTAGCCTCCATGTGATTGTATTTTTTGCAGTTTTTTTCCTGTAATTGATATCTAGTCTCATGGCATTGTGGTCTGAGAAGATGCTTGATATGATTTCAGTTTTCTTGAATTTACTGAGCCTTGATTTGTGAGCCAAGATGTGATCTATCCTGGAAAATGTTCTGTGTGCACTTGAGAAGAAAGTGTAGTCTGTCGTTTTTGAATGGAATGTCCTATAATATCAATGAAGTCGAGATGGTCTAGTGTGTCATTTAAAGCTTGTGTGTCTTTATTTATTTTCTGTTTGGATGATCTGTCCATTGATGTAAGTGGGGTGTTCAAGTCTCCTACTATTATTGTGTTACTGTCAATGTCCCCTTTTATGTCTGTTAGCATTTGCCTTATGTATTGAGGTGTTCCTATGTTGGGGGCATAGATATTTACCATTGTGATATGTTCTTCTTGGATGGATTCCTTCATCATTATGTAGTGTCCTTCCTTGTCTCTTGTAATAGTCTTTACTTTCAAGTCTAATTTGTCTGATATGAGTATTGTTACTCCAGCTTTCTTTTGACTTCCATTTGCATGGAATATCTTTTTCTATCCTTTTACTTTCAGTCTATATGTATCCCTTGGTCTGAATTGGGATTCTTGTAGGCAGCTTATAGAAGGGTCTTGTTTTTGTATCCATTCAGCCAGTCTGTGTCTTTTGGTTGGAGCATTTAATCCATTGACATTTAAGGTGATTATTGACATGTGTGTTCCGATTACCATTTTCTTAATTGTTTTGGGTTTGTATTTGTAGGTGTTTTCCTTTTCTTGTGTGTCCTACTTAGAGAAGTTCCTTTAGCACTTGTTGTGAGGCTGGTTTGGTGGTGCTGAGTTCTCTTAACTTTTGCTTGTCTGGAAAGCTTTTGATTTCTCCCTCAAATCTGAATGAGGTTCTTGCTGGGTAGAGTATTCTTGGCTGTAGGTTTTTCTCTTTCAGGACTTTCCGTATATCCTGCCATTCCCTTCTGGCCTGCAGAGTTTCTGTAGAAAGGTCAGCTGTTATCCTTATGGGTTGTCCCTTATATGTTATTTGTTGCTTTTCTCTTGCTGCTTTTAATATTTTTTCTTTGTGTTGAATTGTCGTTAGTTTGATTAATATGTGTCTTGGTGTATTTCTCCTTGGGTTTATTCTGTATGGGACTCTCTGTGCTTCTTGGACTTGGTTCATTATTTCCTTTCCCATGTTGGGGAAGTTTTCCACTATAACCTCTTCAAATATTTTCTCAGACCCTTTCTTGTTTTCTTCTTCTTCTGGAATGCCTATGATTCGAATGTTGGTACGCTTAATGTTATCACTGAGGTCTCTGAGACTGTCTTCTATTCTTTTTTCTTTTTCCTACTCTGTGGCAGTTATTATCCCCATTCTATCTTCCAACTCACTTATTTGTTCTTCCGCCTCAGTTATTCTGCTAGTTATACCATCTAGAGTATTTTTAATTTCAGTTATTTTGTTATCCATTGCTGTTTGTTTCTTCTTTAGTTCTTCTGAGTTCTTATGAACTGTTTCTTATACTTTCTCTATTTTGTTATCAAGATTTTGTATCATTTTTACTATCATTACTCTGAATTCTTTTTCAGGCCTTTTTTATTTCCTCTTCATTTATTTGGTCTTGTGGGTTTTTTTCCTGCTCCTTTGCCTGCATGGTGTTTCTTTGTTCCCTCATGGTAGTCCAAACTTCTTGGGTTGCTTGTCCCAGCGATAGAGGGGTTTATAGAAGACTGTCCAAGCCCCAGACTAATGGCTGAGTGTTGGGTCAAACAAATACTAAGTCTAGGAAACACATACATGTATAAGACACACAATTACTGAATCTTTTAGGACATAAGGCACTAGAAAGACCTGACAGAAGAACCCCAGTATGCTACCAGATATTCAAAGATAAAACCAACAGAAATTGACAACCAAAACAGAACAAAACAGAAACAAAAGCAAAAACAAACAACAAACAAATAACACCTTACACATACAAACACTAATCCAGGGAGATATTGACAGCTAGGATCAAATATTAAAAAGAGCTAGAGTGCCACCAGACAGAATGGAGATTCTCAGAATAAAATTAGACAATTGTACTAAGACCTAAGATAAGGACAAAAACCTAATATTAAATACCAAGGCGGTGTGTCATTTGGAGAATAGAGCAAGGATACTGCATATTTTAGATCTAAAATTTTCATTTACTTCTTTTGTATATTGCCTATTTACTGAGACTTCCTATTTTCCCATATGTTTAAAGAGCATTTTAAATTATTTGTTGAAACATTTTTTTTTTAGCACTGCTTTAAAATCTTTGTCAAAGAAGTTGACAACATGTTTTCTTGGTGTCGATGTCTTCTGTCTTTTCTCATTTATATTTTGTTTTCACTATTTTTTATTTGATGAGTAGTTTTTGGATTGTATTCTGAACATTTTGAGTATGAAATTATCAGGTTTCTGTACATATTTAAATCTATTATTTTAGCAAAAAAAAAAAATCAGTTGGTTTACAGATGCACATTCTGGCTCACATTTGTGGGATGTAATTTGAATGTTATTTTTTTTTTCAAAGTGTATTCAGCACATTCCAGCCTGCCCTACTTTGTATTACCCAGAGGCCATTTATAACCACATATTCCATATTCTAGGTTATTCTTAAAACTTTCTCTGTTAATTCTGGTTGGTTTCATTCATGCACCATTTTGGCTGTGTGCCAGGACTTAATACACAGATATAATGTATTTTTCCAGCTTTCTCCTCTTTAGGGGGAACAGGTGGAAGTACATCTCTTTTGTTGCTTACTTAGTGCATGGTGGGGATGACTGGCAGATCTTTATCTCCCAGTCTCCACAGATCCAAGTAGGAGTGGAAAGAGCACTGCTTCTGCTCATGTTAGTGAAGAGTCGGTGGACTTTACAGTGCTTTACCCCACAATCCCTACAACACCTAGTGGGGAAGATGAGGAGCACAGCTTCTTTTGTAGTATTCACCTGGAGTGGGGTAGGTATAGCCAAAAGGGGCCACCCTCTTCCTTATCTCAAGTAGGGATGGTGGTGTGTGTGTGTGTGCGTGTGTGTGTGTGTGTATAAGAACATGGACATGAGTGTGCATGTGTGTGTACCTGGGTCACTGGCACTTTCAAGTTGCAGGCTGCTCAGTTTCCCACGTCTTCTTTATCCATTCATTTATCAGTGAACATTTAGGTTGTTTCCACATCTTGGCTATTGTAAACAGTGCTGCAATGAACATTGGGGTGAATGTATACTTTCCAATCAAGTTTTTCTCTGGATATATGCTGAGGAGTGGAATCGCTGGATCATAACGTCCCTCTGTTTTTAGTTTATTAAGGAACCTCCATACTGTTCTTCATAGTGGCTGTACCAATTCACATTCCCAGCAACAGTGTAGGAGAGTTCCCTTTTCTTCACACTGTCTCCAGGATTTATTGTTTGTAGATTTTTTGATGATGGCCACTCTGACTGATGTGAGGTGATATCTCATTTTTGATTTGCATTTCTCTAATAATTAGCGATGTTGAACATCTTTTCAAGTGCTTCTTGGCCATCTGTATGTCTTCTTTGGAGAAATGTCTATTTAGGTCTTCTGCCCATTTTTTGATTGGGTTGTTTATTTATTTGGTATTGAGCTGTTTGTAAATTTTCGAGACTAATCTTTTGTTGGTTGCATCATTTGCAACTATTTTTTCACATTCTGTGGGGTATCTTTTCATTTTGTTTATGGTTTCCTTTGCTGTGCAAAAGATTTTGAGTTTCATTAGGTCCCATTTGTTTATTTTTATTTTTATTTCCATTACTCTGGAAGATGGATCAAAAAAGATATTGCTGTGATTTATGTCAGAGATTGTTCTGCCTATATTTTCCTCTAAGAGTTTTCTAGTGTCTGGTCTCACATTTAGACCTTTAATCCATTTTGAGTTTATTTTTGTGTGTGGCGTTAGTGTTCTAATTTCATTTCTTTACATGTAGCTGTTCAGTTTTCCCAGCACCATTTATTGAAGAGACTGTCTTCCCTCCATTGTATAGCCTTGTCTCCTTTATCATAGATTAATTGACCATAGGTGCATGGGTTCATTTCTGGGCTTTCTATTCTGTTTCGTTGATCTAAATTTCTGTTTTTTTTACCAAGACCATACTTTTTTGATGACTGTAGCTTTGTAGTATAGTATGAAGTTAGGAAGTCCGTTTCCTCCAGCTCTGTTTTTCTTTCCCAAGATTGCTTTAGCTATTTGGAGTCTTTTGTGTGTCCATATAAATTTTAAGGTTTTTGGTACTAGTTCTATGAAAAATGCCATTGGTAGTTTGATAGGGATTGCATTGAATCTGTAGGTTGCCTTGGGTAGTATAGTCATCTTGACAATATTGATTCTACTGATCCAAGAACATGGTATATCTTTCCATCTGTTTGTGTCATCTTCAGTTTCTTTCATCAGCATCTCATAGTTTTCAGAACACAAGTCTTTTGTCTCCGTGGGTGGGTTTATTCCTAGGTATTTTATTCTTTCTACTGTGATGGTAAATGGGATTGTTTCTTGAATTTCTCTTTCTGATCTTTCATTGTTAGTGTTTAGAAATGCAACAGATTTCAGTGAATTAATTTTTGTACTCTGCCACTTTGCTGAATTCATTGATGAGATCTTGTAGTTTTCCTGTAGTATCTTTAGGATTTTCTATGTATAGTATCATGTTGTCTACAGTGACAGTTTTACTTCTTTTCCAGTTTGGATTGCTTTTATTTCTTTTTCTTCTCTGATTGCCATAGCTAGGACTTCCAAAACTATGGTGAATAAAAGTGGCGTGAGTGGACATCTTTGTCTTGTTCCTGATCTTAGAGGAAATGTTTTCAGCTTTTCACCATTGAGTATGATGTTAGCTGTATGTTTGCCATATGTGGCCTTTATTATGTTGAAATATGTTCCTTCCATGCCCACTTTCTGGAGAGTTTTTATCATAAATAAGTGTTGAATTTTGTCAAATGCTTTTCCTGCATCTCTTGAGAGGATCACATGGTTTTTATTTTTCAGTTTGTTGATGTGGTGTATCTCACTGATTGATTTCTGGATATTGAAGAATCCTTGCATCCCTGGGATAAATCCCACTTGATCATGGTGAATTATCCTTTTGATGTATGTTGGATGTGGTTTGTTAGTATTTTGTTGAGTATTTTGCGTTTATGTTCATCGGTGATATTGGCCTGTAATTTTCTTTTTTGGGAGTATCTTTGTCTGGTTTTGGTATCATGGTGATGCTGGCCTCATAGAATGAATTTGGGAGTGTTCCTTCCTCTGCAGTTTCTTTCTTTCTTTCTTTCTTTTTCTTTTTTGGAAGAATTTCAGAAGTATAGGTGTTAACTTTTCTCTAAATGTTTGATAGAATTTTCCTGTGAAGCCAACTGGTCCTGAACTTTTGTTTCTTAGGAGTTTGAAAATCTCACTTTCACTTTCAGTTCTTGTGATTGGTCTGTTCTTATTTTCAATTTCTTCCTGGTTCAGTCTTGGGAGATTGTACCTTTGTAAGAATTTGTCCGTTTCTTCCAGGTTGTCCATTTTGTTGGCATATAGCTGCTTGTAGTAGTCTCTTATGATTCTTTGTATTTCTGTGGTGTCCATTGTAATTTCTCTTTTTTCATTTCTGATTTTATTGATTTGAGTCCTCTCCCTTTTTTTCTTGATGAGTCTGGCTAAAGGTTGATCAATTGTGTTTATCTTTTCAAAGAACAGCTTTTAGTTTCATTGATCTTTTCTGTTGTCTTCTTTGTTTCAATTCCATTTATTTCTGCTCTAATCTTTATGATTTCTTTCCTTCTTCTCACTTTGGGTTTTGTTTGTTTTTTGTTCTCTAGTTCCTTTAGGTGTAAGATTTGGTTGTTTATTTGTGATTTTTCTTGTTTCCTGAAGTAAGATTGTATTGCTATGAACTTTGCTCTTGGAACTGCTTTTGCTGCATCCTGTAGGTTTTGGATCACTTTGCTCTCATTTTCATTTGTCTCTAGATATTTTTTAATTTCCTCTTTGATTTCTTCAATGACCCATTGTTTTGCCTGCATGTGTTTTGCCTCCAGGCATATTGTTTGGCCTCCATGTGTTTGTGTTTTTTAGAGTTTTCTTTTTCTTTCAATTGTTTTCTAATTTTATAGCATTGTGGCCAGAAAAGATGCTTGATATGATTTCAATTTTCTTAAATTTACCAAGGCTCATTTTGTAGCCCAGCATGTTGTCAATACTGGAGAATGTTTCATGTGCATATGAGAAGAATGTGTATTCTGCTGCTTCTGGATTGAATGCTCTGTAAATATCAGTTAAGTCTATCTGGTCTAATGTGTCACTTAAGGCCTATGTTTTCTTATTGACCTCCTGTCTGAATGCTCTGTCCATAGATGAAAGTGGGGTGTTAATGTCCCCCACTATTATTATGTTCCTGTCAACTTCTCCCTTTATGGCTTTTAATATTTGCCTTATATTGAGATGCTCCTATGTTGGGTGTGTATCTATTTACAATTGTTACATCTTCTTCTTGGATTGATCCCTTGATCATTATGTAGTGTCCTTCTTTGTCTCTTATAACAGTCTTTATTTTAAAGTTTATTTTGTCTGACATGAGTATTGCTATTCCAGCTTTCTTTTGATTTCCATTTGCATGGAATGCCTTTTTCCATCCTCAGGGCTTCATTATTAGAACAGAATATTGAAGAATATATGGAGAATAAAAGTCAATACTGAGTAGTATTCAATAGTAAAGATAAATGAACTATGGTGACATCCAAAATAAGGATAATTATAGGACAATATTATCTTTAATAAAAGAAGTCTCAGAAGATTATTTACATCATCAATTGTTTACATAATGGTGACTTTTATAAAAAGTGAAAAAACAAACATGCATATCACTATATATAAGCATATATAAATAATATATAATATATGAAAATATATATATCATTTTAAAAAGATAGAGGGAGGCAGTAAAACTATGTAAAAGGAAATCTAGGGAAAAATTAACACCAGATAATTATTCCACTCTGGGTATGTAAGAGGATGGGTATGGGGAGACTGCCTAGTTAGATACAGGCTATTATCAAAGTCCTATCCTTTACTTAGGAGTTTGATAGTAGTTTTTCAGAAGTTATTACACAGTCAAAAATATCTAGTTGAATAAATGAATAACGGATACTTTGAATGGACCAATGATAAATGTATATCATCAAACAAGGATTATGATTCATCCAATTATGATTCATCCAATTATGTGCAACCTTTAAAAAAGTAAATGAAGAAAGAAAGAAAAGAAGGAAAAGGGAGGTAGAAAGGAAAGAAAGTGGGAAAAAGGGCAGAAAAGAGAGAAAGATAAAAAGTAAACATAGAGGGGATGGTATTAACTGTAATTCAAACATTATTGATAGGTCTGCAACACAGACAAGGCTGCAAGGACTTATTTCCAGCATCATCTCCTTAAAGATTCAGCACTCTTCATAGCACTGTGAAGGAGTAGGAATGGTCCTTGGCAATGTTTAGGGGAAATGACTTGACTGGCTCTGGGTTGCTGCAATAATACTTCAATCTGAGATTGTTGAATGTGGTGTCATTCTATGTAACACTATGAAAACAACTATCTGCAGTGAAGTGTGCTGAGTAAGGGCGGAGTCCTGACAGGGTCAGTGGGTAGCACACCAACTGGATATCATGGACTCCAAGAAAACAGAGTTGGGTCACAAAATAGAAAACCTTAGAATAATTAATAGTTAGATCACTAATCTCAGAGAGACTTGAGCAGCTGATACATCTCTAAAGCAATAGCAGATACTATATAAAATAAGAAGGAAGCAGATTTCTCTAGAATTAAATATTTGAATGCTAAACTTTCAAGAATTAAGATTCATTAAATGGACAGAATAGTACTTAGACAACACTATGATCTGGTAAATGAAATTGAAGAACTATTACAGAATACGGAGAAGAAAGCAACACCAATGAAAGAGAGAATTAGCTTCAGAAAATAAAAGCTGCAATCACAGAGAGAGATGGAGAGAAAGAGAGAAGAGGAAAGTAGTTGGGACGGGAGAGATCGTAGAGTTTAGTAGGGAAAGAACAGTTTAAAAAAAACAAGAGGAGATTTTCATTGAGCAGATGACCTTTATAAATGTCTACAGTGTGGCTCTAGGGCTATTCACTTGCATCCTTCTCCAAACCCCCACCCCACAGGTAATACACAATCATGACATTTATAAAATTCAAGTATGAAATAAATTTTTACACATTTCACAGGAAAATAAGTAGACAAAGATTGTTCATATTGACATAAATCTTAGTCATCTAAATAATAAAAAGACCACTATATTTTGGCCTGCAAGATTTCTGTTGCAAAATCCATTGATAATCTCTTTGAGGAGAACTTGTAGGTAATAAGTTGCTTTTCTTTTGATGCTTCCAAGATTCTCTCTTCGTATTTGGGTTTCAACAGTTTGATTATGTGTCTCTGTGTGGGTCTCCTTGAGTTATCCTACTTGGAGTTCATTGTTTATCTTCTATTTGTATACCCATGTCTTTCCTCAAATTTGGAAAGTTTTCATCCATGACTTCTTCAAATAACCTCTCTGGCATTTTCTTTTAGTCCCTTATCCTTCTGAGACTCCCTTAATGCTTGCATTTGTTGGCTTCATAGTTTTCCATAAGTTCCTTAGACTCTGTCCACTTTTCTTCATTTTTTTTTTTTTTGCTCCTCAGACTCAATAATTTCAAATGACATGACTTCATATTCACTGATTCTTTCTTCTGCCTGTTAGAATCTGCTGTTAACCCCTCTAGTGAATTTTTCAATTAGGTACTATGTTTTTAAGCTCCAGAATTTCTATTTGGTTCTAGTTTACAATTTCTATCTCTATTTATATTCTCATTTTGTTCATATATAATTTCCATGATTTTTTAGCTCTTTGTATTTTTCTTTAGTTCTTTGAGAATATTTAAAACGAGTTTTCAAGTCTTTATTCAGTAAGACCAATGTGTGTGTTTCCTTCAGAGACTGTTTCTGGAGATTTATTTTGTTCATTTGAATGTGCTGTGTTTGTCTGTTTCTTTGTATGTCTTGTGATCTTTTGTTGAGAGTTGGGTATTTGAAAAACAGAGCCACATTTGCCATCTTTGCAGATTGTTGTGGAAGATCTTTACCAATTAGTAGGCTTCTGAGCCTTGAGATCAGTCCAGGGTAAAGGCTTAAAGTTATCTCATATGTTTTATAGCTTTGTGTCCCCTCTGGGCCTGTGTGTGTGTGTGTGTGTGTGTCTGTGTGTGTCTGTGTCTGTGTGAGTGTATTTTCCCCCAGTTTTCTCTGACTGCTTGATTTATCCCCCAAAATCTCACCCCAGTGTCTTCTAGTGAATTTAGGCATCCCTCTGTCTGTAATCTCTTGCCTGCAGACATCTACAAATCTACAGTCCACCCCCTCCTCCTCCCCCCAGTTTTCATCACTGCTGTGTCTGCCACTGCCTTCTGTGGCTTTCAGCCTGACACAGAAATTATGCTGCCAATTCTGTCTGACCTCAGATCAGGTGAGAAGAATACCAGTTCCTTGGGTAACCCACATTCAGGTCAAAACATTTCAAACCATTTCCACTCTGCTCTTTCTGGTCCAAGGGAGGGAACTAGGAATTGGACTCCTTCTTCTGAACCACACCACACCAATGAAGGGTGGGACAGGGTGAGAGAAGTGCCATGAAATTGATTGATTTCTGATGCTTACGCATTTTTGAGCACATGGCTCATCCTTTTCGTAAGTCATACCTGACTCTGATTTTGTCAGTTACACAGTCCAATAAATTAATTTTTTGTTTAATTTGCATTTGATTTTATGATTTGCAACTGAAAGAATACTGCCTTATATAGTATCCCTCTTAAGCAGAGCAATCCCACAAATCAATACCAAAAACATAAAGAAAACCCACAATACAACAGGATAATTTGCATATAATACAAAAAGGAAATTCACACAGAAAAAAAGTGCGAATAGAAATTTAACACAAAAATAAGTTCCATGTTACTAAAATAGAAAATATAAATAAAGACAGTGAGTTGTCAGTTTAGACTACGAGATTAGTAAAAGTTAAACTGCTTGAAAGTGTCCAATGGTGAGTCTATGGAAAGAGGCAGTTTTATCATGACACAAAATCAATAGAATCATCTTGAAAGTAACTTGGCATTCAATGCAAGTTTCATTTAAACCTGCAATCTCACTTCTAAGTGGGAGAATACTCCCTGTACCACAGAGAAGTGAAGAGATGCTCATTCAGCTAAATTTTGTGCCAGTGAAAACACTGTTATCTAAGGTCAAATGGGTTTGACTCATAGATTATTTTGATAAATAAAACATAATATTGGTTTAAGTGTACTCCTCAAAACAGTGGTGTCCACTGCCTACATGTCATCCCCAACACATATTTCTGACCTTTTAAAGTAATGTCTTCTAGCTTGTAGTCCAGCCCACAATCTAACTCTGATTGCTAAAATATACACATATAATGACACCCTACATAAAAATTACCAGTCACACCTACTCAGATCAAGTTATTCCAATGATCTCTCAAGCTAAAAAATTAACTTTACTTTGGTAAAATACTTAACAAAAAATCGAATATTTAGTTTGCCTCTTTTTCTTTAGCAAACATTTTTAAAAATTGAAAGAATGTGTTGTGGTGTATCTTCCCGCCAGGAGGGTGTAAAAATGGTCATAAAATTAAGGAAACAGATAATTATTCAAAACCCAATAATGTAATCTGTCACACCTCATACTAATTGTGTGCTGGAAATCAACTAAAGAATGTATAAAAATGTAAATGTCAATGTTAAAAGTATAAATTTTAGATGATGTTCCAAATGAGGTGTTTGCTATTTTTATTGCTTTCACTTTTTAAAAATCAAGTACTCTTTGTGGTAAAATCAGATAGAAAAAGTTGAGCAATAAATTCTTTAATAAATAATGCTACCTAAATTGATTTTGCTTCTTTGATATGTTACCCCATTGAATTTGGGAAAACAAACCACTGTTGTGTGTTGTTAACATTACTCGCTCTGTAGAAATCAGATTTGATTTCACCAGAAATAGATTATAAACTGTGAACACCTTGTAATTTTTAATACATTGATATAAGTTAAGAATGAACAAACCAAAAAATTGTTTGGTAGTTTTTCTCCTTTGAACGAGTAGATTTCAAACTGTTGACATGATTTTACTTGTTTTGATGTAATAAACATGAACTTATTAGATTAGTATTTAGTAGCATGTTACACGCTAGGGAGTCCAACAGATCCACAGGGCCCAAAATACAAATAAAGTTCATGGACCAGCTAAGGAGAGGAGCCTTCTGCTCATAGTCCTTGCGCTGGCCTCAGTAGGCCTTGGTGACCCAGGGACACCTACGTCTGTACTCCTGTCCCTGCTCACCCTGTTGGTGTCCCACAGTGAGTCTGGTCAGGCCTAGAGTTCAACTCTAGCTAAGCCAAGAAGAAGCGTGAAAGAAATCCTTTGTCAGGCCTTTAGTGTCTGTTTGAGGGAGTCTCTCACCACTTCTAGGTGTTCTCCCTCAGGTCGCAAACTGTACCTAACACAGAGTGGAGACCAAATATTTACACAACTTCTCATCAGCCTTTGAAAAAGAGAAAAATGACCCCCTTTTTATGCCCACAGGAATTGTTTTTAAATCTTTGTTTAAAATGTGTTAATACAATCTCAGCTCATTCACTCAGCAGTGTTGTTCATTAACCGTGTAGCTAAACCAGAAAGAACCCAAGGAAGGAGCAGGCAAGGGCCAGACGTTGTCCCAGTATTTGCTCCGTGTGACTAGAGAAGCTCAGATGAGAATAAGGAGCTGAAATCCAGTGTCACAATTAATTCCCAGTCCCATTGCATATGCTGTAACCATTGTCTTTTGATTTCTTTAAAATAAGCTTTTTATTTGGGGATAGCTTTACATTTATACAAAAATTGTGAAGATAGTAGCGTCTCCACACACCCAGTCCCCAGTACCCCTATTATTAACATTGCACATTTATCACAATTAACAAACCAATATTGATATATTTTTATTAACTAATGTCCATGTTTTATTCAACATTTCCTCAGTGCTTACCCACGTACTATTCTTTCTGTGTTCCACGAGTCCATCTAGAACACCGTATTGCATTCAGTTGTCGCGTCTCCTTAGGTTTCTCTTGGCTATGATAGTTTTCTCAGACGCTGATTGTTTTTGATGATCTTACCATTTGGGGGGAGTATTGGTCCAGTATTTTTTAGAATGTCCTCAGTTGGGAATTGCGTCATGTTTTTCTCACAGTTAGACTGGAATTATGGGTTTCTAAGAGGAAGGCCACAGAGGTAAATTACAACTCTCATCCTCATCATAGTGGCATTATGGCTTTTCAGTGTTGATATTAACCTTGATCACTTGGCTGAGGTGGTACCCTCCACTGTAGGTTCTCCATCGTGAAGTTACTTTACCCTCTTTTTATACAGTACCCTGTTCTCTGGGAGGAGGTCACCACGTGCAGCTCACACATTAGGAGTGTGGAGTTAAGCTATACCTTCTTGAGGGCAGAGTATCTATGTATATTATCTGGAATTCTCCTAAAGGGAAATTTCTCTATTCTCCCTGACATTTATTAATTCACTTATTTACCTCAGTATAAATTTATGGATATTTATTTCATACTTTGGTTTATAACCCAATTCTACTTTATTTTGCTACTTCAATTTTTCCAGCTTTGGCCACTGGGATTCCTTTCAGTTAGCTCTTTTGACATATGTAACATTATTATTTTAAAAAAACACTGTCTTACTCTCCAGCACTATAAGATGGTCTGGGCTCATCTTGTATATTTATCACCCTAATCCTAGAACTAGCCATTCTTCTACTTTTATTAGAGACATCAAGATCTCAGTATGAGGTACACTTGTTTATATTGAGGTGTTGTTTCTAAGTCAAAACAAAAAACACAACAAAAAAATGTATGTGTGTATGCTAATCAGATGAATGGATGAATCTCAGGTGCGTATTCCTAAGTCTATGAAGCTTATCTGCAAGAGGCTACAAGTTGTGTGATTCCATTTATATGACAGTCTGGAAAATGTACGTACACATATCTATAAAGATTTCCATATATAACTATATATGGATATGGCTAAACAAGAGTCCTTATTGAGGTCTCCAGTTCTAATCAATTCCAACGTGGGTCATTCTAGCATATTTCCCTTGCTTACCTGCAAACTCTCATATCCGTAGTAGAATCCTGGCTTCCATTTGCTTCATTAATCAGTTAATTCAGCTGCTTATGAGTCAATTCCAGTGCAGTGTATAGTGGTTTCAGAGTTGATAATCCAAACGCACATGGAAACAACTTTGTTAACTAGAGCACAGTACTCGAGTACAGTTCCTTTTTCCTTTAATTTTCCTTTAGACGTACAGACTCCACTCATTTCCAGAGTTTCTTAAGTCAACACATTTAACCCCATCCTCTTCAGTGAGGTTATTTTACACACATGTAAGATAGGCTCTTTTGTCACATTCTGTGTTCCTTTCTGGGATCTCCTAACCTCCTAAGTTTAAAAACTTTGTAGGCTTTCAGGTTTACTTGTAATTGTAAAGTTTGACGGGTTAGCAGAAACACGTATTATCATGTATCTACTCTACAGTATCATACAGGATAATTTCACCGCCCAGAAAAATCACCCATGCTTCACTTATTTAATCTCACTCATTCTCCCTGAGCACCTGGCAATGACAGATCTCTTTATATCTCTATAGTTTGTTCTTTTTCAGGAATGTCATCTAAAATGGAATTACTCAATATGTTACCTTTTTTAGATGAGCTTCTTTGATTTAGCAGTATGCATTTAAGATTTATCTATGCTTTTTTTAAGGCTTGATGGTTCATTCTTTCTTAACACTGAAAAATATTCTACTGTATGGATGTACCATTGTTTATTTATTAAACTGTCGAAAGATATCTTGGTTGCTTCCAGTTTAGGGCAATTATGATTAATCTGCTATAAATATTTAAGAGCTGGTTGCATGCCTGATCTATCAACTACTAACAGCGAGGTGTGAGAGTCTGCAAATATAGTAGAAGATTTTTCTATGTCTTCTTTCAGTCCCAGCAGTTCTTGCCTCGTATACCTTAATGCTCTCTTTGAAGGTTTATCATGTTCAGGATACTCATATCTTATTGGAGAATTCATCTCTTTATCATTATATAATGCATCTCTTTATGGCTGGTAATTTCCTTCTTCTGAAATATGATTTTTCTAATATTACTAAAGGTATCCCAGCTTTGTTTGGTTACTCTTAACATGTTATATTTTTCTCCATCCCTTTGCTTTTAACCTATCTGTCTTTATATTCAAAGTGAGTTTCTTGTTCTACTCTGACAATCTCTACTTTATATTAGAAGCATTTAGACCACTCACTGTTAAAGTGATTATTGATATAGTTGGATTAATATTTAACATATTGTAACTGTTCTCTTTTCAATGCATTTCTTTTTTGTTCCTCATTTTTTTGTCCCATTTTCTACCTCTTCTGGCTTTAATTTAGCAATTTATATGATTCCATATTATCTGCTCTCTTTGTATACCATTCTACCTCTTTAAAAATTCTAATGGCAGCCTTACAGTTTACAGTGTACAATCTTAACTAAGCTAAATACAACTTTAAATAACAATTCACCATTTCAAGTGAGTTCCACAGTTTCATCCCTTTGAGGTTGCTCTAATGCATCTCACTTATCTATATGTTATAACCACCCAGTGAATAGTTGCATTATTACCATACAGGCTTTTCTTTTAGCTTGTTAAGAATTAGGAAAATAAAATATTTTATTTTACTTTCATTTATTCTTATGCCAGTGCTCTTCTTTTCCACTTTGTAGATCCATGTTTCTGACCTCTACCAAGTTTCCTTCTCCGTGAAGAACTTTTTTAAACATTTCTTGCAAATCAGGTCTTATGGTGATGAAATTTCTTAGTTTTTGTTCCTCTGAGAAAATCTCCATTTATTCTTCACTTATGAGGGATAATTTCTCTGCACATAGAATTCTAGGTTGGTGGGGTATTTTCTTCTAATACTTTAAATCTTTTATTCCACTGTCTTATTGTTTTCATAGCTTATCTGCTATAAATATCCTCCTTGTTCCTCTGTAGGTAAAATGTTCCCATAACCCCAGCTTCTTTCAAGATTTTCTCTCTTACTTTGATTATCTGCAGTTTGAATATGATATGCCTTGGTGTGGGGTTTCTTTTTTGTTATTGACTTTTTTATATTTATCCTGCACTATGTCCTCTGAGTTTCCTGGATCTATTGTTTGATATCTGTCAATAATTAGAAAGTTCTCAACCATTATCACTTCAAGTATAATTTCTGATCTGTTCCCTCATCTTTTCCTAGTATATTCCAATTACATCTATCTTAGACCTTTTCAAATTGTCTCATTGTTCTTCATTGCTTTGTCATGTTTATATTTAAATTCTTTTTGCCCTTTGCATTTCAATTTGACAAGTGTCTACTGACTTACCTTTAAGCTCACTGATTCTTTCCTTACTGATGAACCCAATGAAGGCATTCTTCATTTATGTTGCAATGGTTGTGGCTTCTAGCATTTCCTTTGGATACTTTCTTAGGGTTTCCATCTCTCTACTTATATTATCCATCTGTTCTTACATGTTTTCTACTTTTTAAAAATTAGATGCCTTAACACACTAATTATAGTTACTTTAAATTTCATGTCTGATGATTCCAACATCTGTGTCATATTTGGATCTGGTTCTAATGATCTCTTTCTCTCTTCAGTTTGTGTTTTTTTCTTGACCTTTGCTATGTCTTGTAAAATTTTTTGTGGAAACCCAAACATTTTGTATGGGCTCCTAGTCACAGGGTTAACTATGCCTTGGTATGACTACAAGCTCGGCTATGTTTAGCGCTGTTGAACCTAGAGTTGTCAAAAGCAAACCCCTGAATCAGTCCTGTTTTTGCCCCTCCATGATTACTGCTCCTGAGAGACAGTCTGTTTCTTGCAACAATTCCAGCTGAATCCACTGTTGTTACACTGGAGTTAGGTTTGTGAGGTGGCAAAATGTGGGTGAAGAAGGCTTTATACTCTCCTGACTAAATCGCGGTATTTCAGTCTCGGGACTGTGACATTCACAAGTGTTGGAATAGCCTTTTTTCCATCTTACCCCATTCCCTCCCTGGCTACAGTGTTCCCCATCTATCTCCTTGAAGCCCTGGCCCTGCTGACCACCTTCTGACAGGAAGGCTAGAGGTAGCTAGAGTGGGAGGAGTGCCCTTTTCCCAGCTGGGATAACACCTTTTGCCCTGCAGAGTTGGCCTTGGTTACAAAGAAGACACTGGGAAAATTCACTCTGGGCAAAATACATCCTACTGTACCCCTGCCTCCCTACTCTCTGTCCTAAAGCTTAGAGGGGATCTTTCTTGGATCTTCACTTGTGAAAACCTTGTGGGGTCGTTGAGGTAAACCCCACAATGTGTGGGAATCCCCTTAGAGTTGGCCCCATGACTTTATGACTCTGTAATCTAGACTCAGCTTCCAGCATTTCATCAAAATCACCATTTAAGTATTCCTACTACCTTATGGCTCCAGCAACTTCTGCTCCAGGTAAACTTGTCTCAGCTGTTTCTCTTTGGATGTACCTGTTGCTGCAGATTTCAGGGTAGTGGTTTGCCCATTCACTTTAGTTCTCGCATGAATCCAAAAGATTTTTCAGTTAGTCCTGCTTTTGCCTATGGTATGACCTAAGGTGAAAAATTACAAGTTCTGTACATATATAAGCACAACACTTAATATTTAAGGTAAAGTAATTTCCTTATGTTACAGCATTTGCTTCTAAAATAAGAATTGTATTTATATAGCTCTAGGGTCTTTACTCTCAATCCCCATGCAAACTGCCTCTAAACTACATAATCCACAGCTGAATGAAGACTGGCCTGTTAGTGATCACCACCAACAGACAGATGACAGAAGACATCACTACATGTATTTCCTGAATATATGCTCTTCATCAATCAAAAGGCTGGATAAAAGAAGATACGTGATTAAATATGCCCCTTTCATTAGCTGGGGCAGTAAGAAGGATCTTAACCTGTATCATTTTAGGTGTCTGGTAGGGAGGTAGTGTTTAGGAAAGACATGTTTTAAACAGTGACTTGGTACATTCCTCCCGATTAGTTTGATTAAACCCAGAGCCATCATGTTTAAAGCAAAGATGTTTAGAATGAATTTTCATATTAGTTATATTAATACATTTGGCCAAAATATATTCACATTCCCAAAAGGCACTTCAAGTCTCCACAGGAATGTAAAGTGGGAGGGAGATGTGAACACCAAGAGTCCTGAGTATTTCTTGTGCTAACCCTGGGTAAGAATGTGGACACCAGCCACTATCAGAAGGTCCCTGTGATGGGAAATCACAGAGGCAGCCCTTCTTCAGATGGGGGTGGGGGTGCGTTTAAGGGGCTGGCCTGCCAACTGGGGAAATGAGTCTGGGCAGAGAGCGAGTTGGAGATGTCCGTGTGCTGTTCTCCAAGCACCCAAATCTTTTCTCTATATTGTGGATACCCCATCACACACACTGCAAATATCCCTTAGAGTTTTATACAGAATAAGAAGGTTTCTCAGAGCAATAGCAAAGAGAAAGACTCAATTGTGATAGGACTTTCCTACAGAAAGATATTCTTGATTTTTATTTTTCCTATTTTTACACTTACTAAAAGAAGAGAGTGAAAAACAATTTGATATTCAGTCAGAAAAATAGACTCTAGCATGATAGTATGTGTCCTAAATAATGTTTCAAATGTGATAAAGTGCAGATTTCTTCTATTGTATGTGTGTATAGGACTATAACCAGATGTGTTTGTTTTGCTTCTTTCAATTTTTTAGGAGGAAACTATTTTAGAAGTCCATAGACGGCTTTAGGTCTATGGAGAATACACCATAGTGTCAAATAAAGCAATACGTGGCCTGGATTTTCTTACTTTCCTCTGGCAAGAGGTTATCCCCAGCATATGATACCACTGCCATATGATTTTTCTGCCTAAATTTCTAAGATCTCTAGAGTGGGGGTGGGGGGGTATTGCAGAGGCAGGGTGTGGTGGGGCACAGGGCCAAAAAACTAATCTCCCGAGGGAAAGCCTAATGTTTAATGAAATATTTTAGGTTTATAACTATCATGTTTAAAGGTGAAAATAAATAAAATAAAACAGGGAATGAAGTTCCACACATAAAATGACCCAAACCACTGTTATAACATGACTTGTCTTGCTGGAACCATGGCATTAGTTTTACAAGGAATACTGTTTGACAATGCTTATTTATTTATTTATTTAATAAATTTTTATTTATTTATTTATTTATTTATTTATTTATTTATGTATGTATGTATTTATGTATTGGCTGCACTGGGTTTTTGTTGCTGCACATGGGCTGCCTCTAGCTTTGGTGAGTGGGGGCTACTCTTCGTTGTGGTGCACAGACTTCTCACTGCAGTAGCTTCTCTTGTTGTGGAACACAAGCTTTAGGAGCTCGCGCTTCAGTAGTTGTGGCACAGAGGCTCAACAGTTGTGGCTCAACGGGCTTAGTTGCTCTGCGACATGTGGGATCTTCCTGGGGCAGGGATCAAATCCGTGTCCCCTGTATTGGCAGGCAGAATCTTAACCACTGCGCCCCAGGGAAGCCCAACAATGCCTATTTGGGTCTGGAGAAATTTTGTGTTACTATGTATCAAACAAAAACAACAGCAAAAACCAAAACTAAGAAACTACCTAATTAGAAGAACTTACATAAATTAATATAAGAAGGAATTATTTTCTGCACAATTATCATTCTCCAAAATTAAAGAGAGAGAAACATAGATTTGCTAAGATATAAAATTAAAAAAGGAGAAGGCGAGAAACTCTTGCTTAGGCTTGAGAATATATCACTGGGCTGGTTTGAAGTTGTACTGTCTTCCATGTGCATTAACCATACTTATGGAGCTTACCAATTGAGGAGTTTTATTGAAAGCACTTAAGTCTCCTATGTTTGGCCTAACATTCATTTGAACAATTTGAATTTTCTGTTTGCTCTCACTGGCTCTTATTTTATCACATGAAGCAGAAAAGCAGAGGAAAACTAATTTGACAGTATTGATATTTAATTATGCAGTATAATACTTTGGTTTTCTCAACTGAGAAAATGAGCAAAATGTAGGAAATGAGATTTTCTGATGCACAGTAGAAATACAAATACACTCACAACTGAGTGTCTCCACTATATTAGGAAACTGACACTATCTCCTAAATTTAAATATACATCTACCCTATGATCCAGGAATTCCACTCCCGGCATATATTTAAGAGAAATGAGTACAAATACTCACCAAGAAAGTTCAAGAATATGCCCTGCAGCTTGGCTCATAAAAGCCCCAAATGTCCACCAACTGTGTTACCTTCATAGAATTAAATACTCCTCAGAAATAAAAAAAAAAAGAAGACTAAACTATTGATATATATATATGCATGAGCATGATAAATCTCTCAGACATTAAGGAGCCAGACACAAAAAAGTGTGTACTGATTATTCTAATAAGAAAAAGTTAAAGAACTTCAGAAAGTAATGTATAGAAACAGGTGGTATTCACTGGAACTATCTGCTAGGTAGCATACAATTGTGATCCCAGGAAAGTCTTTTCTTTCAATAAAAATGTGCAACACATCAAGAAATTAGTGTTTTACTGTTTACCTTTCATCTCAATATATACATTTCAAATTTCTATTATTGTTTAAATTTCAAAGGGCTAACCAAAGTTGACTTTCTCTAAGATTTTGTATAACTCTAGCTTCAACAGCTTTTAAAACTGTTATACAAATGAATTTCCCATGTTATACAGCATGTAATGCCATGTAGAAATTGTATCAAATTTTCTTTATGCTAAGGAAGTAATTTGCTGAGTTCATATTTCCTTAGGTGCTCATTTTATTTTGTGGTTCTCAAAAAATAGTCAGCTTGCAATTATCATGAGCTGAAAACTAGATTTTCATACAACTGCAGAGCAAAGCTCCCACACCGAAAAATTTGTTCTAATAACTGTTTTTTAAAACCTTGGGTAGTGTTTCCCAAGCATAGCAATATATACCAACAGAGGACTGTAGTTTAATCTGTTGCCAAATGATTTTCAAGATACTATGTCAGCCATTTTCATGAAAGCAGAAAGAATGTTTTCCAAAATAGTATTGGGTTTTTTCATTATGCGGGGTCCACGTCTACAGCATACAGACATAGTCTGGATTCCTAGGGCTCTCCCTTGACTAATGCCACCTACTATAAGAAGGATAATTTTAACATACTCCACTCAACAGCTTTCTTTTGGTGTGTGTTTTTTTGAAATAAAAATTGGACACTGATCAAGAGATGTGGATGTTCAGCCAGTTATCAACAAAGCAAAAACCAAAACTACATTGGATTCACTACAAGTGAGAGAAAAGATGAATGTCTGAATATGTTTTTAATATTAAAAAGTTATATTGAGGCATAACATACATACAATAAAGTGACAAGTTGATGAATTTTCACACATATATTCACCCATGTAACCGCCACTCAGATCAACATATAAAACCCTTCCAGCGTGCCAGAGGGCTCCCTTGTACCTTTTCCAATTAATGTCGTCCCTTTGGGAACCAACCTTCACATAAAGGTAACTGGCATTCTGAATTCTATCTTTATTGATTACTTTTACTTCTTTTTAAAGTTCTTATAAATTGTGTCATTTTGTATGTAACTTTTTTTGATACTTTGTCTCATTCATCATTTTGTGTATGAGATTCATCCATGTGTGTACAAGTGGTTCATTTTTTATTGCTGTATAAGATTCCAGTGTATAAAGATACCATAATATTTTAATTCACTATATTTAATGTATATTATTTTCAGTTTATGGATATTACCAATAAAGCTACAACACCTTCTTGAATATCTTTTTGTTCATACATGCATTTATTTCTGTTGGGTATACATCTTGGTGTAGGTGGTCTTCTGTCTCTGGGAAGATGGACTAAATAGAACTGGCCCTGCCGGTGCCTTGATTTCAGCCCAGTGAGACCCATTTGACTTGACCCACAGAACTGTGAAATAATGTTTGCATAATTGGATTAGGGTTAGGTGCTTTAATCTATGTATCTTTCAATCTAAAGTGAGTCTTTTATAGATAGCAAATTGTTGGATCATTTTTTCCCTCTCTTTAATCCATTCTGTTAATATCTGCCTTTTAATTGACATTTTAATTGATTTTACATTTGATGTAATTAAATAAGGTAGGGTTTAAATAATGTAATTAAATAAGGTATATTAGGTAGGATTTACAACTGGTTATTTTCTCTGTGTTTCCTATAAATCTAATGTCTCTTTTGTTTCTCTGTGTCTCTATACTACCATCTTTTGTGTTAAATATGCCTATCCTAGTGTACCAATTTAATTCCCTCCTTTTCTGCATTTTAAAATGCAGCATTAAATGTTAGTGTTTTCCCTGGAAATTACTACACAATTAGCATTTTAACATAAAACAATCTAGTTTAAATTAATACGAGCTTAATTTAAATCATTTGCAGAAGTTTTGCTTTAGAGTTTCTATAATATACAGCTCCTTTCTTTCCCCCTCATTGGCACATAAACTACATCTTTATTCATTATAAGCCCATGAACACAATTTAATAACTTGATTTATGTAGCTCTTTTTCAAAACAAAAGGGAGTGGAAAGCTTTTATGAAAATATATTGATACTATCTTTTACATTTACCTATATAGTTACATTTACCATGGCTCTTTACTTGTTTGTGTGGCTTGTTTGTTTACTTTTTCTTTTCATTTCAGCCTGAAGGCCCTTTGGAATTTCCTGATAGGTAGATGTGCTAATGACTAATCCTCTCAATTTTTAAAATCTTGGAATGTCTTTGTTTCTTCTTGATTTTTGAAGGACAGCTTTGCTGAGTATAGAATTCTTGGTTGACACTCTGTTTCCTATGGCAATGTCAAATATATTGTCCCAGTGCCTTCTGACCTTCATTAATTCTCATGAGAAGTGAACTTTACTTTTGTTGTTGATTTCTTGTACATTATGAAATGTTTTTCTCTTGTTGCTTTTAAGAGTATCCTTTTGCCAGTTTGACTGTGATGTGTTTAGGTGTGGAAAAGCATTGAGTTTATTCTACTTGGAATTTATTGAACTTCTTGGATGTAGAGATTAATGTTTTACGTTATATTTGGGGAGTTTGAGAAATTAGCTTTTTGTCCCTTTCTTGCTCCCCTTTCCTTCTGGAGCTTCCATTAAACAAATGTTGATACACTGATGGCATCTAATAATCTCTGAGGCTCTGTTCATTTTTCTTCATTCTTTTTCTTTTTTTTTTCAGCTTCTCAGACTGAATAACCTCAGTTGACCTATACTAAAGTTTCCTGGCTCTTTCTTTTGGCAGCTCAAATCTGCTGTTGAGCCCCCTTTGTTTATTTTTTATTTTACTTATTATACTTTTCTATCCCAGAACGTTTACTTAGTTCTTATATATAATTTCCATTCCTTTATTGTTATTCTATATTTGGTGAAACTTAAGGACTTGTAGATATTGATAAGCTAATTCTAAAATTTAGATAGGAAAGGAGAGGAACAATAATATCTAAACCATTTTGGAAAAGAAAAACAAAGTTTAAAAACTTACATTACCTCATATCATATATGACTATAAAGCTACAGCAGTTAACACTATTATTGTGAAAAATACATACACAGATCTGCAAAACTGAGACTCTAGAAATTACCTGCATTAACACAGCCAGCTGGATTTTGACAAAAATACAAGAGAAACATAATATTTTCCACAAATAGTGCTGGAAAAATTGGACATCCATAAGCAAATCCATAAGCAAAAAGATGAACCTAGACACACACCTAACGCCTTACACAAAAAGTAACTAAAATGGGTCACTGACATAAATGTAAAATATAAAATTTGAATACTTCTAGAAGAAAACATGGGAGAAATTTTTCCTCATTTGGGCTTAGCCAAGAGTTTCTTAGATACTACATAAAAAACATGACCTGTAAAATTTTTAAATTTAACAAATTGGACTTATTAAATTTAAAACATTTTGCTATGCACTTAGACACTGCTAAGAGAATGAAAAGACCAGCTATAAACTGAGAGGAAATACTTGTAAATTACATCTGAACAGAGGGCTGGTATCCAGAATGTATGAAGAACACTCAAAAGTCAACGACAAGAAAACAAGACAAAAAGCAGGTAAAGTATTTAAAACAAACACTTCACCAAAAAAGGCATATGCTTCAAATATGCATGTGAAAGATGTTCAACATCATTAATCATTAGAAAATTGTAGATTAAAACTACATTGAGATATGGCCACACACCTGGTAAACTGTCGTTTTATAAAATAGCATATGAAGTGCTGGTGAGAATGTGGAGCGAGAGCCCTTATGCATTTCCTCTGGGAAGCAAAATGGTACAGCTCCCTTAGAAAAGTTTATTGGTTTACATAAAGTTAAACATGCACCTACCATATTATTATCAGCATTCCTACTTCTAGGAAAAGGAAAAATACACACAGACACACACACACACCAGTCACAGCACAATGGAAGGCACTGTATAACTCATCTTGAGTTCAGAAAAAGGCTTGCTGAGAAGCAAGCAAGGACCCAACTATTCACTGAATTTTTTAGAAGGTAGAACAAAGTAGTCCTTGAACTACAGATAAAATTTTATCTGTACATAGGAAAGGCAGTTCAAGCAGGGGAAGTAGTTCAGTCTGCCCTCAGTCTGCAGTTTCCACATCTGCAGATACAGAGGGCCAGTTGTATCAGGCCATTTTATGTAAGGGACTTTCAGCATCCATGGCTTTGGGTATCCATAAGGGATCCTGGAACCAATAATCTTGAAGGACCATTGTATAAGTAAAGCATAGAGGTGGGGTTAGAAAGCAAGTGTGGGGCACATTTGGACATAGGGCAGCAGGGCAGGAATTTCTTTTCTGCATTGTGAGCAGAACCTTATCATCATCAGGGCATTAGTTTATGAGTTTTAGAGTTAACTTTGAAGACAAAGAACAGCAGGCCTTTCTTCTTATTTACAAATTTACATGAAAAAGAAAAATTGGTTAAAAAGGTAAAAGAATGACTTACTTAGTCTCTGCTTAGTTAAAATTTGTTACCTAAAATTTCAGGAAGTTAGTTTAGTAACAGTAGGCTTTCTACTGAAGACATCCTCCAAGTTCATTCAGAAAATGACTGAGTAATTAGGCCAAAAATGGACCTATGAGCAGGATGTCAATAGGAGAGAAAGGGCCCTCTAATTGCTGTCTGGATGAAAAAAACACTCTCTTTGCTGGACTCAGACTTGTGCTTAAGATGTTTAATGATGGTTTCCAATCCTGCAATTAATCGATATTCAAGTGCCTTATTTAATTACATAGCAACGTTTCTTTGTAATCCCTTTGCTTCCCCTAGGCATACCTAGTAACCTTTGTTCTAACTCTAGTGCATTTTCAATTAGCATATCAAAAGGCTTAAGCTTTGACATTTGTAGAAACTTTTGACTTGGAAGTATTTTTTCTAGAGACTCACTCCTGTGCTTGACCTCAGGAGTGGAGGAGTGGAGGAGAGTATTTTATTTTAGGTTCAACTTAAAGCATTATATGTGCTTGCTACTTGAATAGCTGACTCTGAGAGTCTGGTCCATTTTGTTAAAATGTCTTCGGTTTTCTACCTGAAGCTATTAAAGTTATTTCCTGAGTGATGACAGTAGACCCGGATCTTCACACACAGACAGAAAAGGTCAGAGCTGAGTCAGAAGTTAAATATCTTCATTTTACTGTCATGCACTTTGGGTACTCAGGCAAAGAACAGAAACATTTAGTCTTGCTTCCAGGTGAAATTTAAGCAGTTACATATTTGTATATAATAGTCTATATCGATAATTAAAACCTGTGTCTCTTGCATGCTTATTTTTATTTTTATTCCATATTTTCAAGGTTACAAATAAAATTGAGATCATTTACCATTTTGTTACAAAATAATTTTTAAAAGCAAATATTCATTTCTCAAACAGTGCTTTTCCTTCTCCACTAAAGCCAGATATTGAGGGTTTTAACACTTATTTCTCCTTCTCTTAACAATTGGTAGTTATTAGAACACTAAAGTGAATAGTTATCATATTTTAAAAATATTCTTTCAGGTCTTCTTCCTTAAACTGCATTATGGAAACAAATAAGTTTATTTTGGATTTTCCAATTTAAGATTTTTACAAGATACTTCCCATTTGTATTTATTTTTTGCAAAATGATTTTGCAAAATATTCTGCAATTGTTTAGGAATTTTTCAAATTAATTTCCCTTATGTAAAATACTGTCTTAAAGTAACCAAAATGTTGCCTTCCTTATACATGGCTGAGATAATTTTTTTATATTTTTGTATAATAATTACTGTTCCTTTCACTTTATTTTCCTTCCATTCACATGTTTGTTTACTTGTTTGAAATGTTCGTTAGGAAAGAGGTTGATTTTCTTAGAACTAAACCATGGGTCAAACAAATCCAGAATTCTAAATAACTTTATAACTCCATTATTCTTCATCATTAGATAAGAATGTGCAGATTTTGTGCTGTTTCAAAATAGTTACATATGGAGTGTTCCAGGTTCAAGATGGGCTTATAAGACTGAGGAGAAACTAGCTTAAAAAAAAACTTTTTTCCTCCTAAATTTCATTAGTATTGATGTTATTTACTTCAGTCTATGGTTGGTTCAGTGTACATTTATTGTAGAGAAATGTGTCTTGTAAGCAGTAAGCAGAAACAATGGATTTGATCTCAGGGCTGGCTAACTCAACTACAGAATTGATCACTGGAGACAAGATGGTCCTCTTGGCTTCCATCTTTCACTTAAGAGATATATCCCAGAGAAAAGCATGGCGTCCAAATGGAAGTGAAAGATTTTCTTTCTCTCTCAAGATTTCCAAATAAAAATGGATGATGTGGAGACCGGTCAGTTATTGGATAGCATCCAAAATTTTGGCCCACGTGGAAATTTGAAGTGAATTACTGTCCTCTCCCTGCTTGGGAGGGCAGGAAGCTGACAGGTACCATCTGCTCCCTGGGAAGCAGGTGTGCAAGACACACTGGAGAGAGCCTTCACCTATCAGAAACCCTGAGTTGCGACTCTGAGGATAGAAAATCCTTACTGTCATCAGCCATTCCCTGTGTCCTTCTGCATGCTCTGACCCATTAAGACATGGGTCTGTTTATCTTCTGGAGATCCGACCTCATGCCTCTTTTCTTCTCTCTGCCTTCTTTGTTGCCACAGGCTTTTCATACATTCTTCTAGAATACTCTTGTTCATCTTAATGTTGTTGTATTTTGATTAAGCTACCTTATTTTCTCAGCTCCTGATAGGATCAGACAAATAAATACTACCAAGAGTGTATTTTCCTAATAAATTTATTTATTTATTTATTTATTTATTTATTTATTTATTTATTGGCTGCTTTAGGTCTTCGTTGCTGCACACGGACTTCCTTTAGTTGCGGAGAGCAGGGGCTACTCTTCGTTGTGGTGTGTGGGCTCCTCACTGCCATGGCTTCTCTTGTTGCAGAGCACGGGCTCTAGGCACTTGGGCTTCAGTAGTTGCAGCATATGGGCTCAATAGTTGTGGCTCACAGGCTCTAGAGCTCAGTCTCAATAGTTGGGGTGCATGGGCTTAGTTGCTCTGTGGCTTGTGGGATCTTCCTGGAGCAGGGATCAAACCTGTGTCCCCTGCATTGGCAGGCAGATTCTTAACCACTGTGCCACCAAGGAAGTCCCAAGAGAGTATTTTTTAAAGGTGAGTTATCAAAACCCAGCCTTTGCAGAGCAGTTTATGATTTTTAAATATGTGAAAGTTTTACTTTTAGCTACCATGAAAGTAGAGTTTATTTATCAATCTTGAAATCTGTGGTTTTTAAATAAGTATTGACTTGTTTTCAGATGAACAACAACATAAACAAAATTCTTGGATTCCACTATGTTATAATAAAGCTTATGGATCTAATCCAATTCATAAGGTGAAATCTTGCTGCCTTTTCATTCATGCTAGATTAAGAACATTCTGTAAACTTTCAATGCTGTTTTCCAAGGCCTACAAACATGATCAACTTCTTTAACTTTATCCAAATGATCTGATTGCTGTCTGTTAATCTTGTATAATGGCCCAGTTCACCTCCCATGGATTCCTGCTGGCCTCATCAGCAGCTGCAGACACTCCAGTGAAGCCCAAGGGGCATTTATTCTGCTTACCCTGCACTCTTCTAGTAGCACTGCTTTAGCCATTATGGCTGACTAAGGCACTTCCATTGATCCTGGAATATTCTGAATCTGTTCTTCTAAAGCAGAGATGGATTTTCTGGCATTCATGGTTTTCCTCTCCAACGAATAATCCACAAAGAGAATTTGGGAAAATATTTGAACTCAAATGGAAAAAGAATTTCATCTTTATTTCCACTTACTTTTAATTGGAATTTAATGCTTTTGAGTTAAGGATGAAGGCCAAAGCTACAGTAGTTCATTAAAATCAATAAATATCATAGATATTCTCACATCACAATACACTGACTGCAGGAATCTCAAAGTGGCACTTTCACTCCTCACTACGTCAGAATTGCAGTAGATATCAGGCTCACTGCTATATCTTGTAATTTAATGCATTACTAGAGAAGCACATGTATTACTGCATTTGTTACTCATATCATCAATTACATCAATATGATTTGTTTTCTTAATAATTATATTATTTTATTCCTTTAAAAAACCAAGGCATAAACAAGATTAAGTATTTTGCCTCTAACACATTCCATGAATTCTTGCATCTTTTCTGGTTCTATCCAAAGGAATATTTGGAAATATGAACTCTTGCGAACTATACTCTGGTTTACATGCAACTTCTTTCATTAAGTTTACAGATAATTAAGTTGATACTTAGATTTCCTCCTCTCTTACAAATCTCCCACCCCTCACCCCATGACATTCTAACCTTTTTATTTCATGTCTCTTTGTAAGTAATGTTGGATTCACATCTTGCTCTTCTTCACTGTTCTAGCCACCATTTCAGTACTGTTCAGCTGGACTGTAGATTAACTATGTTCTTGAAGAAGCTGCACAATGCCAAGATTCATCAAACATAATGCAAGGAAGATGCAATGTGAAATTTACAAATACTTGTCTGTTATTGTGTTCTCATAAAAAATAAATAAATAAAAAAGGATAAAGGAGTATTTTTAAAACTAAAAGAGAATTGTCTTTTCCACAGATTGTATTCATTCCCAACGTATCTGTGTCTGCCTTAAATCAAACAATTGACCACAAGCCCAAACATTGAGAAAAAGTAATTTTGATATTGTTAAGGAATTTTAAAAATAGCTAGTAATTCCACTATTACACTGGCAATTTTATTTTAAAGTAGTAACACAGATAAAGGGCAATGTTTCAGAAAGCAGAAAAAGTATGCAGTGGTGAAATCACAGGCATTAATTTAAGTGCTTCCTATTCAAATAATAATATTAAAAGTATTTATCTTCCAATATATTTAGAACACTATCCAACCAAAGAAAAATTGTACATATGATAGGATTTCTGAATGTGATGATGGTGGGCTATATAATACAGATAAATCTCTCTCAAGATAAGACAAACTAAAAAAAAGATGCTTGCATATTTTGGAGAGATAAAACATTGATGACATAAGGGGCCAAGTTCAGGGAAAGGGAAAACCCCATAAAGCTGGTAATTTGGGGCTAGTCTTCTGCTATGGATATCAGCAGTTTTGAAGAAGCATCTGAGAGGGTTAAGAGCAAATCTCTTTTGACAGTGTTGTGAATCTAAAGACAAAATGAGTCTAAGCCCACCAAAGGCTCAGCCAGACGAACACTCTCTATTTTGGGCCAGATCCCAAATAAATATGTCCTAGGTGTAAGGATAAACTAAAGATTGTCTGTCCCTTTCAGAATCTGAGGCCCAGCACCAAAATCATGTCAATCCTAAAATCAGATGAAGTTGATCCAGGATTGCTGTGCTTCTGGCTATTTTCCAAAATCAAATGTAATATTTATCCAAAGTACAGTTGTCTCGGGTCTCAAATTATCTTTCCAATTTTTTATATTCAGTATTTGGAGTTAATAAAAAAAAATGAATAGGCATAGAAAGAGAAATATATAATAACTAAATAACTAGAGGAAAGCAGAAAATGGGCTGAGCAGGGGATTAGATAATGCAGTTCACAAAGAAACTGCCAAAGAGCTCTCCCTCTTTAGTTCACAAGAATTAAAACATAAAATATAGGATTAGCTCAAGATGGCAGAGTAGAAGGACTGGTCTTACCCTTTCTTATGAGACTCTGGAATCAGAAGTAACTGATGAACAACCATCAGAAAAAAAGACAAAAAAAAAAAAAGAAAAAGAAATGCTGGAACCTACCAAAAAAAGATATCCTACATCAAAAGACAAAGGAAAAGCCACAATAGGACAGTAGGAGGGATTCAATTGCAATAAAATCCAATCCCATACCCACTAGGTAGGCAACCCACAAACTAGAAAACAATTATACCACAGAAGTTCTCCCACTGGAGTGAAAGATCTGAAGGGCTTGAGAAAGGGAGGATGAGTCCCCAGAGAATCTGGCTATGAAGACTAGTGGGATTTGATTGCAGGACTTCCACAGGACTGAGGGAAACAGAAACTCCACTCTTGAAGGGCAAGCACAAACTCTTGTGCACACCAGGACCCAGGGGAAAAAAGCAGTGACCCCATAAGAGACTGGGCCAGACATACATGCTAGTATTAGAGGGTCTCCTGCAGACGAGGGCAGCAGCTGTGGCTCACTGCTGGGACAAAGACACTGGCAGCAGCAGTTCTGGGAAATACTCATTGGTGTGAGCTTCCCTAAGGCCCACCAAACAGCCTTTTTGCTCTAGTTGTGGGTCACCTCAGGCCAACAACCAACAGAGAGGGAACACAGCCCCACCCATCAGCAGACAAGCTGATTAAAGTTTTACTGAGCATGGCACTGCCCACCAGAGGGACAAGACCCAGCTCTACCTGCCACTAGTCCCTCCCATCAGGAAGCTTGCACAAGCTTCTTAGATAGCCTCATCAACCAGAGGGCAGACAGCAGAAACAAGAGGAACTACAATTCTGCAGCCTGTGGAATGAAAACCACAATCACAGAAAGTTAGACAAAATGATATGGCACAGAATTATGTCCCAAATGAAGGAACAAGATAAAACCTCAGAAAAACAACTAAGTGAAGTGGAGATAGGCAACCATCCAGAAAAAGAATTCAGAATAATGATAGTGACAATGATCCAGGATCTTGGAAAAAGAATGGAGGCAAAAAATGAGGAGAAGCGAGAAATGTTTTAATAAAGAACTAGAAGAACTAAAGAACGAACAGATGAACAATACAATAACTGAAATGAAAAATACACCAGCAGGAGTCAATAGCAGAATAACTGAGGCAGAGGAACCGATAAGTGACAAGGAAGACAGAATGGAGGAAATCACTGCCATGGAACAGAATAAAGAAAAAAGAATGAAAAGAAATGAGGGCTGTCTAAGAGTTCTCTGGGACAACCTTAAACACACCAAAATTCGCATTATAGGGGTCCCAGGAAGAGAAGAGAGAGAGAAAGGACCTGAGAAAATATTTGAAGAGATAATAGCTGAAAACTTCCCTAACATGGAAAAGGAAGTAGTCACCCAAGTCCAGGAAGCACAGAGAGTCCCAACCAGGATAAACCCAAGGAGGAACACATTGAAACACAAAAATTAGACACAAAGAAAAAATATTAAAAGCAACAAGGGAAAAACAACAAATAACATACAAGGGAATTCCCATAAGGATATCAGCTGATTTCTCAGCAGAAATTCTGCAGGCCAGAAGGGAATGGCACAATATATTTAAAGTGATGAAAGGAAAGAACCTACAACCAAGAATACTCTACCCAGCAAGGATTTCATTCAGATTTGACAGAGAAATCAAAAAGCTTTACAGACAAGCAAAAGCTAAGAGAATTCATCACCACCATAACAGATTTACAGCGAATGCTAAAGGAACTCCTCTAGGCAGGAAAGAGACCAGCAACTTAAAACAACTTTGAGTGTATATAGACTACCATATCATAACCTAATGGGAACAGCAAACTCAAAAACTACAATAGATACACATACAAAAAAATAAAAAAGCAACCCAAATACAACACTAAAGGTGATCATCAAACCACAAGAGAATAGAACAAAAGAGGAAGGGAAGAAAAAAAGACCTACAAAAACAAACCCAAAACAAGTAAGAAAATGGCAATAGGAACATACATATTGATAATTACCTTAAATGTAAATAGATCAAATGCTCCAACCAAAACACATAGACTGACTGAATGGATACGAAAAGAAGACCCATATATATGTTATCAACAAGAGATCTACTTCAGACCTAAGGACACATACAGACTGAAAATGAGGGGATGGAAGAAAATATTCCATGCAAATGGAAATCAAAAGTAAGCCAGAGTAGCAATAGTTATATCAGACAAATTAGACTTTAAAATAAAGACTGTTATAAGAGACAAAGAAGGACACTATATAATGATCAAGGGATCAATCCAAGAAAGAGATATAACAATTGTAAGTATGTATGCCACCAATATATGATCACCTCAATATTTAAAGCAAACACTTACAGCCATAAAGGGAGAAACTGACAGGAACACAATAATAGTGGGGGACATTAATACCCCACTTTCATCAATGGACTGATCATCCAGACAGAAAATCAATAAGGAAATATAGGCCTTAAATGACACATTAGACCAGGTGGATTTAATTGATATTTATACAGCATTCCATATAAAAGGAGCAGAATACAAATTCTTCTCAAGTGCACATGGAAGGTTCTCCAGGATTGACCACATGCTGGGCCACAAAGTGAGCCTCAGTAAATTTAAGAAAATTGAAATCATATCAAGCATCTTTTCCAACCACAATGCTATGAGATTAGAAATAAACTACAAGAAAAAAAACTGTAAAAAAGACAAACACGTGAAGGCTAAAAAATATGCTACTAAATAACCAATGGATCACTGAAGAAATCAAAGGGGAAATCAGAAAATACCTAGAGACAAGTGAAAATGAAAGCACAATGATCCAAAACCAATAGGATGCAGCAAAAGCAGTTATAAGAGGGAAGATTACAGCAATAAAATTGTACCTTAGGAAACAGGATATAGCTGTTCAGTTTCTCCATCATCATTTATTGAAGAGACTGTCTTTTCCCCATTGTCTCCTTTGTCATATATTAATTGGTCATATAAGTGTTGGTTCATTTCTGGGTTCTCTATTCTTTTCCTTTGATACATGTGTCTGTTTTTGTGCTAAGACCAAACTTTTTGATTACTGTAGCTTTGCAGTATAGTTAGAAATTTGGGAGCATTACGTGCAGTTTTGTTCTTTCTCAATTGTTTTGGCTATTCAAGGTCTTTTGTGTTTTTATACAAATTCTAGCAGTATTTGTTCTAGTTCTGTGAAAAATGCCATGGGTATTTTGATAGGAATTGCATTGAATATGTAGATTGTCTTCACTAGTATGGTCATTTTAACAATATTAATTCTTACAGTCCATGAACATGGTATATATTCCATCTGTGTGTGTCATCTTCAATTTATTTCACCAGTGTTTTCTGGATACATGTCTTTTACTTCCTTAGATAGATTTTTTTCCTAGGTATTTTATACTTTTTGATATGACTGTAAATAGGATTGTTTTAATTTCTCTTTTTGATAGTTTGTTGCTATGTATAGAAATGAAACAAATTTCTGTATATTGATTTTATATCCTGCAACTTTACCAAATTCATTGATGAGCCCTAATAGTTTTTTGGTGACATCTTTAGGATTTTCTACATATGATATCATATTATTTGCAAACAGTGACAGCTTTGATTCTTTCTTTCCTATTTGGATTACTTTTATTTGATTTATTTTTCGTCTGATTGCTGTGCCTAGGACTTGCAATACTATGTTGAATTAAAGTGGTGAGAGCAGGCATTCTTTTCTTGTTCCTGATCTTAAAGGAAATGCTTTCAGATTTTCAACATTGTGTATGTTGTTAGCTGTGGGCTTGTTATATATGGCCTTTATTATGTTGAGGTATGTTCCCTCTATACCCACTTTGTGAAGAGTTTTTATCATAAATGGATGTCGAATTTTGGCAAAAGCTTTTTTGAATCTATTGAGATAATCCTATGACTTTTATTCTTCGATTTGTTAATATGGAGAATCACACTGATTGATTTGCAGGTGTTGAACCTTCTTCGCATCCCTGAGATAAACCCCACTTGATCGTGGTATATGACCATGTATAGTTTAATGTATAGTTGAATTTGGTTTGCTAATATTTTGTTGAGGATTTTTGCATGTATGTTCATCAGTGATAATTGGCTTGCAATTTTCTTTTTTGTGGTATATTTGTTCTGATTTTGGTATCAGGGTGAGGGTGGCCTGAATTCAGAAGCATTCCTTTCTCTGGAATTTTTTGGAATGCTTTGAGGAGGATAGATGTTAACTCTTCTCTAAATATTTAGAATTCATCTGTGAAGCCATTCAGTCCTAGGCTTTTGTTTGTTAGGCTTTGTCTTGTTACTGATTCAATTTTATTAATGTTAATTGGTCTGTTTATGTTTTATATTTCTTTCTGGTTCAATCTTGGTAGATTGTACATTTATAGGAATTTGTCAACTTCTTTTAGGTTGTTGATTGATGTATAATTGTTCATACTAATCTCTTATGATCCTTTCTATTTTTATGATTTCATTTGTAACCTCTTCTTTTTCATTCCTGATTTTATTGATTTGGGCCCTCTCTTCTTTTCTTGATGAGCCTAGTTAAAGGTTTATCAATTCTGTTTATCTTTTCAAAGAACCATCTCTTAGTTTCATTGATCTTTCCTACTGTTTGTTTGTTTGAGTCTCTATTTTTCTTATTTTGACTCTAGTCTTGTGATGACTTCTACTAATTTGGGGTTTTGTTTGTTCTTTTTTTAGTTCATGTGGGTGTAATGTTAGGTTGTTTATTTAAGATTATTTTGTTTCCTGATTTAGACTTATATTGCTGTAAACTTCCCTCTTAGAACTGCTTTTTCTGCATCCCGCAGATTTTTAAAAAAATTTATATGCATGTATGTATGTATGTATGTATTTATTTTGGCTGTGTTGGGTCTTCATTGCTGCACATAGGCTTTCTCTAGTTGTGGTGAGCAGGGGCTACTCTTCATTGTGGTGTGAGGGCTTCTCTGTGCGGTGGCTTCTCTTGTTTCAGAGCATGGGCTCTCAGCATGCGGGCTTCAGTAGTTGTGGCATGTGGGCTCAGTAGTTGTGGCTCATGGGCTCTAGAGCACGGGCTCAGTAGTTGTGGTGCATGGGCTTTGTTGCTCTGCAGCATGTGGGGTCTTTCCAGACCAGGGATTGAACTCATGTCCCCTGCACTGGCATGTGGATTAGTAACTACTGTGCCATCAGGGAAGTCTGTGCATCCCATAGATTTTAGATTATTGTGTTTTTGTTTTCATTGGTCTCCAGGTATTTTAAAATTTCTTCTTTGATTTCTTTCGTGACCCATTAATTGTCTAGTAGCATATTGTTTTGCCTCCACCTGTATGTGTGTTTTGCAGGACTTTTTTCTTCTTCTTATAGCTTCATAGCATTTCTAGTCTCATAGCATTGTGGTCAGAAAAGATGCTTGATGTGATTTCAGTTTTCTTAAATTTACTGAAACTTGCTCTGTGGCCTAATATGTGATCTATCTTGAGTAATGTTCAGTGTATACTTGAAAACAATGTGTATTCTGCTACTTCTGACCAAGGATTGAACCCGGGACCCCTGCATTGGGAGCACAGAGTCTTAGCCACTGGACCACCAGGGAAGTCCTTCTGCTACTTCTGGATGGGATGTTCTATATGTATATTGATTTTTTTGTCTGGATTTCCTCTTCATTGATGTAAGTGGAGTACTAAAGTCTGCTACTTTTATTGTGTTACTGTCAATTTCTCTCTTTATATCTGTTAATATTTGCTTTATGAATCCAAGTGGTCTTATTTTGGGTGCATGTATATTTACAATTGTTATATCTTCTTCTTGGATTCAACCCTTGATCATTATGCAATTCCTTCTTTGTCTCTTGTGATAGTCTTTGTTTTAAAGTCTATTTTGTCTGATATAATTATTATTACCATGCTGTCTTTTTATTTCTGTTTGCACAGAATCCCTTTTTGCCATCCCTTCACTTTCAGCCTGTGTGTTTCTTTTTATACAAAGTGAGTCTCTTGTAGGCAGCACAAACATGGGTCTTGTTTTTGTATCCATTCAGCCACCCCATGTCTTTTGCTTGGAGCATTGAGTCCTTTTACATTTAAAGTAATTATCAATAGGTATGAAATTATTGCCATTTTGTTGTTTTTGTATTGTTTTTCTGGTTTGTTTCTTCTTTTGTTCTCTTATGATTTGATGACTATCTTTAGTGTTATGATTGGATTCCTTTTTCTTTCTTGTGTTTTTATTATGGAGTTTTGGTTTGTGGTTACCATGAGGGTTACATATAGCAATTTACTATATAATATAAATGGTTATTTTAAGTTAATGATCTCTTAAATTCAGACACATTTTAACAGCTCCACATTTTTACCCATCCCATGATTCCTTGTTTTTGACATCATATTTACTCTTAACTAACTCTTGTTGATATAGGTGATTTTACTATTTTTTGTCTTTTACATTCCTAGTAGCTTAATATGTTGTTATATTTGCCTTTACCAATGAGATTTTTATTTCATAATTTTCATATTTCTGGTTGTGAAGTTTTCTTTCTCCTTCAGAGGAGTCTCTAACATTTCTTGTAAAACTGGTTTGGTGGTTCTGAACAGTTGTAGCTTTTGCTTGTCTGTAAATTTTGATCTCTATTCCCAGTAGAGTATTTTTTATTTCAGTTATTATATTCTTCATTTCTGTTTGATTCCTCATTATATTTTCCAACCTTTTTTTAAAAACTTCTACCTTCTCACTCTGTTCATCCAATCTTCTCCCAAGTTCTTTGAACATCTTGACCATCATTACCTTGAACTCTTTATTGGCTAGATTGCTTAACTCTACTTCCCTTAGTTCTTCATCTGGGGTTTTATCTTGATCCTTCATTTGGAACATATTCCTCTGTTACCTCATTTTGCCTAATTTGTTGTTTTTATTTCTGTGTATTTGGTTAGTTGTCATATTGCCTAACCTTGGATAAATGGCCTTTTGTAGGAGCCATCTATGCATCTCAGCAGCATACTCCTCTCTGGTCACCAGAGCTATAAGCTCTAGGGGTGCCCTCTGTGCAGGCTGTGTGTGTCCTTCTCTTGTGGTAGACTGACTATTGTGGGCAGTTCGGTAGGCATGGCTGGCCCTCAGTCTGGTTGGTCACTAGGCTCTGCTTTGTGCAGAGGCTGCTGTCCCCTGGTAGGCAGGGCTGGGTTATGAAGAGGTTGGCTGTGGAGCCTTGGGAGATCCTAGGGCTAGAGCTGGCTCACTGCTGGGTGGAGCCAGCTTCCAGAGTTGGTTGTGGGGCTGGGGTATCAAATCTAGTGTTGGTCTGTTGCTAGGCAAGCTCTGTTCCTAACAAGGCTGGCTGTGAAGTCTAGGATATCCCAAAGCTGATGTCAGCCTGCTGGTGAGTGGTGATAGATCCTATGGTATCTGGCTGATGGGTCCAGGATGTCTCAGAGCTGGTGTCAGCATGCTGGTGGGCAGGTCCAGGGCCTGGTATACTTGAGACTGGTGTTAGCCTGCTCATGTATGTGCCTGGGACCCAGGGCATCCTGGAGTTAATGCTGACCCACTGGAGGGCTGAGCCAAGTCCCATGGTCTCTGGCTACAAGGACCTGAGATGCCTGGTGGATGGGACTGGTTTCTGACAAGGCTAACTGTTGTGTCTGTTGTGTCCCAAAGCTGGTGTCGGCCAGGTGATGTGTGGGGCTCAATCCTGGGGCAGCTAGTTGAGGGCCCAAAGTGTCTCATTCCTAGTGTTGACCTACCAGTGTGTGGGGCCAGGACCCAGGATATCCCAGGGCTGGTGCTCTCCCACTGGTGGGTGAGGCCAGGTCCTGGGGATAGTTCTTCCACTGGTCAGTGGATCTGGGTCCTGGGGTCTCTGGCTGTAGGGCCTGTGGGTCACAAACCTGATGTCAGTCCACTGGTTGGTGGTGCTGAGGCCCAATGGATCCCATGGCTAATTCTGGCTCACTGAGGAGTGGGGATGGGCCCAAGGTCTCTAGCCCATGGCCCTTGGATCCTGGAGTTGGTGTGTCAGCCTGCTAATGGGCATGGCCAGGGCCTAGGGTATCCTGGGGCTGGTGCCTTCTCACTGGTGGGCAGGGCCAGTTCCCAACAGCCTATTGTGAGGCCCAGGGGGTCCCAGGATTAGTGTCACTTCACTGGTGTGCAGGCCTTAATGCTGGGCCCTCTGGTGGACAGGGCCAAGTCCAGGGCAACTGTGGGCTCAGGGTGTCTTAGGGCAGCTGGCCTGCTGCTGGGTGGGGCTGTGCCCCCCACAGCAGGCTTCTTGGCCTGAGTCCCACTACTGCTGCTGACAGATGGTGGATGGTGCTGGGTACTAACACTAATAAGATAAAGCAAGGATTCCAAAGGATTCCACTTGCCAGCATCAGTGTCCACCTGGTAGAACAAGCTCCCCAAAATGGCTTCCGCCAGTGTCTGTGTCCCAAGGGTGAGCTCCAAGATCAGCAGGTGGGTCTGACCCATGCTCCTTTCAAATTACTGCTCTACCCTCTATCCTGGGTCCTGGAGTGTGTGAGATTTTGTGTGCACCCTTTAGAGTGGAGTCTCTGTTTCCCACAGCCCTCTGGCTCTCCCAAAAGTCAACCCTGCTGGCCTTAAAGCCAAGTGTTCTGGGGACTCATCTTCCTGGTGCAGAACTCCAGGGCTGTGGAGCCTTATGTGGGGTCAGGCCCTCCCTCCTTGGGGAAGAACTCTGCAATTGTAATTATCCTCCCATTTGTGGGTCACCCACCCAGGGATACAGTGAGTATATAGTGCCCCTGCCCCCCTTACCTGTCTTTTTGTGGTACCTTCTTTATATCTTTAGTTGTAGATCTTTTCTACTAGTATTTCAGTCTTTTTCATCAATAGTTGCTCTGTAAATAGTTCTAATTTTGGTGTACCCATGGGTGGGAGGTGAGCTCAAGATCTTCCTACTCCACCTTCTTGGCCACCCCTCCCATCCTGTTCTCAAAAACTTTTAAGTCCCTGTGTGGTGCCTGGGATGGCCAGGGCTGGCAGTACATCCAGCTAGGGCACCTCCAGCACAGATTAGTTCCCGCATGGATCTCAGTTGCTGGAGATGCCTACCTTGAAACTGTCTTCTTCTCTCTAGTGTCTATGACCAGTGGGGTTGAACAGTTGGGTTGACCAGTTGGTTTGGCAACCTGATCCCAGGCTGCACATATCTGGCCCTTGTCTCTGTTTCTTCGGGTTGCTTTCTGACCCACTGTTCTATACATATGGTCAACCAAACACCCCATGTACCTCTGGAGCTTGTGCCTATGATGTTGTTCTAGGGTCCAGTGGCAAGGCCTGGTGCTGGGAGGGCACCCTAGTCCATGGATTGCTCCTGATGTAAGCTTGGGCCACAAGAATGGTGCTGCTGTGCTCATGTTTGTGACTTTTATTCATGTTGACCACAAGAAGAGTTCAAACATCTACATATTGACAGATGTGGACTTGCGCCCCATTGTGTTCTGACCACAGTGCTGCCACCAGTCTACGACAACCAAGGGGAGCAGTGTTAGCAGTGGGCATTCTCTACTCTGCACACCCACCACCACTGGCCTCTGGGTGATCACCTCAGCCTGCATGACAGTCAGTTATCCAGGGTCGGCCATACTTATCTTCTCTGCCGGATCTCGAGACTGTTGCCCAGCAAAGGCAATCAAATCTCCCCATCAGTGTCCTCCCTTGATTCTCATCAGTGAGGTGTCTTGTGCCCCGGGTCTGTCTCAGCCATGTTGGATGAGGGACACTCATCCTTTGCATAAGTAGCATGGGTCTTCCCTCTCACTCTTTCCATCCTTCTCACTGAAAGTCATGGGTGTGGTCCACATAAAAACATAGTACATTCTAGGAATGTAGTTATTATGATCTGAAAAGTTCAAGAGAACACATGGTTGGAGAGTGTGTTGTTCTATGTTTATACTATAAAATTCCAAATAGTAAATGCAATACAACCTGAATGTGAATTATCATTTTTCATAGCATACTCTGGTTGAGACTTATATTTGTGACCATGATAAATGAAGCAAAATAAACACCTCTGAAGATGGTCATGAGAAACTAGTATGTAGCCCAATGTATGGAACAGAACCATGAGTAATGATGTAACCAACAACAAATCAGTAGCATCAGGGCACTTACAGCAAGAGGCAAGAAATATGTACTGTTTTATACAAAACTTTTCAAAGAGCTAGCGCATTGTGACTGATTACAGTGTTCTTACATTTTTCTCCTGATAGGAGATGTCTAATTAGTTAAGAATGGCAGATTTGACAATAAAGAACTCAGGGAGCTGTTTCCTGAGCCTGAAGAAGAAAATTAGTGACTGGACACCTCAAAGAACTTTCAAGTACATGATTACAGAATGAACAAATAAGTGTGGAGTTAGTAAATAGTAGTATACCAGTGCAGTTTCTTAGTTATGTCAATATACCATGGTGACCGAAGATTAATGATGGGGGGAAATGAGTGCAATGGGAACTCTTTATTCTATCTTTGAAACTTTTCTGTAAATCTAAAGTTATTCTAAAGTAGATGTTCGTTAAAAAATCATAGGCTGGTATATCTGGATGGAATTTCTAGACCAGTGATTCTATAGCAATAGTAAGCATGAGAAGCATCCTGGAAGACTATTAAATGCTAATTCCAGGGTCCTAGTTCTAGAGATTCTAAGTCTGGGCTGGGGCCTTGGAATCTGTGTTTCCACAATACGATCAAATGAGTTTGATATCAGTGATATGTACAAATAAGAATATAGTGGAGAACATCCCTACCAAAAAATTAATGAATAACCAGTGGACACACAGCTATTCAATTATGGGGCTTCAACCAGAAACCAGGTCTCCAAATCCCTTAGGAGGGCCACAAATGGCAGCTTCATACCTCTGAAGTGATTGATGAATATTAAAGGGCTTATGCATTCTACATGTAAGTGTTGGCCTAAAGATTGAGCCAAGGCAGGTGGGAAGGTACAAAATGAAGCAGTCACAGCTGTGAGAGCCACAGTGCCTGCCACATCTTTTTTGGTTCCTTAGAATTCTGGTATGGTGTTATTCTGCCCCAAGATGGCTGTGGAGGACATTTCTGCTTATCATGGCACCTGTCGGGCTCTACTTTCTCACTTTCAGATGTCGCAAAGTCTATTTACCTCCATACAGAATAAGATAAATATTGAAATCAGACAGGAATCTGGAATCATTGCTTTCTTCTTAACTTATCTTGGTAATGCACTTTGAGACCTTGTGTCGTGCAGGGATTTTTTCCCCCCATGGTCAAGCTTTAAGATATTTTACTGTTCCATAAATCATCTTGTGCAGTATGTGTTATACAGCTCTTCAGAAACAACTCAAAGTATTAAGACAATTAAATGAATTTCCACAAAATAGGAACTTTGCCTATTCTGTCTCCCCAAAGACCCTTTCTCTCTGCAACATCAGGCAAGGTTCACTCTCCCCTTCTTCAAATTTATTTTTTTCTTGGCTTTCAAATCAGCTCTCTGAGTTGTTTGTCACCCACCACACCTACACCTTCTTAGCCTCTTTCTCTCCCCTCTTTCTCTTCCTCCCCTGGAACTGCCGGTGTCCCAGCTGGGGGCTCTTCTCTCCTTAGTGTGAACACTTTTGCAGAGCCCCCATCGTGTTTTCAATTACTGTCTTTATATTAATGAATTCGTATGCTTACCTCTCACTCAGACCTCTATATCAACTATAGATCCATTCACCCCAATATCACTGGATGTCCCATGGGTGTTTCAAAATCAACAAGCTGCAAACCTCTGTCTACACCTTCATCCAGGGTATTATCAAAGTTTGGGGGTTTTGCCTGACAGTTCCTTTCCACAGTTGCAACACTGAAGAGAAGTTTGAACTGAGAGTATTTGTGTACAGAAAAGTTTCTAGATTTAGAGTGACAGCAAAGGCACAGAAAACACTAGAAGACAAAACCTTTGCATCACAGTTATCTAAGGACAGTCTAGCCTAAAAAATTTAGTATAAAATTTTTTGCTATTTAATTTCATACAGCATTGCTTTATAGCATTTATTCATCTGTTCATTTATTTTATGAGAAAGTCATTAAGTAAATATATAAAAAGTTTTGGGCACCATATTAGGCAATGAGGTTAAAAATACCTGTTCCTTGGGACTTCCCTGGTGGCACAGTAGTTAAGAATCCGCCTGCCAATGCAGGGGACAAGGGTTCAATTCCTGATTCAGGAAGATCCCACATGCCTCAGAGCAACTAAGCCCATGTGCCACAACTACTGAGCCTGTGCTCTAGAGCCCATGAGTCACAACTACTGAGCAGTTGTGCCACAACTACTGAAGCCCACACACCTAGAGTCTGTGCTCCACAGCAAGAGAAGGCACCACAATGAGAAGCCTGCGTACCACAACAAACAGTAGCCCCTGCTCTCTGCAACTAGAGAAGCCCTCACTCAGCAACCAAGACCCAACACAGCCAATAAATAAGTTAATTAATTAATTTTAAAAATACCTGTTCCTTGCTCTCAAGGAGACAAATCTAACCATGAAAGTGATGCTCTGAGGTGCTCCCTGACCCACCCTGGATGGCTTTGTGGAGGGTAAGAGGCATATGTACCTTATGTTCCTGGCTAGACCTGGCTTGGCCATTGACTAATATCATTGCTTGAACTAAAACACAGCCTTGGGCCACATTTTATAATTTAAAGATTTTTTTTGATAGTGAAACACAGCACAATGACAGTAGGATGAAAGACAGACTATTTTTATAACTTGCAGTCCCAAACAGGAGAAGGCTGCCAGGCAGGGTCAAATGAGGATTTGCACCTGGGACAGGGTGACAGCAAGCTGGAGCTCTAGGGGCAGCTCGTGCATGGCAAGTGGGCTGCGGTTAGCTCGGTGTCATGGGCTCCCTGTGGACTGCCTAATTTAGTAATTTCTTCTGCTGTCATAGGGGCTGTCCTCAGTTGTCTGGTACCTGAGGGCAGTTAGGGCTGGTGCACAGTACTCTGAGTGTGAGATCCAGATAAGGGAGTTGGAGATGGACTTCACCAGCTGCTCAAGAGAGGGAACTGACCAACCTCTAGCCAAAACTGAATCAAGACAGCATTAAAAACAAACAAACCTGTATTACAAGCAAATGATTTTTTAATCTGACTTTTTACTTCCGCATCTCGGATTACCTTATGATATCTAAAACTCCACAGTTCTGTGACTTTTTCTAACTTTTAAAACAATGCCCGCTGACCTAGCTACCTTGATAAGATGATGAGCACATATCCTTTTATGAGAGGTTGTCGTGGTTTGAAGCCTGTCTGCCATTGTCTTCTGGTACCATAACCCCTCCTCTCCAAGTGTTGTCAGAGCAGGTTAAGTTCTTGCTCAATTTTGAAATACAGTCCAGTGACCTCAAGGATGGCAGCAATCAATGATCCCTGGTTGCTAGCATGATCTTTGCTAAGCCGTGATGCTCAATGTACCGTCAACATATCTGTTGACACAATTCTGTATTTCAAGGCCTTAGTCTGTTTGCTGTCTCCCAGTTTCCATTCTAAATGTGAACATGCCACGCAGATTCCCATTTAGCATGCATCCAGTTTCTACGACTAATAAGCAAAGATAGGGGCTGAGCAAATTTTACTGTTGGGATCTATGTGCGCCACTTTGTTTAATTTGGCTATTTCTGGATATAGTCACTGCTCTGTATCAATTGCTGCCTTAAAATGCAGAATCTTCTTCAGTAATAAATTAATAATTTAGAGAGGACTGCATCCAGGACCCTACACCAGGTGAAGTCAGCAACTCTGTGTAAAGACTTGAAGATACCAGAAATCCTTCTCCCTCAAATCCCCCAGTAGCTTTTCCGTTGTTGGATTGCATTGTTAAACAATAGAAAATAGAGTGTCTAATTCTGAGAATAATGAAAAAAGAGAAAGTCTCTGCTTTTAATCCTAAAAGATGGCATGTGCTTTACTATGGGAAAAGTGAAAGCTGTCAGGTTCTCCTTTATCATTCTTATATTATCAGAGTGCAGCATTCTTCTTTAGGTGAGTCAGGTATTCTCAGTCCTGTCTGACATATCTGGCTCAGGGAAGCCATGAAACCATATCAGAGGGTGTAGGACAGAGAGAATAGAAGCCTTGTCTCCCAGTGGAGTGTTCTCCAGAGTAAGGCACTTCATTACATCGTCCAAAATTAATTTGGGAAATTGCCACTTATAAACTAGAAAGCACAAAAACCAGAATCCCCAAAGTACAGGGCACAGAAAGAACGCTTCACTTCACAGAGGAGGGAGGAGGGGAGAATTGGCAGCAATCCGCTAATGCAGCAGAAGGAAACGGAGCCAGAAAGTGCAGAGGGCTGGACGAACATGGTGGCACATGCAGTGGGACTGGGGAGGGCGTGTCACAGGTAGGAGGGCACTAAGTCGACAGCAACGACTAAAAGGGGGGATTGTTCCCCATCCCATTTTTTAAACTTTGTATTTTGAAACGATTACAGATTTCGAAAATTCTACATAGATTCCCATGTAGTCTTCCTCACACCTGCCCTGGTGGTGACATCTCACATAACCAAAGTAAAACAACACCACCAGAAAACTGATACTGAAACAATATTGGTGAATGCTCACCTTTTTTAATCCACTCATTCATGTGTATGGTTATATATTTCCATGCAGTTTGATCACACATACAGACGTGTAAGCTCTACCACAATCAAGATACAAAACTTTTCTGAAGGTACTCCCTCCTGCTACACCTTCATATTAGCACCATGCACCCCCACCCCCATCTCCAGCGCTGCCCTTGGCAACCACTAGTCTGCTCTCTGCCTCTACAGTCTTGTCATTTGGAGAAGCTTATATAAATATGATCGTAAATAGTATTCAACCCATATATTAATCATCTTGACTATACTGAGCCTTCCAATCTATTAGCACATTATGTCTCCTAATTTATTTAGATTTTCTTTGAATACTTTCATTAGATTGACTCTTTCACAAAGCATAAATCAATAGTTTGTTCCTTTTTATTACTCAGTAGTATTCCATTGTACAGATGTACCAGATTTCAACTAGCCATTCACTCTTTAAAGGGCACCTGAGTTTTCTCCAGGTTATTTTGCCATTATAAATAAAGCTATTTTGAACAATTTGTATGAACATTTGTGCACAATTTTTACGTAAACATTGTCTTTGTTTCTCTCAAATTCCCAAGAATGTGATTGTTGGGTAATATGGTAAGTTCATGTTTATTTATTTTTTTTCTAACAGCTTTTTTTAGGTCTCATTCACATACCACACCCATTTAAAATGTACAACTTGATGGTTTTAATATATTCACTGATGTGGGCAAAAATGTGTACAAAGACAGTTTTCATCACCTCACAAAGAAGCCCTGTACCCTTCTGTTACCACTACTTACCCCTATCTCCCCTCCACCCCTCAGAAACATCTAAACTACTTTATGTTTCTCTAGATTTGCTTATTCTGGACTTTCACATAAATAATAAAATATTTGGACTTCTGTGCTTATTTTCTTTCACTTAGCATAATTTATTTGAGGTACATCCAACGTGTAACATGCATGTGTACTTTGTTCCTTTTTATACTTGAGTAATATTGCATTGTATGTATATACTATATTTTGTGATATCATCACTTAAATTTGCATTTCCATAATGGCAAATGATGTTGATATCTTTTCATATGTTTACTTGTCAGGCATCTCTCTTTTCTGGTGAAATGTCTCTTTATGTCTTTTGCCCACCCTCTAAATGGGTTTTTTGTTTTTTTACTGTTGTTTTGAATGATCTTTATATATTCTAGATATGAGACTTTTGTCAGATATGTGTATATATAGCAAAAAATGTCTTCTGGTCTGTCACTTTTTTCTCATTCTGTTTATAGGGTTTTTCATAGAGCAAAATTTAAAAAACTGAGATCTTTAATATATGAGTCTTTCAATTCAGGAATACATTTAATATTTATATTCAGGAATACATTTAATACAATAAATCTCCATTTATTTAGATCTTCTTTAAGTTCTTTTAACTTACAGCATGCAGATTCTGCACATTTTTTAAACTTATACCTAGGCATTTTTTTTTTTTTGGAGTGATTACAAACAGCATTGTTATAAATTTTGGTTTCCACAAGTTCACTGCTAGTACGTACAAATAAGATTGATTTTTACGTTTTGGTCTTGTATCCTATGTCCTTGATGATCTCACTTATCAGTTATCAGTTCTAGTAGAAGTGTTTTGTTGTAGCTTCTTTGGGATTTTGTGTGTAGACAATACACCATTTTATTTCTTCCTTTCCAATCTGCATGACTTTGATCTCCTTACTGTGCCTCACTGGCTAGAAGTTCCAGTGCTGCGGTGAACAAGAGTGGTGAGAGAGGACATCCTTGCCTTGTTCTTGTTAGTAAGGAAAGAACATTTAGTCTTTTACCATAAATTATGATATCAGATACAGAGTTTCATAGTTGCTCTCTGTCAAGTTGAGGATACTTTCCTCTCTTCTTGGTTTTTGAACAGTATCACAAATTAAGTGTTACATATTTTTTAAAAGTTTGTTCTGCATTAACTGATATAATAATGTAATTTTCTTCATTAGCCTGTTGATACAGTGGATTACATGGATTTTGAAATGTTGAACTATTACTATATAGAATAAGCCCCAATTTATAGTGCTTTGTGGTCATTTTTATAAATTACTGAGTTCAATTTACTATTTTAAAAAGTTGTGGTAAAATACACATAACATAAATTGTACCATCTTAACCATTTTTAAATGTAAGGTTCATGGGTATAAACATTCACATTGCTGAGCAACCATTCTCCACAACTCTTTTCATCTTGAGAAACTCGAAATCTATACACGTTAAACAAAAACTCCCCATTCCCTCATCCCCAATTCCATGGCAACCACAATTCTACGCTACATCTGTATAAACTTTAGTTACCTCATATAAGTAGAATCAGACCGTATTCGTCTTTCTTTACTGGCATATTTCACTTAGAATAATGTCATCAGGATTCATAAATGATGTAGTACGTGTCTGAATTCCATTCCTTTTTAAGACAGAATAATATTCTATTGTATGTATAGAACACGTTTTGTTTATCCATCCATCTCTCAATGCTTCTGCTCTTTCGTTATTGAGAGTAATGCTGAACATAGGTGTACAAATATCTCTTCAAGACCCTACTTTCAATTCCTTTGGGTATGTACCCAGAAATGCAATGACTAGGTCATATAGTCATTCAATTTTTAATTTTTTCAGGCATCTCCTTACTGTTTTCGCTAGCGGCTGCACCATTTTACATTCCCCTCAACAGTGTACAAGAGTTTCTCTTTCTCAACATCCTTGCTATTTTTTGGCCTTTTTTATTGAATGAAAGATTCTTAAATTCTGTAGTGCTTTACAATTTTCAAAAGTTTCATACACATGATTTTATATAATTCCATAGTAGCCCTTTCCCCTCCCCCCAGCAGTATATTGCTCCTCCCCACTTCCCTCTCCCCCACTGGTAACCAATAGTTTGTTCTCTATAGTCTGAGTCTGCTTCTTTTTTGTTTTATTCACCAGTGTGTTGTATTTTTTAGATTTTGCATATAAGTGATATGATGCAGTATTTGTCTCTGTCTGATTTATTTCACTTAGCATAATGCCCTCCAAGTCCATCTGTGTTGCCAAAAATGGCAAAATTTCACTCTTTTGGGCTTCCGAAATGGTGCAGTGGTTAAGAATCCACCTGTCAATGCAGGGGACATGGGTTGGATCCCTGGTCCAGGAAGATCCCACATGCCGCGGTGCAACTAAGCCCGTGTGCCACAACTATTGAGCCTGCACTTTAGAGCCCGTGAGCCACAACTATTGAGCCCATGTGCTTCAACTACGGAAGCCCACGTGCCTAGAGCCCGTGCTCTGCAACAAGAGAAGCCATGGCAATGAAGAGCCCTCACACCACAACGAAGAGTAGCCCCTACTCACCACGACTAAAAGAAAGCCCGTACACAGCAAAAAAGACCCAACACAGCCAATAAAATTAATTAATTAATTAATTTTTAAAAATTTCACTCTTTTTTTATAGCCAAATAGTATTCTGTTGTACATATATACCACAGCTTCTTTATCCATTCATCTGTTGTTAGACACTTAGGTTGCTTCCATATCTTGGCAATTGTAAATAATGCTTCTATGAATATTGAGGTACATGTATCTTTTTGAATTACTGCTTTTGTTTTTTTCAGATATATACCCAGAAGTGGAATTGCTGGGTCATATGGTAGTTCTATTTCTAGTTTATTGAGAAACCTCTATACTGCTTTCACAGGGGCTGCACCAATTTACATCCCCACCAACAGTGTACTAGGGCTGCCTTTTCTCTACATCCTCAGCAACATTTATTTGTGTTCTTTTTGATGATAGCCATTCTGACCAGGTAATAGTTCATTGTGGTTTTAACTTGCATTTTTCTGATGTTCACTGATGTTGAGCATCTGATCATGTGCCTATTGGCCTCTCTGTTTCCCTTTGGAAAAATGTCTATTCGGTTCTTCTGCCCATTTTTTAATCAGGTTGCTTTTTTTTTTTTTTTGATGTTGAATTGTATGAGCTATTTATATATGTTGGATATTAGCCCTTTATTGGTCGTATCATTTGCAACTATCTTCTTCCATTCAGTAGGCTGTCTTTTGTTTTGTTGATGGTTTCCTTTGTTGTGCAAAAGCTTTTAAGTTAATTAGGTCCCATTTATGTAAATGGTACTGGGAAAACTGGATAGCTACATGTAAAAGAATGAAATTAGAACGTTCTCTAACACAATATACAAAAATAAACTCAAAATGGATTAAAGGCCTAAATGTAAGACTGGATACTATAAAACTCCTAGAGGAAAACATAGGCAGAACACTCTCTGACATAAATCACAGTAATTTTTTTTTTTTGGCTCCATCTTCTAAAGCAATGGAAATAAAACAAAATGAGATCTCATTAAACTTAAAAACCTTTGCTATTACTTTTAAAATCACTTTTGCATCCCACTTCATAAGAATATTGGTTTTATTTTTATTTTTGTACTACTTTTGTTGTCTTGGTATTTAGATGACATTAGCCTCATAAAATCACCTGGAAACTGCTCCATCCTCATATCTTCTTTGAAAGCTCTTGTGTAAAATTGGTATTTAATATTTGGTAAAAATCTCCATTAAAGCCATCAAAGCACAGAACTTTCTTTCCTAGAATCTTTTAGAATTATAGATTTAAATTGTGTAATAGTTATAGTACTACTCAGATTACCTATTTTATATTTGCTGACTTCTGACAGTTCCTCTCTTCTTATGTATCCAAGTTTTTGTCTAGTATCCTTTTTTAAATTAATTCATTGGTTAATTAATTAATTATTATTTATTGGCTGCATTGGGTCTTTTTTGCTGCACGCAGGCTTTCTGTAGTTGTGGAGAGTGGGGGCTACTCTTCATTGCAGTGCATGGGCTTCTTATTGCAGTGGCTTCTCTTGTTGCAGAGCATGGGCTCTAGGCGTGTGGGCTTCAGTAGTTGCAGCATGTGAGCTCAGTAGTTGTGGCTCACAGACTGTAGAGCACAGACTCAGTAGTAGTGGAGCACAGGCTTAGTTGCTCCTCAGCATGTGGGATCTTCCTGGACCAGGGCTCAAACCCGTGTCCCCTGCATTGGCAGGCGGATTCTTAACCACTCTGCCACTAGGGAAGCCCTAGTATCTTTTAATTTCAACCTTCATCATTTCTTGTAGGGCAGGTTTGACATACTCTCTTTGTTTTAGTTTCTCTGGAAACGTCTTAACTTCTCATTTTCTAAAAGGATATTTTTGCTGGATATAGAATTCTTGATTGGCAGTCTTTTTCTTTCAACACTGTGAATAAGTCAGCTCATGTCATTCTGGCCTCCGTGGTTTCTCAGGAGAAGTCTGCTATTAATTTAATTTAGGACTTCTTGTACATGATAAGCTAGTAGTGAATCTCTTTTGAGTTTATCATACTTGACCTTCAGTTATCCTTCTTGAAGTTCACTGAGCTTCTTGGATGTGTCAATTAAGACTTCATCAAATTATGGAAGTTTTGGGGCATTACTTCTTCACATAATCTTGCTCTCCACTTTTTTTAAATCTCTTCTAGTATACTTTTGGAACTCTGATTATGCATATATTGGTATACTTAATGTTATCCCACAAGCCTCTAAAGCTCTGTTCATTTTTCTTAATTCTTTTTTCTTTCTCTTCTTCAGATTGAGTAATCTCAGTAGACCTATCATCATGTTGTTTATTCCTTCTGAAAGCTCAGATCTTCTCTAACGCTCCTATAATGATTTTTTATAGCAGTTTGTACTTTTCAGATCCAGAATTTCTATTTTGTTCTCTCTTTCTTTTTCTTTATAAAAAAATACTTTATAGCTTTTATTGATATCTTCTATTTAGTGAACTATTCTTGTTATACTTTAATTCCTTAAGTATGATTTCCTTCAGTTTTTTAACATATTTCTAATAGCTAGTCTGCTGGCATTGTATTCCCTAATTTTCAGTTTGTCTGAAAAATTTTTCCTCCTTCCTTTTTTTCTGTCATACAGTTTTTTAAACTAAACTTTTTAAAAATTTTGAGAAAACTATAGATTCACTTGCAGTTGTAAGAAATAATGCAGTCTTCATGTACCCTTTATCCATTTCCCCCAGTAGTAACATCCCACAAAAATATAGTACAATACCAAAACCAAGATACTGACTTTGATACAGTTGAGATACAGAACATTTCCATCCTCATAAGGATACTTCATGCTGCTTTTTTTTTTTTTTTTTTAGCTGCGTTCACTTCCCTCCTGTCCTTAACCCCTGGCAACCAATCATTTGTTCTCTGTTCCTGTAATTTTGTCATTTCAAGGTTGTATAAATGGTACCACACAATATGTAACATTTTTAAATTGGCTTTTAAAAAAAATAAGCATAATTCTCTGCAATTCATCCATGGTGCTGCATGACTGTGCCCTTAATAACTAAAATGTGTTTATATATGTATATCCATTCATATCATTCATGTGACATAAATAAATGAGCTAATAAGCTCATGGATTGGAGGTGGGTGGGAAAAATAAGAAGGGGAAACTGGGTGTTCTTTGAACCTCATACACTTTGAACACGGAAGAGAAAGGAGTGGGTTTTATGGACTATTTGTTGAGCATTCTTAATACAGAGATTCTACAGTGCTGGGTACTTGTGTCACCTTCCATCTTTTCTCAAGCACCAGCTCAGTTAAAGACTAAGAGTTTGTGTCATAAATCATTTCTTGGAAGAAAAATAAAATTATTATGACTTCTCTTAATGAAGTAAAAATTAATATGTTCCTTTCTTCAGTATTTATGACTCTAAATTCAGTCTTTCACATCCAGTTATGAATGATCTATTTGCTTTTTGAAAAAAATCTCAGCATAGGATGATCATCCTTTGTTTTCTGTTGATTGCAGGTTGCTGTGAAGTGCATATAATAAACTGTAAAGTTATTTTTAATGTTAATCTAAATTTGTTTTGCATTATTCCTTTCAAGTCAGGGCAACCAGCAAAGCGAAAAGATGCATAAATCCCTTGAGAACAAACAGCAAATAAAGCAATAAATAGACTATAAATCATAACATTCATCTTAGCAATATTTAGAAAAAGAAATTTTTTGTAGATAATGCACACTTATAGGAGGTTTCTGTTTCTAATAATTCATGTTTAAAATATTGTCAGTGAAGTAATTGCAATAAGTCTGCTATATCAGCTTACATTAATCCTATACACCTCAAAGTTTTTATTAAGGCAAGATAAATATAGGAGAAACCTTGACCGAAGTTAATACGTCAGTTAGTGGACAACAAACTTTTCTGCAGTTTAGAGACATTGCAAAGAGATTTATAACTAACTAATATGAGGGACGCACACTTTATGGGAAAAAGAAATTATTTTTTTAAAGAGAAAAAGCAATTAACGTGTGTGTGCTAACATTAAAAATGAGCTGTCACCTGTGCTTATGTTGCACAAGTAAATCCTTCAAGTTGTGGTTAGGGTTTAAATTACATTTGACTAAATAATTTTAATGCTCATTTGCATATTTAATTGAGCGCTAATCTTGAAAAATACATTCAGATCAGTGTGTATAAGCTGTAGTTGATTTTAAGATGGAGAATTAAAGAGGGAGTCGAGAGTGTAAGTCCCAGCTGCTGAAGCTTGCTGACAGATAAAATTATTTATTCACCCAACGCTATAATTTTACACTTATGCCTAACTAAAGAGATCCCCTTTTCATTTTTCCCACAACTATTTTTACATATTTCTACTTTTCCCAAATATTTTTCAGTTAATTAATGTTCATGTTTAGAAGGACTAATTTGAATAAAGCCTCTATCAGGCATGTTTTACATGTTTGAATTATTCTAGGAAATAAATTTACACAGATAAAATGTGCAAGGTGGATTCCCTTTGAAATATTAATGCTCATAAGCTTTCTAATCTTTAATTGTAAAGAAATGGTAGTTATTTCGGCGCTTAGTGGAAATCAGTGTTTCAAATTCTGTGTAGCCTATATAGTGAACCAAACTTTAATCCTAAGGCAGCTTTGTTTTATTTCTATCTCTTCTTTCCCCTTGGGATAAATATATGTCATCCTTCTGGTCCATGAGCTTCCCTAAACCCTCACAATTTCTTTATTCTTGGCTATTTCTTGACATTACCTAATTCTTTCTCCCATGATTTAGAACCCTCTCACACATCTCTGTGGACAACATTCTGGTGAGAAACGGGTTTCTGAACAGCAGAGAAGGAGTTTCATCTGAAGAAGGGCTCCTTCCAATCTGGAAGAGGCCAAGACTCCATTACTGTGATGTTTTGAGGGTCAGGATTTGGCCATTTATCTTAAAGAAAACAAACATTTAGAGATGAGAAAGTCGAAGGAAATCTAGGGACTAGAGAGGAATGTACTACTAAGGAAGTAAAGTATTCATTTCATCCCATTAGTACCTTGAATCCCTTGACTTGCTGTCCACAGCATTTCTTGCCTGTATGGCTGTGACCCAGTGTCAGCATCGCAGCATCACAGAGACCACACTCTCCTGAATAGTGATGTCCCACCTCAAAGACTTTGAGCGCCTCCTGTCCGCAGGGGCTCTGACATTCTCAAGCTCAAATTCCTTTGCTTTCAAACAATTTCCCTGTCTTTTTTTTTCAGATACTTGGGCATCCTTTCCAAGTGAACTCTTCCCTCCTTGCTCTTTGGAAATACATATCAAAGTCTTAAAAATAACAGCAATTCCTTTTCAGGGACTCTAAATCTAAATAATAAGAGGTATGTATAGTCAAAGCTGCTCACTGCAAGTAAATACCGGAAATGACTTCATTATGTGATGAAAAGTGATTAATAAAATACTAGCTCAGCCATTTAATGGAATTCTCTACAGCACTGGTTCTTACCTGGAGGCAATATTGGAAAGGTCTGCACTGGGACACTACTGGGAGGGAGGTATTACTCATATTTAGAGTGTGGAGACCAGGGATGCTGTTAAAGGTCCTAAAATTGAGATATCTGGACCTATCAGAAAACTCCTTAGTTGCCTTTCTCCTCCTTAAGGAGGCACCCAGCCCTCTGCCAATAGATAGTACCTCTACCATACATTTCCAGTGATCTATAGTTGACTGATGGCTCTCAAGTCTACTCCTCCTGCCCTGCTGTGTTTCTCTCTCTAGCTCCAACGCGTAGGCTACATGCAGAGTTCTGTGAGTAAGCAGTGTTTTCCATCTCTAAAAATCATTTCCCATCACACAGCCTTTCAACTCCACAGACTCACTGACCTTCATAGGGCTTCTCCCTTCTTTTTTGTTTTCGGATATTCACATTCCATTTATGTAAATTTCAACAATCTTATTCTTGGGCCATCCCTTCCTTCCTTTCCCATTTCTGTCTCCCTCCAGAGCCTGTGCCTTCCCTGAGCACATGCTCGCCAAGGTCATGGCCACTTTCTCCGATGGAGCCTCTGTCTCTGTCCTCTTGCTAACAAGAGAGTCTTGTCCCAAGTGTTTTTCTTCTTCTGCTTCACGTCCTACGACTGGGCAGAGGTTCGTTCTCTTGTCAGGCCCTGCTAGCGCCTGTCTCTGAAGTGGTGTGCCTGGTGGACCCAGCAAAAGCTTGATGAACAACGGGCCTGGGTTAAAATCCACGCCCCCATCTGTGTCCCCATATCCTGGGGGTCTGCTCCTGGGCCAGTTCCTCGGTCCTAGGGCCCCAGTTCTTGCCTACAGACTTGAGTTATTTAATTTCCTGTGGGGCTTTTGAGAGGATTCAATGCTACAGCGAGTGTGAAAGGTCCTCACACTCGGGAGATGAGCTGTGGTCCCTCCCCGCTGTCCATGAGCTACCTCCCTCCTCACTGTTCCTCACACCCTGGCAGGTCTCGGCAGGCTGTGGGATCACTGCCTTGGCTTTGAGGTCATTTTTCTCTCCAGAAGAACTGTTCTTCGCCCCCTTTCTGTGAATGAACTTCAAATCACTGCTTTCCTTTCCTTTCCTCTAGGAACCCTGTTTCTGGTACGCTTTGCTGTGACAGCAGTGTCACTAATTAGAGGTGATTCTCCCCAAGAGACAGGCTTGGAGTAGATGGGGAGAAAACAAGCTGTGTGGCACCAACTGTCATCCTGGAAAAAGCCTTTCGTGCCTCCACATGCCGCCCACACCTCCCTTCCTCCAGGCAGGACACTTCCCTTCCTCCCCGCCGCCCACCCCACCACTGACAGAGGCACTGGCTCGCCGCAACTTGTACATGTCAGTCACAGGGCCTCAGGAGGCAGCAGCGACAAGGGCTTTGACACACAACCAATGTGAGCTCAGATCCTACCTCTGCCCTCCGTTCTCTGAATCTCTTTCTCTCACGTACAAAATAGGATAATAAAGAGCAAGCCTCAGGGGAGCAATGGCAGAGTTAAGCACAGACAGGCCCCTGGACATCAGCATCCCCAGCTGCACCTGAAGTCCAACAGCACAGTGACGATGCCTGGGCATGGCGGTCAAGGCCCCTGACACCTGGGGAGGACGCTCGGCCCAGAAAACAGCCCCGAACTACTTTTAGCCTGAGATGGTGTCGTTTGGTCCCAACTGAAGATGGTGATTGTGAGCAGAAGTAAGTTTCTTTGCAACATTCACAGCACAAGTGGAGGAAGTGAGGCAGTCACCCAGGGATGGATGTGTAGGCAGAAGGCCCAGAGGTCAGGAACCCTCGGAGCCCTAGGCACTTACAGGCCGCATGGGTGGAGCTGGAAGACGATGCTGTTGCTCTCAGGTTTGTGCTGATCTAGTGAGAGAAAAATGGGAAAGGGAGGAGCCATCTCTTGAAAACCAACTTCACACCGGAGAGACAGAGCAAAATATAGTAGCCCGGGAAGAAGACACGCCTCAGAGCTCAGCCATCCACAGTGAGAAAGAGGAAGCGACCTGGGAACAAGAAGGCTACAATAAGGGCCCTTCCTGAAGAGACGGATGCCTGGACTTCAGGATGCTAGGGATACGACCAGCTTCCCCTCCAGACAGTGCTCACCCCTGTGTGGCAGCGCCACCTCCTGGCCGCCGAGTGCACTTTTATGGTCCCGCTGGAAGGCCTTCAGCCTCACATCAGAGTGGGCCTCAAAGAGTCCTGGACCCCTGGTAAGCTTTCTGAGGAGGAGTGCATTAAGAAATAGGTGAATAAACACAATAAGGATCATTTTTAACAGTACAACTTTTACCTAAAATAAAACATTCTTTTATCAACCTAGAAGGAAAGACTTCCAAAACAATCATGGCACTATTGCAGCAATGTTTGAACTAAATTTTACGGCACTATCAATGTGTGTTTCAAAAAAAAAAATTCAAACCATTCAAGTCAGAGCTGGCAGCAAGCAGACATGGATGCCAGTGCTCTGGGAAGCGGTTTCCATGACGACTCAGGACTTTTTCCAGAAGCCAGGCCCAGTGGGCTGTTGCATGAGATGCCCCCATGGACAGGAATGTTACACACACCGTTCAGATTCCTAACGCACATATACCGCATCTTTCATAACGAATGTATCTCTCATTATGTCATCTTCAGCTTTTCACCAGCACATCAGTACCATGAGTCTTCCTTCCTGGAAATGAAGAATGGCTCAATTAGTCACAGACTGATTTGCCTTCTGCCTGAAGGTGAGGTGCCTTTCTTTGCAACATCCTCATCACCCAATGATGGGCTAACAGTGCCTTGCATGCCTTATCCTTGGCTTCTATAATCCTGGTGCTTGACTAGCCCCCTAGTTTCCAGAGCCTCACACCACAGCACCCACTGAGCTGTCCCATCCCCTTCTCCTGAGGCCGATTGGCTCTTTGACCTTTACTTCTTCTAAATTTGGTTTCTCTTACCTTGTTTCCATTAGATTTTCTCGGTGGCCTATCATATTCTTTTTGTCTTAAACTGATGAGCACTAAGGAATAAATGGTTCAGCATAGTTTCTGCAACTAGTCCAGAGTTATCTGCACTTATAAGGGGGTATTAACAAATCCCTGTCACCAAGGGATGGAACCTCCAGATGTGTCCTTGTAAGCAAGGTAGCAGAACAAGTAGAAGAGCTATTTAGAATTTCAGTAACTCCTTTGTAGCCAGACTATGAACAGTACGTGGGCAACTTTGTCTAGTCCATTGACACACAAGGCTGATTCCATTCTTATTTGCACTGAAGGAGAAAATATAGCTTTAAGGTAAGAAGAAACGGTTGTCAGATTTTGTCCATATCACACCTACCTGACAAAAGAGGGACTTTGACCATTGGTGTTTATAATTGCAACGTGTCAAGTTGCTTTTCTGACAAAAAAAGATTGGAAACTTGCTGACAAAACTTTATGGGATAGACTTGAAGGGCAAAGTTTCCTTGATGTTTTTAAAACACTCCAAGTCATACATTTTAAGTGTTAGATTTTTAAAAATTCTTGTATGTAATTTATTTTCTAGTTAACTTAAATATCAGGGTGTTACTATTCCGGATATAACAGCCAAGGCTGCCAAGAATATCAAGTGTGGTTTTCTACCCTTGAAAACCCTCACTTTCGAAAAAGAAGTAATAGTACGCTGTTTCAATGTAGTACTTCTATAGCTGGTAGACACGTCTCTGTAAATCTCTTCTCTGATAGAATATTCCTTCTCTCAGATCTTTTCTTTCATCTGAGTAATTTTCAAATAAATTACCAAGGTAAAGTGAAAAGATGAGTTTTTGAAAATTAAAAGTAAGACACGTCTGTCTGAAGAAGATAGAAAAAAGAAGGAAATATGCTATTAAAAGTAGTGCCAAATAATCACATAAAAGAATTAAATTATGTGCAATAAGTGGGTGTGCTGAGTGTCCTGTTGTTGATGTTTGATCCCCTTCTTATGCTCTTTGCTCAAAATAGACAAGCTAAGGAGCCTCTTTTTGTTCCACTTCAATTCAAAAAAAAAAATTTATTATAGTACATCAAAGAAAAGTCTGCCTCCCTGCAATCGCCTGAGCCCCTGAAGAAGGTCACACACTGCCTGTGGTGGCTGCCCTCCCTGAACTGGCTCCCCAGTGGACATGTGGAGGGGACAGACACTACCCATTACTACAGAGCTGACCACCAGCACCACGCAGAATGTCTTGATTCTGTTTTCATGGGAAAGAAACTCACATATTATATTGGCTTTGAGGACTGAGGAGCAACTCTTAAGAAGGAGAAGTGGAGCAGTTACTATTTCTAACCCTCTGATAGTCTCCTCCCTATCTGTTTCCATCACTCAGAAACATTCTGGAAAAGAAGATTCGTCTAAAGTTTTAGCCCAGTTAGTGTTCTCCAGGAGAGTCAGGTATCCATTGTAAGTTGGCCAGATATCCACAAGTGTTCTAAGGACCCTAACATGCTCACCTTGCCAACCTCACCTTCCCTTAGTGGCCTTTTTTGGTTGTATCTTCTCTGTTTTGAGACCAACGTTGGAATCAATTATGTGAAGAAGTCATTGACTTCTAAAGAGAAGACCACACATGTGTTTAATCCTGTTGGTTTTGTGCTTCACCAGAAACACATAAGATGAAAAAGTATGTTTATTATACTCATGGCTAAGGTTATAGCAAAAGGATAGAGAACAGGAGAAACAGGAACACAGGCATGCATTTGTGGTGCCCAGAGTAGTCAGGCACCGGCCTCTGGGTCCTTCTCTGTCCTGGGCCACACAGGAGCACTTCCCCTATAGTAGCACACTTGAGGGGCGTGGGTAAAATCTCTGCTCAGGGAAGCCCATTTGAATATAGGGGTTCGGGCTGTTATGGAGGGCTGGACACATCTTGCTACGTGGCCAGTCATGGTAACTGAAACTCAGGCCCCCAACAATGAAACAAGGTGTACATCATCAATCTTAATGTTTGTACAAAGCACTCCTGATAAGCTGCTATGGCACGATTCTTTGTTCCAGGTTCTTTGCACAAAAATATATCCATCATTATCATAAAGAACCTCCAAAGAATCACATTTTCAGGGCCTGGCAAAGAATCAGTCATAGTTTTAGGCTTCTGTAGAGACAAATACTGAGCAACCAGACCTGCGGTGTTCTCTTTTCTTATGTTTGTGTTATTGCACTCAAATGACGGGTTTATAAACCAGTTAATGGTGAATTCTGCTATGTAAGGAAAAGAGTATCGCTGACTTAAAATCTGGACTCTACCTTTTTTAGCAGAGATTTTGAGCATGTTATTTAATATATTTACACATCTGTGGTCTTATGTGTAAAATGGAGTCAATAATAGTAGCCAGGGTGTGGAGTTAAGTGCTGAGTTATTGATATGCACTCAGTAAGTGTTAGAGTGTTAAACCAACCATGCTAATGTGTTCTCCTGCAGTAAAGAATTAATGTTGTCCCAAGAGAGGTCTGACTTTTACCCTCAGCTCCTGGCAGGTCATCTTTAAGCCCTTGGAATATTCTGTGTCTTTGTTTAGTTAGGGGCTATGGGCTGTGCCAGAGAGTCTATATTAACACTGTGATTATGGTGGGGCCTTTGGGTCACAACTGATGGTTTATGCTAATAATGTGATTTATGGTGGAAGGCCTTGGGCCACACCGTATCAGCCTAACCTCTGGAGGTCTAAGTTCAGTGACATCAGCACTCTCCCACATCTTCATGAAAAAGCCTCAGTAAAACTCTGGACATGAAGGCTCAGGTGAGCTCCCCTGGTTGCAATGCTCCATGCTTATTGTCACACACATTGCTGAGAGAACTTGCTATCCACACAACTCAACTGGGAAAGGATGCTTATGGAATCCTGGACCCTACCCTCTACGTCCCTTCCCGTCCCTTGCTGATTTTAGTCTGTATCTTTTTGCTGTAATAAATTGTAACTATGAGTAATGGCTTGGCTGAGTTCTGTGAGTCCTAGCAAATTATGAACCTGAGCTGGTCCTGGGGACTCCCCAACTTGCAGTTGGTGTCAGAAAGAGTGTGATCTTGGTAATGCTCATATTTTGTAGCTTCATAAAGCCTGAAATCTATTTATTATTCTCTGAGCAATTTTAAATTTGTTCCTAAGTCAGTGGAAGTGAGGAAAGGATTTTGCCTTTTCATCTCCCCTTGAAGAATGGAGTTGTGGTTGTATGATTGGTATGAAAATTTAGGCCTGGAATGGACTATTTTATTTTTAATCTTTTTTCAAGTTGCTTACCCCCTACATTTGCTTTTCTTTTCTTCCTTGTATATATATATGTGTGTGTGTGTATATATATATATATGTGTATATATATATATATATTTTAAGAACTTTTATTGAGATATAATTGACATACAATAAACTGCATATATTTAAAGTGTACAATTTGATATTTTTTTCTTATTAGTAATGTATATAAGGCAATCCAAATCTCCCAATTCATCCCACCCAACCCCCCCCCCCCCCCACCGCAACTTTCCCCACTTGGTTTCCATATGTTTGTTCTCTACATCTGTGTCTCTATCTGGAATGGACTATTTTAAATAAATTAAATATACTTTGTTCTCAATTTTCTTTTTTTATTCAATGCTTGAAATTTTGGTTTGCTAAACATATAAGAACATGTAAGAAAGTAGTTCATTTCTTCAAATGAACTTGGCCGAACAGTGAAGAAGCAATAGACCTGTGATAAGTAAACCCTCAATCTGGTAACAGTAGTAGAGTATGTTTTACAAAAATAATCCCCCTTTGCTACAGGTTGAGTTTGTAGCAATTTGAATACTGAATTCAAATACTCAGGTAAACCCGAAGACTCCTCTCCCAGAGTGAAAACTTTAGAATTTCTGCAAACAACTAGGGACATCTGAGCTATGGTCCAAGACAGAGAAACTGTCACCAAAAGCATCCTTCCCAAAGAAAGACAATAGCTGATCATTGCAAATGAGGGTTGTAAAAAAAAGAGAGACAAGTCAACTCCTTTGACCCTGCTCATCTGATAATTGTGATTAGCTTGGCTGGCCCATACATATGGGCATGAGAAAGAAAAAGAAACATTTTAACACTTTAGAGAAGTAGTGCTTCAGGGGCCTGGTGTTCAAGTCAAGGGCTTACCTGGGATAGTCCTAATGGAAAATCCACCTACAGCCTCTTAACTCAGATGAAATCATGAGATGCAAAACACAAATATGACTTGTATCTTGATCTTGGAAAAAACAACAGAAGAAAGCCTTCCTTGAGAATTACCTGCTGCTTCTCTGGGTGTGGCAGGTACTTGTCATATGCTTTTGCTCCCAGAGATTTTTCCAGGGCTATCTGGAATCAGGCCTGTCATATTAGCATTTAGAGGCCTCATTTTCTCTGAGAAACTTTGAATGACAACCAAAAGCCTGATTTGGGCTCCATCAGCAGAAGAAATAAAAATTCTATTATTTCAACACTCTCCCTTCTGGAAAATGATCCAAACATGCAATATTAAATATATTCTTCTATATAGGATTTTTGATGCTATTATACAACAGTAATATTTTAAAATTATGTTTCATAATGATTGAGTTGTAAGCTGTTAATATTCAATGTGCCATTATTTTAAATGCCTCATCTTAATTTATCCACAGTTAAGTACTCTCTCTATATACAATCTTGCCTGGTATTTACATAAATAATTTGAGGCATGTATTTTCTAAACCATTTAGCAAGTAAAGAACTTAAAGTTTAATGTGATTAGCGGATGACAGTATGGTAGCCAAGAGGTTGCCATCAATATGTGTCAGGTGTTGCTTTCCCCATCTGGGCCATATATTTCATTCTTCTTAGCCTGTTTCTTCATTTCTACAGTGAAGATAATAATATTACCTTCTTCATAGGGTTATGATGTAGTTTAAACAAAAAATGTCATGTAAACAGTGTCGCAAAGGCCTGGCAACCCAAGAAGTGCATACTATGTTTGTATTATTTTCATTGAGTATTTATTTATTTATTTTTTTTTTATAATTGAAGTATAGTTGATTTACAATATTATATTAGTTTCAGGGTGTACAACATAGTAATTCAATATTTTTATAGACTCTACTCCATTTAAAGTTATTGTAAAGTAATGGCTGTATTCTCTGTACTGTATAGTATATCCTTGTTGCATATTTATTTTATACATAATAATTTTTATCTCTTAATCCCCTACCCCTACTTTGCCCTTCCCACTTCCTTATCCCCACTGGTAACCATTAGTTTGTTCTCTATATCAGTCTGTTACTGTTTTGTTATAAATATTTATTTGTTTTCCTTTTTTAGATTCTACATGCAAGTGATATCATATTCCTCTGTTTGGCTTATTTCACTAAGCATAATACTTTCTAGATCTATCCACATTGTTTCAAATGGCAGAATTCCATTGTTTGTTATGGCTGAATAGTATTACATTGTGTGTGTGCGTGTGTGTGTATGTGTGTGTGTGTGTGTGTGTGTGTGTGTGTGTACCACATCTTCCTTATTCGTGCATTTGCTAATGGACACTTAGGTTGCTTCCATACCTTGTTTATTTTTAATAATGCTGCTATAAACCTTGGGGTGCACGTATCTTTTAGAATTAGTGTTTTCATTTTCTTTGGATATATACTCAATAATGGAGTTCCTGGATCATATGGTAGTTCTATTTTTAGTTTTTTGAGGAAACTGTCTACTGTTTTCCACAATGTCTGTGCCAATTTACATTTCTAAATAGTGTACAAGTGTTCCCTTTTCTCCACATCCTCACCAACATTTGTTATTTGTGATCTTTTTGATGGCCATTCTGACAGGTGTGAGGTGATATCTCATTGTGGTTTTGATTTGCATTTCTCTGGTGATTAGTGATGTTGAGCATTTTTCATATGTATGTTGGCTATCTGTATCTCTTCTTTAGAAAAACATATAATCAGGTCTTCTGCCCATTTAAAAAATTTTGTTTCTTTCATATTAAATTGTATGAGTTGTTTATATATTTTGGACGTGAACCTCTTTTTGGTCATATGGTTTGCAAATATATTCTCAGTAGGTTCTCTTTGTGTTTTTTTAATAGTTTACAGTGCAGACACTTTTAAGTTTAATTGGATCTCTTCTGTTTATTTTTGCTTTTATTTCTTTTGTCTTAGGAGACAGACCAAAAAAATATTGCTAGCTATGATTTATGTCAAAAATGTTCTATGTTTTCTTCCTGGAGTTTTATGATTTCAGGTTTTACATTTAGGTCTTTAATCCATTTTGAGTTTACTTTTGTATATGATGTGAGGAAATGTTCCAATCTCATTCTTTTACATGTAGCTGTCCAGTTTTCACAGGACCACTTGTTGAAGAGACTGTATTTTCCCCATTGTATATTCCTTTGTTGTAGATTAATTGACCAGGAGTGCATGGGTTTATTTTTGGGCTCTCTGTTGTGTTCCATTGATCTATGTGTCTTTTTTTTGTGCCAGTCCCATGCTGTTTTGATTACTGTCACTTTGTAGTGTAGTCTGAAGTCAGGGAGGGTGATATCTCCAGCTTTGTTCTTCTTTCTCAAGATTGCTTTGGTAATTTGGGGTCTTTTGTGCTTCCATATAAATTTTAGAATTATTTCTTCTAGTTCTATGAAAAAAATGTCATGGGAATTTTGATAGGAATTGCATTAAATCTGTGGATTTCTTTGGATAGTATGGACATTCTAACGATATTAATTCTTCCAATCCAAGAACATAGGATATCTCTCCATTTCTTTGTATCATCTTCAATTTCCTTCATTGATGTCTTATAGTTTTCAAAATACAAATCTTTAACCTCTTTGGTTAAGATTATTCCTAAGTACTATATTCTTTTGGATGCAGTTATAAATGGGATTATTTTATTGCTTTCTGTTTCTGATAGTTCATTATTAAAGTATAGAAAAACAACAGATTTTTGTATATTAATCTTGTATCCTTGAAATTTCCTGAATTCATTTATTAGTTCTGATAGTTTTTGGTAGAGGCTTTAGGGTTTACTATCTATAGTATCATGTCATCTGCAAATACTAACATTGTTACTTCTTCCCCTCCAACTAGGATTACCTTTATTTCCTTTTCCTTTATTTGCTGTGGCTAGGAATTCTAATTCTATGTTAAATAGAAGTGGAAAGAGTGGGCATTCTTGTCTTGTTTCTGAATTTGGAGGGAAGGCTTTTTTTCACCAGGTATAATATTAGCTGTGGGTTTGTCATAAATGACCTTTATTATGTTGAGATATGTTCCCGCTATATCAATTTTTTTCCTCTATATCAATTTTGATGGGAGTTTTACCATGAATGGATGTTGAATTTTGTCAAATACTTTTTCTGCATCTATAGAGATGATCATATGATTTTTTATCTTTCCTTGTGTTAATGTGGTGTGTCGCATTAATTGATTTCCAAATATTGATCTATCCTTGCATTACTGAACTAAATCTTACTTGATTATGGTGTATGATCCTTTTTATATATATTTTTTAATTCTGTTTGTTGATATTTTGTTGAGGATTTTTACATCTATATTCATCAGAGATATTGGCCTGTAATTTTTCTGTAGCGTTTCATCTGGTTTTTGTATCAGGGTAATGGTGGCCTTTTAGAATGAATTTGAGAGTGTTCCATCCTCTTCAATCTTTTGGAATAGTTTGAGAATAGGTATGAAGTCTTCTTTATATCTTTGATATAATTCCTCTGCAAAGCCATTCCAGTTCTGAATTTTTGTTTCCTGGGAAGCTTTTTTGTTGTTGTTGTTGTTTGTTTTGTTTTGTTTTACAAATTCAATTGATTCAGGTTGCCTATTTCTTACTGATTTAGTCTAAGAAAGTTGTATGTTTCTAGAAATTTGTCCAGTTCTTCTAGGTTGTCCAATTTGTCAGCATATTACTGTTCACTGTATTTTTCTTATGATTTTTTGTATATCTGTGGTATTGGTTTCTCCTCTTTCATTTATTATTTTGTTTATTTGGGTCCTCTCTCTTTTCATAATGATGAGCATGGCTAAAGGTTTATCAACTGTGTTTATCTTTTCAAAAAATGAACTCAATTTCCTAGATCTTTTCTCCTTTGTGGAGGTCTTTGTTTTATTTATTTAGTTTCTGATATTTATTATTTCCTTCCTTCTCCTGACTTTGGTTTTTGTTTAGTCTTCTTTTTCTAATTCATTTAGATGGTAGGTTAGATTGCTTATTTGAGACTTTTCTTGTTTCTTGAGGTAAGCTTGTATTGCTATAAACTTCTCTCTTAGAACTGCTTTTACTGTATCCCATAAATTTTGGAAAGTTGTGTTTCCATTTTCATTTTTCTCAAGGTGTTTTCTGATTTATCCTTTGACTTCTTCATTAACCCATTTTTTTTACTAGCATGCTGTTTAGTCTCTGCATGTTTGCATATGACTTTTTCCTATTTTTCTTCCTGTAATTGATTTCTAGTTTCATACCATTGTGATCAGAAAAATGTTTTATATAATTTATATCCTATTAAAAAATGTTGAGACTTGTTTTGTAGCCTAGCATGTGAGCTATCCTAGAGAACTTCCCATGTATACTTGAAAAATATATATATCCTACTATTTCAAATGTAACGTCCTATAGATAGCTATTAAATATAACTGGTCTACTGTGTCCTTTAAGACCACTGTTGCCTTATTGATTTTCCATCTGGATGATCTATCCATTGATGTAATTGAGATGCTAACGTCCCCTACTATGATTATATTATTTTCAATTTATTTCTTTATATCTGTTAATATTTGCTTTTTATATTTAGATGCTTCTGTATTAGGTGCATATATGTTAAGAAGTGTAATATCCTCTTCTTGTATTGATACCTTTATCATTATATATTGATCCCTTTATTTTATATATTGCCCATATTTGCCTTTTTAATAGCCTTTGTTTCAGAATCTATTTTGCTTGATATAATATTGCTATGTCTTCTTTCTTTTCATTTCCATTTTCATGAAATATCTTCCCATCCCTGTCTTTTTGGGGTGTATGTGTCTTTAGCTCAGAAGTGTCTCTTGTAAACAGCATATATATGGGTCTTGTTTATTTTTTTTCCAACTAGCCACCCTGTATCTTTTGACTGGAGAATTTAGTCCATTGAAATTTAATTATTGATAGGTATGTACTTATTGCCATTTTATTATTGTTTTCCATTGGTTTTATCATTCTTATGTGTTCTTTTCTTCTCCTTTTTGTTTCTTCCCTTGTGGCTTGATGATTTTCTTTAGTGGTATGCTTGTTTTCCTTTTCCCTAGTTTTTGTGTATCTGTTGTAGGTTTTTGATTTGTGGTTATTACCATGGGGTTCATATATGTTGACCTATACTTATATCTATTTGTTTTAAACATGTCATTTAAGTTCAAACACATTCTAAATTATGTACATTTTTTACCTCCTTCTCCCTCATTTTGTGTTTTTGATGTCATATTTTTACATCTTCATATTTATCCTTTCAGTGCTCATTGTAGTTATAGTTGTTTTTACAACTTTTTGTCTTCAGATATTTCTCCTAGCTTATTTAAGTGGTTGGTCCTCAGCCTTTACTGTACAAAAACTCTTAACAGGATTTTTCTTTCCTATAGGTTTTTACTTCTTGTTACAGCCTTTTTTTCACTTAGGAAAGACCCTCTAACATTTTTTAGGGTATATTTAGTATTGATGAACTCCTTCAGTTTTTGCTTGTTGAAGTTCTTTATCTCTCCTTAAATTTTAAATGATAATCTTGCTGAGTAGAGTATCCTAGGTTGCAGGTTTTTCCCTTTTGGCAGTTTCAATATATCATGCCACTTCTTTCTGGCTTGCAAAGTTTCTTCAGGGAAATCAGAGGATTTCCTTATGGGTCTTCCCTCGTACATGACACTTTGTTTTTCTCTTGCTGCCTTTAGAATTCTATCTTCATCTTTAACTTTTGTCATTTTAATTATGATTTGTTTAGGTGTGGGTCTCTGTGTTCATTTTGTTTTGGACCCTCTGTGCTTCTTGCTATATTTGTTTCCTTCTTCAGATTTGGGAAGTTTTTAACCATAATTTCATGATACATTTCCAGTCCCCTTCTTTTTCTCTTTTTGTTCTGGGACCCCTATGATGAGAATGTTGGTATGCCTAATGTTGTCCCCCATGTCCCTTAAATTGTTCTCATTTTTAAAGTTTGTTTCCTTTTTGCTGTTCTGATTGAGTGATTTCCAATATTTTATCTTCCAGCTCACTTATGCATTCTTCTGTATTACCTAGTCCATTGTTGTATTCTTTAGCTCTGGTTGGTCCTTTTGCATATTTTATTGTCCCTTGTTAAAATTCTCTCTGTCTTCATCTATTATTTTCCCTAATTCAGTTAGCACTCTTATTACTAATGTTTTGATTTCTTCATCTGTTAAATTATTTATCTTTCTTATGTTTGTTTTTCAGGGGTTTTTTCTTGCTCTTTCAATTGAGACTTTTCCTTTGTAGTCTTATTTTGCCTTTCTTTTTCTCTCTATGAAACTTGGTGAAACAGCTACCTACGGCAGCCTTGAAGAGGTGTCTTTATGTGGGAGAATCCCTATACAGTCTGCGTGTACCCAGTGGCTTTGATGGGAGAGCTGTAGTTGATGTGAACATATGTCATTTCCTTCCTCACTGTATTCTGGCAGCTATCACCTTGGTAAGAGATGTGGTTGGAAATGGAGGGGCTAGAGCGAGAGCCAGGTGTGAGCCAGGGCTTCCCCTTTTCTCAGTGGCTGTCACTGCTTTATCTGGTGCAGGGTCTTGTCTCAAGTTGCTGGAGCAGAAGCCCTGAGGTTGGGGTCCAAGCTAGCTTTGTTCCCTTCAAGTGTGTCCTCCCATCCTTTCAGCACCAGCATCCCTGCCCCAGAGGGGAGCAGTGCTGAAGCATGTGAATCTGGCATGGGCACTTGGAATGTGTCAGATTTAGGTTGTGGTAGTCTAGTCAGGGTCAGAGATCCAGACTGCTTCTGATTTGCTACTTGTGTAAGCGCCAGAAATGGCTGCCCCCACCCTACTCAGACACTGCTCCAGGTCCCAGCTGTCTGTGTCTCATAGCAGAGCTCCAAATGGCACTAGAGCATTTGCTTGGTTCAGGCTGGGGTGCTCCCCAGGGCACTTACAGTTGGCCAACCAGCCATTCATGCAGCCCTCAGTCCACCCTCTCCATCCTGCTTTGGAAGCAAGCAAGCATTCATGGGCTCCTCACAAGTGGAACCCAGGTTTCTCACTGCCCCCCTTTTAGCAACACCGGCCCGCCAACCAGCCAAAGGGGCTCATCTTCCCTTTGTTAGACCCCAGGGCTGAGGTGGTCAATATGTGGCTCAAACCACTCACTCCCCAGGGGAGATCTCTGCCAATGTAATCTCTCTTTTCCTATTAATCCCCTCCCAGGGGCACAGGTCCTGACCTGATTGCCTCTCTTCTCTTCCTACCTGATTCAGTGTGTGTCTTTTTTATAACCTTGAATGTATAAGAATCTTTCTGCCAGTCTCCAGTTTTTGATTTCTGCATCCTCCTACTCCACAGCTTGTTCCCTCCTTCACTGGTATTATTATTAGACATAGGGTAAGTGACTAGTCCTACCTAACAAATCTCATTAATAAGATTTGGGCTCAAAACTTTCTCCATGTCTAGTTTTCATTTCCTTGTTTATACCCAGGAAAAAAACAAGTCCTTGCATGAGCGAATTGGGACCAAGTTCATGACACAATAGTTGATTACATTTATTTCTTTTTTACTTTTTATTTTCTCTTTTCATAATCTTTATATACAAATATATGCCTGAATTTTTTCATAAATCAAGTTTATCTATCTCATCCCCTAGAGTGGCTTGTTACATTCAGCTTCTCTGAAATTTATGAGACTTGCACAAATAAACTCTTAAAATTTGCATTTTAGGATGGGGAATAAGGCTTCAATTTGAAGAATGCTGTCATGAAATTATATCATGTGAGATTTCCACTGAAGATGAAAACGTATCTGATATGTGTGTTTAAAAGTACTGTTATGTAATTCATACCAGAACTATATTGCCAAGGGTTATTTTCACCCTGGACGTGTTACTTCCCTGTCTGGGACGATCTGACAAAATGTAAACTGAGACTCAGGTCCCATCTGTTTTCATATGAATGATGAATTAAGGGGATGAAGAAAGGTCAGGGGAGGGCTTAAAATGAGACCTGCATGATCTTCTGCCAATTTGTTGATTCTTTGTTTTATTTTAGGGATTTGTATAATTTTCAAAAATAAAATAATGAGAATCTGAATTCTTATTGTTCATTTTTATGAAGATTTGACATAGCTGTTTAGCCTACTATTTCTGAATTGTCCCCACTAGACATGTATAAAGCTATCAGAGACAAACAGTGAGAGAAAGCCTTACTTCACCACATACTTACTTAGTAATTTTGGTTAATAATAAGAAGTGATGGCTTGTGGTTTTAGGTGTTTTGACTGAATAAGGAAATAAACAAGCAAAAGTCTGAAATTGCAGGAAAATAAGGTCTATTTAAGTTTTGTGTGGGTTCTAAAATGGATTTCCTACAACTAAAATGGCTACACGCAGATGTTTTATTTAAACCTCTGTGTTTACAGGGAGGAAAATTGAATGTGAATCTGTGAAGCTAAGCTTTTAGCAAAACTCAGAAAAGATTTTCATAGACAGAAAAAAAAAGATATAGTTTCACTGGCAAATTTAGATAAGATTCAACTAGATTTTTGCAATCTAAAATGACAGATCTCCATGAGTCTCCTAATGTGTTTACTTTGATTATTTAGAAATTGAAATCTAGAATTGAGAATTATTTGATTATGTTAATATTTTCAAAACAAAACAGAACAAAGATTTGGAGCTAAAACGTTCACATTATCATATTATTGAGAAATGAAAGAAATAGAGATTTCCTTGTCTAAACTTTCCATTTTCTAGATGAAGATAATTTATCCATGTCTGATTTGGGTAATCTAACATGGTAGTGAATCCTACAGAGTCAGTAGCAAGGCTTGGATTTTGAACTCAAGTCTTCTATACCTTAATGTTCTGATGGCTATTTTTTATTTTTTTACTTTTAAGAATTTTTCATTGGAGTACAGTTGATTTACAATGTTGTAAGACTTTCTGCTCTACACCAAAGTGAATTAGTTATACACATACACATATCCACTCTTTTTTTTTCAGATTCTTCTCTTATATAGGTCCTTACAGAGTATTAAGTAGAGTTCCCTGTGCTGTACAGTATGCCCTTATTAGTTATCTATTCTATATATAGTAGTGTGCATATGTCAGTTCCAATCTCCCAATTTATCCCTCCCCTCTCCGCCCCCCCACCCCGGTAAATGTAAGATTGTTTTCTACATCTGTAACTCTATTTCTGTTTTGTAAATAAGATTTTCTGTGTCATTTCTTTGATTCCACATATAAGCAATATCATACAACATTTGTCCTTCTCTGTCTGAATTACTTCACAGTATGATAATCTCTAGGTCCATCCATGTTGCTGCTGAGTAATAGTGCATGTATATATGTACCATATCTTTTTTATCCATCCCTCTGTCAATGGACATTTAGGGTGCTTCCAGGTCCTGGCTGTTGCAAAGAGTGCAAAAATGAATATTGGGGTGCATGGATCTTTTCAGATTATGGTTTTCTCTGGGTATATGCCCAGGCGTGGTATTGCTGGATCATATGATAGCTCTATTATTTTTTTAAGGAAACTCCATACTGTTCTCCAACTTGGCTGTATCAATTTACTTTCCCACCAACAGTGTGGGAGGGTTCCCTTTTCTCCACACCCTCTCCAGCATTTGTTGTTTATAGATTATTTTGATGATGATCATTCTGACCAGTGTGAGGTGATACCTCATTGTAGTTCTGATTTGCATTTCTCTAATACTTAGTGATGTTGAGCATCTTTTCATGTACTTTTTGGCCACCTGTATGTCTTCTTTGGACAAACGTTGATTTGGGCCTTCTGCCTATTTTTTGACTGGGTTGTTTGCTTTTTTTCTTATTGAGCTGGATGAGCTGTTTGTATATTTTGGGGATTAATCCCTTGTCAGTTGCTTCATTGCAAATATTTTCTCCCATTCTGTGGGTTTTCTTTTCATTCTTCTTGGGGAGGGGGGTTTCCTTTGCTGTGCAAAAGATTTTGAGTTTAATTAGGTTCCATTTGTTTATTTTTGTTTTTATTTTCATTACCCTAGGAGGTGGATCAAAACAGATCTTGCTATGATTTATGTCAGAGAGTGTTCTCCCTATGTTTTCTTTGAAGAGTTTTACAGTATCTGGCCTTACACTTAGTTCTTTAATCCACTTTGACTTTATTTTGGGGTATGTTGTTAGGGAGTGTTCTAATTTCATTCTTTTACATGTAACTGTCCAGTTTTCCAACCACCGTTTGTTGAAGAGACTGTCTTTTCTCCATTGTATATTCTCACCTCCTTTGTTGTAGATTAGTTGACCATAGGTGTATGAGTCTATTTCTGGGCTTTTTAGCCTGTTCCATGGATCTATATTTCTGTTTTTGTGCCAGTACCATACTGTCTTGATTATTGTAGCTTTGTAGTATCGTCTGAAGTCAGGGAACATGATTCATCCAGCTCCATTTTTCTTTCTCAAGATTGCTTTGGCTATTCTGGGTCTTTTGTGTTTCCATACAAATTGTAAAATGTTTTGTTCTAATTCTGTGAAAAAATGCTATTATAAGCAAGAGAAGATTTAGTCTTCTTCTCTTGTGGTTTGATGACCATGTTTAGTGTTGTGTTTGGGTTGCTTTTTATTTTTTTGTGTGTATCTATTGTCATTTTTTGGTTTGCATTTTCCATGATGTTTTGATGTAGCAGTCTATATATCAAAGCCATCTTTATATCTACACAGTTGTTTTAAGTTGCTGGTCTCTTAATTTCAATGCAATTCCCATTTCCTGCATTTGTACTCTCCTCTTCTCATGGTTGCTGGTTTTGATATCATATTTGTATGTGGATGATTTTTTACTATTACTTTATATTTGCCTTCATGTTTTGTATTTTTAATGTACATCTTCCTGTCTATCCCTTTACTGTCTATCCCTTAATCTGTCTTTCTATTATGAATGATAACCTTGCTGGGTACAATATCCTAGGTTTTTGCCTTTTAGCATTTTAAATATATCCTGCCACTCCCTTCTTGCCTGCAAAGTTTCTTCAGAAAAATCAGCTGATATTCTTATGGGGATTCCCTTGAATATGGCTGTTTGTTTTTCTCTCTCTGGCATTAGAATTCTCTCTTTAACTTATGTCATTTTAATTTATCTTGGTGTGCTTCTCTTTGTGGTCATCTTGTTTAGGACTCTCTATGCTTCCTGGGCCTGTTTCCCTCTACAGGTTTGGGAGGTTTTTACCCATAATTTTATCAAATTCATTTTCTATCCCCTTCTTTCTCTGTCTTCCCTTTCTAGGACCCCTATAATGCAAATGTTAGTAAGCTTGATGCTGTCTTAGAGGTCCCTTAAACTATCTTCATTTTAAAAATTTTGTTTTCCTTTCAGTGTTCTGATTGACTGATTTCCATTCTTCTACTGCCCAGATCTTATTCATCCTTCTGTATCACACCTAATCTGCTGTTAGTTTCCTCTAGTGTATTCTCATTTCAGTAATTGTATCTTCAGCTCTGAATGGTTCTTTTTTATATTTTCTAATTATTTGTAAAAATTCTCCCTGTGTTTTTCTATTCTTTCCCATAATTCAGTTAGTAAAAGTATTATTATTGCTGTGAACCCTTTATCAGGTAAATTTTTCCTGTTTCATTACGGTTTCTTTCAGTGTTTTTTTTTTTTTCTTGTTCTTTTGTTTAAAACATATTCATCTGTCTTCCCATTTTGTTTAACTTTCTCTGTTTCTATAAAATTAGGTGAAACATTTACCTAACCTAATCTTGAAGATGTGTCCTTGTGTGGCAATGTCCCTGTGCAATCTGTGTGTGCCCAAGTGCTTTGGTGGGAGACCTGGATCTGAAGTGAGCGTTGGTCACATCTTCCTCTAGGGTGTGCTGACAATCACCATTTTGGTAGGAGGTGGGGCTGAAGTTGGAGGGGCTAGAGCCAGAGCCAGGTGTGAACTGAGCTTCCTATGATCAGTGAAAATCACAGCCCTATTGGGGGTTGGGGCAGGGCCCAAGGGGCTGATGCAGGACCCCTGAGGGAATTGGTTTCTCCCAGTATTGTGGCAGTCTCTGCCTTCATTTGGAAGGTGGCTGGGGCTTAAGAGCTTGGGGCTGCTTTTCCGTGCTGGTTTCACTTTTTCTGCAGTGTGCACATCTTGGTTAGGTGCTAGGTTGGGCCACATGTGTTGGTGACACACCACTGAGCTGGCCCCACTCCCTTCCTAAGTGTGCCCAGTGATGTGTGCTCAGGCAATGGCAATCTCCATCCTGGAATCAGCTTTGTTTCCTCTGGAATGTGTGCAGGGATGTACCAAGCTGGCACTGTGGCTGCCTCCACCCCTTGGTGAAAGCGGGGCCAGGGTAAGAGTTGGTTCTGTTCCCTGCAAGCATGCACCTACTTGGCAATGGCATTGGCAATGGCAGCCTCTGCCTTAATGGGGAGCAGCGTCAGAGACAGAGGGGCTGGATCAGGAGCCGGTGCAGGTTGGGGGCACACTGGGGTGATCCTGGCAAGCTGGTTAGAACCCCAGGCAGTTTTCAACTGGCTGCCTTTGTTCTGTGACTGGGAGCAAGCTAGTCTATGTGTGGGCCCTTCAAGAGCAGGGTCTCAGTTTCTTACCGCCCTCTAGTAGTGCCACGGGTTTCAAACCAGCTAAGAGGACTTGTCTGCGTGGTGTCAGACCCAGGGCTGAGGTGCCTAATATGTGGCCCAAATCCTTCACTCCCCTGGGAGGATTCCTGAGCCTGTGATACCCCCCTCCTCTTCTGTGTCCCCCACTGAGGGTGTTGGTCCAAACCAGATCACGTCTCCCATTTTACCAGACTCTGTGTGGATCTTTCTTTACAGCTTTGGTTGTAGAAGAGCTGTTCTGTTAGTCCCAAGGTTGATGTCCATGAGAGTCACTCAATAAGTAGTTGTAGTTTTGATGTGTTCATGAAGGAAGGTGAGCCCAGGTACCACTATTCCTCCATCTTGATCTCTCCTCTCAAGACCCTAATCACATCTGTAGAGCCCTTTTGCCATGTTCTGGCAAATTAGGATGTAGGCATATTTGGGGGGCATTATTTATACAATGACACTGTCAAACAGGATAAGCAGTGAAAATTCTATGGGTCTAAGACGTGTTGAGGCACTCCTTACGTATTCTGACCCCTCTGTGGCTTCTGAGCTGCTGTTTTGGTTTGTTTTTTCAGTAGTTAGTGTATTTATGTAAGGTGATGAACAACATTAGGTAATTAGTAATATCCAACATACAACAAAAATTACAGAACTTCCTAAAATTGTTTACAAAGCTTTAAAGGAGATTAAACCTGATGGGTATCTGGGTTGCAGAAACATACACTACTAATTCCATCTTCATGTAAAAATGCTCTGTATTTAGCACTGTAAATCTAATAATATAGAATAAACACTTTATTACTGGTCTTCTCAAAATTGTCTTACCAAATTATTCTGGATATGTGTATTACTTCTATAAAAGTAGATGTAAGATCAAAGACATTCCCTTATGGTACAGAGAGAAATAATCAGCCTGATTAATTTTATATCAAGAAAAATAAAGCAAACAAAAGGTACAAAAGTTGCAAGGAAGGGCAAGAGTCACCACTTGGGGCTACCAATCTGCTCGACTCTGTACAAAACTGTTCTCCAAGAGGAATCATTTAAACTACTTACACCTTTCTTTTCCTGGATTAAAAGCTAAGTACATAGAAGCAATAAAAATTGTGTAAAACATATGTTTTGATCACATACAGGACAATTTGCCTAATTCTGAATATATTTGTAATAAGCATAGGGGTTGTGCATGCAAAGTCAAAAAATCCATTCAAACAAGAAATGTTACTTCTTTTGTACAATGTTGTCTAATTTAAATGTGTTCCTTTAAATATCATGCGTGTATGTATTATACATACATGTATGTATGTAAGGGTGTTATAGATGTCATTAGCCATCCTAGCTAATTCCCATGGCTGTAACATTAACACTCAAATAATAGTAGACTCTATGTCTGACTGAGCTGCTAGTTTTTATAGCTACTGTGTTCAGGAAGCTTTTGGGTTTTCAAAGCCACCCCAGGTGTGGGAAGAGGAAGATGGAAGTAGGTAAGTTACAACACCCCAAATGAGCTCCCAGAATTTGTCTGGATCACTCCTTCAAGGCTTTGGTTAATTTCCAGTGTTCTGAAAGGGTTCCGTTTGATAGTTTTTGCTAATGTTCTCCTTGTTTTTATGAAGGAGTAACTTTGCAGAGGTTTTTATTCTGTTCTGGAAGTGTTTCCTCTGTGGTAGCTATTTTAAAATCTAATTAGTCAATTAGTTTATCAAAATGATCTCATTAATTATTTTAGCTGCCCCAATTCGACAGGTGCTTTGAAGCCCTCTTTGGCTTTGGGGAATGTTGCTTATATTTGGGAATAGGTAATACAGCAAAAATGTGCTCTTATCACCATTGAAAGTGGCTGCTGAATGAAACAATGCAGCATATTTGGAAATCTTCAGGAGCCCCCTGCTTTGGTAGATGCTGATTCAAAACTTTCTGGGGAACAATGATCATAAATCAATGACCAAATTTTCAAAAGTCCTAAAAAATGTAAATTTCTAAAAAACTAAGATTAGTAATTTTCTATCAAATGTTTTTTTACCCTGAAATATTTAAGCAATGCAATTCTTGTGGGACATTACGTGAGCCTTTTTATTTATATAATTTTTCTTCATCAGTTATCCATCAATGCAATTATGTGAAGCCTGATTCAATCTAACCTAAGAAATATATTTGCATAGCAAATTGCTGGCTGTTTTTTTTAGCTTGACTAAAACTTTTTGAAAAACATGAAAACTGCTAGTGTGATACTATAGTTCACTCATTATAAGCAACCCAGAATAATGCATGGAATATTTATGCAGATGTTAATAGCAGATTCATTCAGAATGGATTAAATTTGTGTTTCTGGCTGTGATAAAGATGGCAACAATGAGCACTTATGAATAATCATTTCGTTAAAAAATTTATAAGAAATAATAACTTTTCCTGTAACAGTAGAGTTCAAGCACAGAGTAAAAGAAATATTTAAATTATACAGTGGTTTGTATTACAGTATAGAGACAGATAAATTATAAATAGAAAGGTAGATAGATATGTAATAGATGATAAAGATAGATAGATAGATAGATGATAGAATAAGTAGTACAGTATAGGTAGTATCTATATAACCTGGGTCCTAGCTTGTCATTCTTTTTCACCTTATAATTGTAGTGAACAGTAATGGATTTGAAAAAAATCCATCTTTTACGTGAAATAATTAATGAGACATAATTACAAACTCGTTCTATATATGTAACTGGTAAATCCAGAATGGAGAAATAACCTTATTCATGTGGAATACCTCTTAAAATGAAAACAAATGATATCACTATAGCTTAACCCATCTAAAGTGTAAGTCTGTAGAAATAACAATAGTTCCCTCACATGCCATAAGAGCCAGGGTCACTTGTCATTGAGGACAGTGAACGCCAGACCAGAATACTGCCACAAGCTCCAGGGGAGACCAGGTGGGGTTATTCACTCCTCTTTGGGGGCTTTGGTTTGGAAGATTTATCGTTGGTGTCTAACAGGTGGAGGGAAATTGTCCTGCCTCCTGACTTACAGGATCTCTCTTTGGGGAATATCTGGAATTCAATTCAGGGTTAACTGTCCATTTGTGCATATATTTGAACTTTCTTTCTGCTCCCATCTCTTTCTACTCCTCCCCAGTCACCCAGCCCCAGGAACCCTGATATCCTTGTTGTTTCTCTAACACCCCAAGGTCCCTTCTATGTTGGGCCTTTGTACTCACTTCCCGCTCTGCTTGGGCACTCTTCTTCTTCATGTGCAGGGTCAGTGCTCTCACTTTTGTAGGATCTGCTGGAAGATTTCCTTATGCAACGGGTTTTTCCAATCACCCTGTATATTGATATCCTGCCAGGACCACCTCCTACATTCTCTTCCCTCTTCCCCCTTATACTGCTCTATTTCTTTCTTGAGCAGAATTTGGAAAACTTTTTCTGTAAAGGACAAAACAGTAAATAGTTCAGGCTTTGGGGGCCACATGGTCTCTCTTGTAACTACTCAGTTCTGCCATTATGGCATATAGACAATATGTAAATGAAGATGTGTTGCTGTGTTTCAGTAAAGCTTTATTTGCAAAATAGGTGGGGGCCAGGTTTTACCTGTAGCCACTGTGTGCCACCTGCTGCTCTAGAGCTGGAATTTTCCACCACTGGACAAATGGTGAATATTTATTACCTGTCTCTTACCAGCAGAATATAGGTGCCTAATGTATGTGCTGACTGTATGGGATGAATAAAGAGTGTTCCTTAAATATTGAATGATTGATGTTGTTCTCATCTTACCTTATCTCTGTCAAACAATTTAAGTTTATTGCATTAGAATTACCACCAAGTCCTACTAAAGTAAAATGTCTAAACCCAGAGATCGGCCAGAGTCCAGAATGATGCCTCCAAATAAACTAGTTGTTCATTAGCTGTTCTTTTAATCATGTGGCACATATTCCACAAATAGTCCATTGACACCTCCTGTATGTTAGGTATGAGTTAAAGACAGCAGGATCTGGCTTACCCTCCAGCTGCTCAATTCCTGTGAGCTCTGGGAACTGGTGTGGGGCTGGGAGAGGCCTTTCCCATTCCAGACAAAGGCGCTTGACTTACACAGTGAGTGGAGATGGAAAGAAGTGATCAGATTCAAGGCATATGTTGGGCTTGCTGACTGCTTGAGATTGCTGATGAATAGGGTTATGGGGGCTACAGAAGGGGTGAGTAAAACACTTTACCTCAATTTTTTGGCTTAAACACTGGGCACTAGCGTTCACTGAGGTAGGGAATAGGTTTGAGGGCAATCTGAAGCATTTTGGAGACGGAATGGTAAGATTATGATTCCTGTTAGACACACAAGTGGAGATTCTGAGTAGCTCACTTGGAAGGTGAGATTGGAGGTTAGAGGAGTCTAGATGAGATATAAAATGGTGAGAATCATCCACAGGTCCTTGGTATTTAACACCACGGGACTGAATATAGCCACCTAGAGAGAAAGTGTAGATCACAGGGTTCAGGATGGAGGGCTGGGATCTCCAGCATGGACTGGCCAGAAAGGAGAATGTGCAGAGAAGATGGAGAGCACTCAGGGGGCTGGAAGGAACAGTCGGGGGCAGTCCACAACCTCATCAAAACATCAGCAATGATATTTATTCATTTCCATGTTCTATTTGCTTAGCTCTGATAATGTTGATTATTATCAAGCATTTTTAATTTGTCACACACATGCCAGACTGCTCTAAAAATTGCAGCTGCTTAGGAAGAATGAAAAAAGAATTGAACTCTTCAGACTGATCTGCTGCCATGGTGCAATTTAAGCAGCATATAAGGCAAAAAGGTTGTAGCTTTGGAGTTACGAAACACAGAAACTCTGTGTCTTTGGTAATAAGTGGAGTGTAATTGAATTTTTTTTCATATTGGATTTTTAGCAGAAACAGAAATTTTGTTTGTTATCTGGGACATGGATTAGTTGGAATTCTACCTGACTGAGAATGGAAGAAAGAGGCTTTTTTTTGCAAATCTTTTCCTACTTTCAACTGCCGTCTACTTCCACTCATTCAATCGTTCTGCAGATATTTACAGAGCACCCACTGTGTCCAGGCCCTCAACAAAAACTTGACATGCCGTGGAGAAAAAGCAGTTGTGGCGACTCCCAGTGAAGCTTGCTGTCCTAGAGGAAACGCAGCAATGAATACGGTATCCATGCCTAGCAGAGAAGGCTGTACCTGCTACATCCAAGGGGAGGCTCTGCCTTAGGAAGTTGGCCTGAGGGGAGTCCCTGTGGAAATGGCACTTAATTTGAGAGAAGAGCAGGAAGTAAGTCTGAGTCCTGATGGATCTTCAGTGAGCATGCCCACTGGGTCAGAGGAGCAAGGACGGAGGAGCTCTGTGGATCCAAGATGGACCGCTGAGAAGCTGAGGAAGGAACTCTCATGCACTGAAAGGACATTATCCCCTCAGTACCTTAGATCAATAGCTATCCAGATTCTATTACCCGAAGATAATGGTGTGGTTGTTTCACTGACATTTGAATTTTTTACTTCTAGTAAATGTATTTCATTTACTTATTCACTCATCAGGGATCTGTCCAGTGTTTCCTCAATAGCTTAGCTAAATGTGAAGTTGTTTTTTAATAATTTTATTTGTATTTCACATTTTTATAAAGACTTTTTATAAAAAAAATAATACTTTGAAGTCCCAGGCTTACTTTCTAAAGACAATATGTAAGGCTGGCATTGCTTATGAAGTCAGAGTACAGGGAAATCCAGTGAAGTGTGCTCAACTTTGGAGCAATCGCCCCAAGCCTCTAGTGGAACGCACATGGACCACCACCACCTGCCCAAGGTCCATATTCATGAAGACACGTCACCCTGCACGAGAGAGTCACCCTTGGAGAAGGAGGCTACCAAAAGAGCCCACCTCCTGCTTGCTCCAGGTGGACTTGAGCTTTGGAAATAAATTTCACTGACTGATGCTCTACTTCCAGAAGATGGATCACCATAGAATGCAGAGCCCTACCTTTATCTTCAAGATATTCACTGTGGCACTTTAATAATTGTCATTAGTCTGTTCGTTTTCTATGGCTAGTGGACCATGACACTGAACAAGGCTACGTAGCTTAGTTCACCGAGCAGCTTTCCTGCGTCTGTCTTCTCTCTGGTGGCCGCCTGTGCTGCATTTGCCAGCTGAGTGCCCAGGGCGTGTTGAGAATGCGCACCGAGTCCAGTGGAGGACACCCTGGAAGATCAGACACACTGGGGAAGAAGGCAGAAAGGAAAGGCTTCGTTTATGCTTATCAGCTCTCTCCCCTTCCCAGCACCACGTGATGAAAGTGCCCTCCTCGGCGGTCAGGACCAGCCATTGCTATCTCCACTTCCTCTCAACTGATCGCAGTTCTCACAGAGACTCATTCACATAGGAGATGGATGAAACAACATCCTGTCCGTGTCAGGGTCCCCAGGGTATGAAATGGATAGAGGACAGGCTCATGACAGTCTGAGAAGAAAACTGCATTTTGTGGTTAACAAGTAAAGCTAGACAAAGGACAGGTGAGGGCAGGTTGATGGGGGTAGAGAAAAGTATCATTGAAAACCCTCAATTACATGATTAAATTTGGCTAAAGTATAAACTGTCGTTTTCCAGTAGATGCTATACGGTTTGAAATAAGAAATTCAAATGTAGAGCATCTAACCACAAATTGATGTAGATAACCTGTCCCACTGAACCAAACACTACCCTCACAGCTTTGTAGACAAGTACTTCTGGTCTGTCGGAGTGTATATATCAGAATAATGTGTTTTTATAATAAAATGGTGATTAACACTGGGCTAGATGCTCAGACTGGGGGCTGATGATGGTCTAAGATACTGGGCAGTGTTGGGTGGGCAATGGCAGAGTCTTGATCAAGACCCAGACCCTCTGCTGATTATAAAGTTTCCGCAGAGTCGTCCTAAAACAGTGTAGGCAACATGCAGCACGTCCGCAGCCTCCACAGCTGCCCATCCCACTCCACAGATGGGACCTCCCAGTTCTTATTTCCAGACTGATCACTGGGTTATTTCTGCAGGTGATACGTCTCATCATTTAGGTGTAGATTGCACAGGTTTAACCACCAGGGCATAATCTTATTTCCAAGTTGATCGCCGTTAGAATTGACACCAGGGACCTTATTACACTTCCCACGTTTTTACACTTCCCCAGATATCGGCTCTATGTGAGTGGTCCATGTCTGTGGCCTGTGTGCACACCACTAGACAGTGAGCTTTGTAACGGAATTGTCTCCTACCTGCACTTCCCTCAGAATCCTCGCCCCATCCTGGGCATTGGTGTGCTTGGTGCTTCAAACTACAGAGCTTTTCAGACACCTGCTCTGCCCACCCATTTTTCCATGCCCAGCAAGCTCTCAAGAATGTCTCTGGTCTTTCCCTGGCAGGGTAATATGATGTCTCATCTGAAAAACTAACCATGAAAGACATTTCAGCATTATAAATAGAAATTAATAAATAGTGGAAGATATTTCTGAGCCATTTTGACCCCTTGTTTTTAAGAATCTATACCTGTCTAGACAACATTTTTATGGCCTCCACATGTGTGCTTTTTTGAAGTTTTCATTAGTGCATGTTTTTTCTCCATCGAACTGGAAATATTGATGAACTGTTCTTGCCTTCTGGCTAAAAAATGATTTCTTTTCAGTAATGCTCATCCCTAGCTATGCCACCTGCCCTGCAATGTACTTGATTCCATCAGCAATATCAAAAGCCACCTGCCGGTGTCACTTCTCTTTGCTGCATATTAACAACCCATGTTCATCTGTGTTCATATAGCAACTAATGTTGATCAGAGCTTTTCCTGTGCCAGGCACCATAAAGCACACTTAACACACCGGACCCATGAAGTAGGTATTTTTAATGTTTAATCTCCATTTTACTGTTAAGGAAGCAGAGATGACAGACTCATCATTTTGTCCAAGAGGTGGACCTAGAATCAGTCCTTAAAGGAATTATAAATGACCATAATAGTTTAATAGACCATAAATAGTTTAATAGACCATTATAAATAGACCATAATAATCTGATTTATCTAACTATTCCATTACTTGAAGCCATCATAAAATGGAAGATAAATGATAATGTTAGTAGTATAACTCTGGAGTAAATAATAGATTTTACCATGGCGAGGGCCTGAGATCAGATATTTCTATCCTTGTGTAAAGGAACGTCTCTCTTTTTTTTTTTTTTTTTTTTTTTGAAGGAGGATTTGGGCTAGAGGAAAGGGGGCATACCTCCTGGAGCCCTTGAAATCATGACATGTGAGTGACAGATTTTGTCAGTGAGTGAGAGCAGCACTGCTGGGGGCAGAAGGTTACCACTCTCCACTATCACCAGTTGTTCCAAATCACCAAGTGTTTCATGTGAAAATCCTTGGGTGACTGGGTGTGATCTGTGAAGTGCCTCATCACGTGAGCAAAGCTGTGTTCTCTAAGATGAGCTCTTTCTCATCCTCATGAGTGTATTTGGGTACACAACCGAGAGGAATGTGAGGGTAAAAAGTGTGTGTGAATGATGTGTGGATGGGGAGTATTTATGGGTACCCTGGAGCAAGGTTCTCAAACCTTTTTTCCTACCTTAATTGAAATGTCATTGACATATAATATTTTGTATGTTTAAGATGTACAGTGTATATATTGCAAAATGTTTACCATAATAAGGTTAGTTAACACATCCTTCACTTCATACAATTACCATTTTTTCTTATTATTGTGAGAACATTTAAAATCTACACTCACAGAATTTCAAGTACGTAACACAGCACTGTGACCTGTAGTCATCATGCTGTATTTTAGATTCCTAAAATTAATTCATCTTATATCTGAAATTTTGTACTCTTTGATCAACATCTCTCCATTTCCCCTGCCCCGCCTGGTAAATATCAATTTACTCTCTGTTTGATATTTTTAGATTACACACATAAGTGAGATTATACAGTATTTTTCTCTGTCTGACATTTCACTTATTATTGGAGTATAGTATCCTCAAGGTCCATCCATGCTTTGCAAATGGCAGGATTACCTTCTTTATAGTGACGAAATACTATTATATTATACAATTTATTATATAATATATATATGTAATATCTTCCATTCTATTTATTCATTCATCGATAGCTGGACACTTAGGTTGTTTTTATATCTTAACGTTCGTGAATAATGCTGCAGTTAACCTGAGAGTGCTGCAGATATCGCTTCAAGATAATAATTTCATTTCCCTTGGGTATGTACACAGAAGTGGAATTACTGGATCATATGAGAGTTCAATTATTAACTTTTTGAGGAACTTCCATACTATTTCCCAGTGGTTGCACCAATGTATATTCCCACCAATAGTGTACCACCAGGACTCCCTTTTCTCCATATCCTTAACCAGCATTTCTAGCTCTTGTCTTTTTGATAATGCCATTCTAACACACTTGAGATGATATCTCAGTGTGGCTTGCACTCGCATTTCACTGATGATTAGTGATGTTGAGCATCTTTTCATGTAGTTATTGGCCATTTGCTATATCTTCTTTGGACGTGTCTATTCAGATTCTTTGCCCATTGTTTAATTTTTTTTTAGTTGCAGTATAGTTGATGTACAGTACCATATAACTTTCAACTGTACAACAGTGATTCACACTTTTAAAAACATATTCTGTTTTATAGTTATTATAAAATAATGGCTATATTCCCTATATTGTACTATATATCTTCGTAGTTTATTTATACACGGTAGTTTGTACCTCTTAATCCCTACCCCTATCTTGCCCCCCTTCCCTCTTCCCACTGATAACCACTAGTTTGTTCTCTATTTCTGTGAGTCTGTTTCATTTACATTATATTCACTAGTTAATTTTTTAGATTCCACATATAAGTGATATCATACAGTATTTGTCTTTCTCTGTCTGACTTATTTCACTTAGCATAATAGCCTCCAAGTTCACCCATGTTGTTGCAAATGGCAAAATTTCATTTTTTTTTATGGCTGAGTAGTATATATGTCACAGCTTCTTTATCCAGTCATCCATTGATGGACATTTAGGTTGCTTCCATATCTTGGCAATTGTAAATAGTGCTACTGTGAACATTGAGGTGAATGTATTTTTTTTCAATTATTCTTTTCATTTTTTCAGATAAATACCCAGGATTCAAATTGCTGTGGCATATGGTAGATCTATTTTTAGTTTTTTGAGAAACCTCCATACCGTTTCCACAGTGGCCACACCAATTAATATTCCCACCAACAGTGTACAAGGGTTCCCTTTTCTCCGTATCTTCGCCATCATTTATTATTGGTGGTCTTTTTGATGACAGCCATTCTGACAGGTGTGACATAACATCTCATTGTGGTTTTAATTTGCATTTCTCTTAATGATTAACAATGTTGAGCATCTTTTCATGTGCCTATTAGCCATCTCTGTATCTTCTTTGGAAAAATGCCTATTCAGGTCTTCTGCCCTTTTTTAAATTGGGTTTTGGTTTGTTTGTTTGTTTGATGTTGAGTTATATTAGCTGTTTATATAGTTTGGATATTAACCCCTTATTGGTCACATCATTTGCAAATATTTTCTCCCATTCACTAGGTTGTCTTTTCATTTTGTTGATAGTTTCCTTTGCTGTGCAAAAGCTTTTAAGTTTAATTATGTCTCACTTGTTTCTTTTTGCTTTTATTTCCTTTGCTTTAAGAGACAGATCCAAAAACAATATTGCCATGATTTATGTCAAAGAGTGTTCTGCATATGTTTTCTTCTAGGAGTTTTATGGTTTCCAGTCTTACATTTAGGTCTTTAGTCCATTTTGAATTTATTTTTGTATATGGTGTTAAAGAATGTTCTAATTTCATTCTTTTACATGTAGCTCTGCAGTTTTCTAAGCACCAACTGAAGATACTGTCTTTTCTCCATTGTTCATTTTTGCCTCCTTTGTCACAGATTAATTAACCATAAGTGCATGGTTTGCCAATTTTTAGTCATATTATTCAGGAATTTTTTGTTATTGAGTTGTATGAGTTTCTTACATATTTCGGATGTTAGCCCCTTGTCAGGTAGATGGCTTGCAAATATTTTCTCCCATTCCATAAGTTACTTTTTAATTTTGTAGATTATTTCTTTGGCTGCAGAGAAGTGTCTAGTTTGATATAGTCACACGTTGATTTTTCCTTTTGGCACTTCTGCTTTTGGTGTCACATCCAAAAAAAATCATTGCCAAGACCCATGTCAAAGAGATTTTTCCCTATGTTATTTTCTAGGAGTTTTATGCTTACACATCTTACATTTAAGTCTTTAATCAATCGTAAGTTAATTTTTGTGAGTGATGTAAGATAGGGGCCAAGTTACATTTTTTTTGCGACACCATTTATTTTTCCCGACACCACTTATTGAAGGGTCCATTTTTTCCCACATTGAGTATTCTTGGCTCTCTTATAAAACATTAGTTCACTGTCCTCTAGCCTCTGTAATCTATTTCATTGTTCTATGTGTTTGTTTTTATGCAATACCATACTATTATGATTATGATCACTCTGTAATATAGTTTGAAGTCAGGAAGGTATTTGCTCAGTATACTTAGGTGCTCCAAGTTGGGTACATGTATATTCACAATTGTTATATCGCTTTAATGAACTGACCCTCTGTCTGTTATTACAGCTTTGACTTAGAGTCTATTTTATCTGATATAGGTAACTACCCCTGCTCTCTTTTGGTTCCATTTGCATGCAATATCTTTTCCCATTACTTCAGTTTGTGTCTATGTGTGTCCTTGATGCTGAAGTGCACCTGTTCTAGTTGACATATAGTTTTTCTTTAATTCATTCAACTCTGTGCCTTTTAATTGGAGCACTTATGCAGTTTACATTTAAAATAATTATTGATAGGTAAGAACTTAACTATTGCCATCTTCTTAATTCTTTTCTAGCTATTTAGTAGTTCCTTTGTTTGTTTCTTTCTCTCTTGCTGTCTTCCTTTGTTACCTGATGATTTTCTGTAGCGGTATACTTTGTTTCCCTTCTCTATATCTTGTAGGTATCTATTATAGGTTTTTGCTTTGTGGTTACATCTTACACATATAACAGTCTATTATAAGCTGATAGCAACTTTTCTTAAATACAAAAACTCTATTATTTTACTCTCCCCAAACATTTTATGTTTTTAATGTCACAATTTCTTTCATTTATATTGTGTATTCATTGTGTATTGTAGCTATATTTACTTTAATACTTTTGTCCTTTAAACATTATATTAGAATTGAATAGTTAACACATTACCAGTTTCCAGTATTAGAGTATTCTGGATCTGACTTACTTTTGCCAGTCTGTTGTATATTTTCATGTTACTAATTAGTGTCTTTTCATATCACCTTGAAAAACTCCTTTCAGCATGTCTTGTAAGGCAGGTCTAGCAGTGATGAAGTCCCTCAGGTTTTGTTTAGGAAAGTCTCTATCACCTTCATTTCTGAAGGACAGCTTTGTCAGTTAAAATATTCTTGGTTGGCAGTTTCTTCTTTTATCACTCTCTCCTGGCCTTCAAGGTTTCTGCTGAGATACCAACTGAGAGCCTTACGGGGGTTCCCTTGTATGAAAGGATTTTCATTTTGTACTCCTTTTAAAATACCCTCCTTGTCTTTATTTTTTTATAATGTATCTCAGAGAAGATTACTTTGGATTGAAATTTTAAGGCGATGTGTTAGCTTCATGAACTTGAATATCCAAGCCTTTTCTCATGTTTGGGAAGTTCAAAGCCATTATTTCTTTAAATAAGATTTCTGCCCATTTCTCCTTATCTTCTCCTTTTGAGACTCTAATGATATGTATGTTGTTTCTTTTAATGGTATCTCATAAGTCTTGGAGGCTTCCTTCATTATTTTTTTCTTTGTGTTTCTCTGACTGGATAATTTCGAATAATCTGTCTTCAAGTTTACTAATTGTTTCTTCTACTTAGTCCCATCTGTTGTGAAAGCCCTCTACTAATTCTTTAGTTCAGTCCTTGTATTCTTCAGCTCCAAAATTTGTGTCTTTTTAAAAATGTTTCTAGCTCTTTGTTGAACTTCTCATTTTGTTCCTGTATTTTTTCCTGATTTTGTTAAATTATTTATCTGCATTCTCTTGTAGCTCTGTGAGCATCTTTAGAACTATTATTTCTAATTATTTGTCAGGCAATTATGCATCTCCATTTCTGAGTCAGTTACTGGAAGTTTGTGTTCCCTAACTCTTCATGACCCCTGTAGCCTTTCATAGATATATGTGCATTTGAAGAAACATTCACCTCTTTCAGACTGACTTCAGTAAGGACAGGCCTTCAGTAAGGACATGCCCCCTGGATGGAGGCATGCTGGAACACGCTGTGACTCTGACTCTAGGGTGGCAGGCTGCCTACTATGGCAGCATATGGCAGTTCTGGGTCTAGAAAGACATGACGTCTTGACAGCTCAGGCCACTGGGGTCCTCAATAGCAATTGCATCATCCTTTGCAAGTGCTGTGGGTCTCTGTAGAGGTTACAAGGATTGTTAGAGTTCTTAGTGCTGCTTCCTGGTCAAGCAGTGATGGTGGCTAGAGCTGCTGACGTACATGCACTCAGCTGTGTGGGCCAGCGGCATGTACCTGTGTAGTGGCAGGGACTGGTTGCAGACACACATGAGGTGACAAGGGCCAGGGCCAGCAGCAAGGTCTGGGGTCAACTTCAGGTTCACTAGCAGCCTGCAGGGTCCCTGGATATTAGTGTGCACTCCTGTAGCTTCAAGGTTTCACCGTGGGTGCAAACACAGTAGTGGAGGGAGAGTCAGGGATTGGGGCAGCAGGGTTCAGGTGCACAGCTAGAGGGACTAGATGTAGGTGATCACTGCGGTATAGGCCAACAATAGGAGAAAGGGCCGGATCCAGGCCCACAAGCAACTATGAGGGCCTTGGCTGTCAGGGCGCCTTCCCATGGCTGCAAGTTCTCTCCATGATCATGTACATGACAGTAGAGGCCAGTGACAGGAGTTGGGTCAGGGGCATGCAGACGCACAGCTGGAGGGGCTAGTCCCCAGCCTGCCCATAGTTGTCAGAGTCAACCACAGAGGCCAAGACTGGCTATAGGTGGAGATTTGGGGCTCTGGCTGGTGGGGGGCAAGAGGGAGCAGGGAGGAACTTTTGGGCAAAAACTGGTGAAATCTTAGTGTGTCTGCAGCAACTGTGCTGGCTGTTGGTTTTTTCAGTGACAAAAGAGGCTAGGGTTAAAGGAACTTGTGTACGTGACAAGAAGCCAAATTTCCTTGCCCTTTTTCAGTTCAAAACACAAATCCCCCTTGTAAAGCCTAGGTAAGAAAAGGAATTTTTTTTTCAAGAAAATCATGATTATGAAGGAACAGCAAAAACATGACAGAGGCTTCTGATTTATTTTGAGCATTTGTTTCAAGGATCCATCTTACATGACATGAAATATTGCTGAAATTTTCTTCTTGAAAGGAATAGAGCATTTGGAACATTTGTACAATGTCAATTTCCTGAACCCATTATAGACTTAAAACTCATGCATGTAATATATTGTGTCATCCTAAGTTATAATGTTCAGTTATTGATACTTGTAAACCACACGGCAGGCACCTCATTGTCACACTCTAGATTTAGGGGGGAAAGCACAGAGCAGCCTATAAGTGGTTTTGTTTCTTTATGTTGGTATGGAGAGCAGCCCTGGAAAGATGCTTAACTCTCCTGTGTCCCTGAACTTACAGCTACAAAGCAACCAGAAATTCCCTACACATGCTCCCAGAATGAGTGCAGTGATACATCATTTCTCTTCCCCACTCTTGATCAGAGAATATTTCCTGAAGAAGTTCTCGTCATCTTCATTTGCTCTGCAAAGAACCAAAATCTGACCTGGAAGATCACGGAGGCTCCCACATTACCCTGAGAGCAAAGTCCAAATTGAGGAAGACTTAGGCCAGCCAGGGGTCATTGAGCCCCTTTCCCTTGTGTCTCCTTCTAGGAAGGTACTGGCAAGCCCACCCATTCTAATGCAGTGATTCCCACAGGATGTTCAGAGGGTTAATGTCATTAAAAAAAAGAGACTTGATCAGGTTTGGAAACCACTGAATGAAACACACTTCATCAAAGTTTTACTACTATGAGAGTACTCAAACCAACTGAAAATTTCCAAGTCAGAGCATGATAAATAGTGTTACCCAAATTATTTCACCACAGATCCAATTTTGAAAGAAAGGTTGGAGTTACACTTGGTGAAATCTTGGGCCAAAGACTGGGCCTGCACAAACATGACCAGGCCCAGAGAAACCTTCCATCAAGCTCCCAAGAAGGAGCAGTGACAGCCCTCCCAGCCATGGACTAGCTCACAGCCGATGCAGTAGGCAGGGCTTTGGTCTTCAACACTTTATTCTCCAAACCATGGATTCAGCCAGCCCCCCTTCCTGTGCTCCCAAAGCTTCCCTTCCTCTCATACTGGTTTATACTCATCACTAGCCTGTGAGTGGTCCAGCACAGCAATGTCCTCTCTAACCACAGACTCCTAATGCGGACAATGCATGGCAACTGCTGAGTGGATGGTTGTTGAAAGATGGACCAAATGAACAATGGGACACACTCGTGTGCACATGTGCGCTTTACAGCCATGCATGAATGAATATGCCAGAGCTTAGTGTCTCCTCATAGCAAAACCACTGGGAAGAGGAATCTACCAAGGGAAGTCAACACACACGTATCCTAATCAAGGCGTCTAGTCAAGGCGCTTTGGGCACACTCGACCGCTTTGGAAGCTACACCGTACAGGTGATTCCCTTCCACAGAATGCCCTTTAGAACTCTATTGAGTTAGCCCTTCCACACATTCAGCATTGGGTTCTAGTTTTCACCCTCTTACAAGGACCTCCAGAATCATTTTTTCAGCTTAGTTTTTCGACAAGATGGCCCCTTTATACAGGAACATTGAACTGGCAAGGCTGTAAATCCTGATAAGATTTTTGGGTCTCTGCCATGCAGAACAAGCTCATGCCCAAGTGAGAGGGAAAAAATTCTGCACAGGGTCCATTTGGGCATATATCTTTGTTTATGCAACTCCAGTGTGTTTATCTTTAAGATGGGATTTGGGGTATGCCTTTAATGTTTTCACAAGCATGACACACCTCTTCCTTGAGCACTTTGGAAAAGTTAAGTATGTATGGGATGACATGCATGTAAATAGCTTCTGTGACATGTTCCTGAGCCTGCACAGAAATAGGAAAAATAACACGCTGCATCATAAGCACATGTCTTACCTAGATATTTACAAGGCTTTCCTGGGGATGTTTATACCAGGCATTTAGATACAGAAAAGTTGAGTGATTGATTTCTAATAACTTTGCTTCTAAATTGAAGAATTTTGTGGCATGGTAGTTGACCACATTGGTCATACTGGTGTTAATTTTTCTCAAGCAGAGGGAGTGACGTGATCCAAGGGTACAAGGCTCCTGGTGGCTCAATAATGATGCCACCATGCAAACACCAAGTGCTGCTAATGTAGTTGTGTTTCATTCATGCTAGGAGAACACAGAAAGGTGAAACCCACACTTCAAGCTCTGTTGTTAATCTACCTGGAGCACTCAGACCATGGTGGCAAAGGGGCTGTCGTATTACAATCTGTATTAAAATTCCTCCATTCATGTGAGTCAGTCATTAGCAAACCATCTTTGTTCACATTTGGAAATGTGCATTTTTGCCTCTTGCAAAGCAACTTTTGTATCAGCATATACATATATTGATGAAGTGGAAAATTGTCAGAAGTAAACCCTGCGGGAAGCAATAGAGTTCACCCAATTATGTGCTAAATCTTACATAAACCATAATACCTGCAATGTTACATGGGCATTATTAATCTTTTCTTTCTCCCTGCAAGCAGCTAGCTCTAAGTAGCTTTTCTAACTTCAAAAAGCATAGGCATCATTCCCATTTACTGCAGCATCTGAAGGTAGCTCAGTAACCCTTTTCCATTATCATTTTATTAATACTCTGCCTCAGGCCTGAAACCGTCTAACTAGAATTTGCTGTTCATTGGAGCCTTTCTTCCTCAGCAGAGCATTAAATTGTAAAGGTCTTAGAAGGTGATAAACTATTAATATTTCTGGTTATCACCATTATCTGGGCTGGCAGAATGTGGAGCTGATGAACAATCTAAGGAAGTAAATCAGTGTAAGTAGCTACATAACATTCTTGTATGTCTATGCATGGTGTATACTTGAGAGTACGTATCTGTTTGGTGTATGTGTGTGGGGGGGTTATGGATGTGTGGTACACCTATGATAGTGTGCACAGTGTGTGTGTGGGTGTGGGTGTGGGTGTGTGTGTTGACTGAATCTGAAGGTGCTCTGTATCCTGATTCCAGACCACTGCACAAAGCTTTCAGGCTCTGGGGCTCTGGGGCTCTCTCTCGGACATTATTGAGCGCAGCCTGGCAGAGGAGGCAGAAGCAGGGCTGGTGACAATGCGCTTTTTCCTCTGTCATGAACTTGCAGAAGAAGTGCAGAAACTATACCCCCTTCAGGGTCCTTGCCTCTTGACACACCTCAGCATCTCAGTCTCTGTCTGTATTAGGCAGAATTCTCCCGGGAGACAGAGGCAATTGAATCAAAGGGAGATTTATTATAGAAATTGGGCTCATGTGATTATGGAGGCTGGAAAGTCCTCTGATCTGCCATCTGCAAGTTGAAGACCCAGGAAAACTGGTGGGGTAATTCAGTCCGGGTCTCAAGGCCTGAGAACCAGGTGAGCTGATAATGCAAATCCCAGTATGAGGGCAGGGGAAGATGAGATGACATGTCCCAGATCATTCAGCGAGGCAGGGAAAAAAGGAGAAAATTCCTCTTTCCTCTGCTTTTTTATTCTGTTCAGGCCCTCAGGGGATTGGATGTTGTCCACCAGCATTAGGAAGGCAACTTCTTTCCTGAGTCTACTGATTCAAATTCTAACCTCATCTGAAAACACCCTCTTAGACAAACCAGGAAATAATGTTTCATCAGCTATCTAGGCATCCGTTAGCCCAGTCAAGGTGACACATAAAATTAGCCATCACAGATCTTCCCCTTGACAACTTGACACCTATACATACCACCTTCCACCATACTTAATCTCCAAATAAAGACAGTAGTAAGGTCATAATTACACCTAACATGATAAAACTATATCCTGCGTACAATTGAAAACACACTAACTCCTTCTCCAGAAGAGAATATAAAGTCCTTGCGTGATGTTTACTCTTCTCCTTGATGTCCTGTAACTTAAATACTATAAAGTTACTAATACTTAAATACTAGGATATAAAGTCAATATGTCTTATGTTACATAAGGTAAGGGAATAAGAGAAGGACAAATATTTGCTACTCACACACAAACATACTCGTAACAAAAGAAGGACGAATACTCTTGACGACTACAGCCCTGTTTTCTGTAACTGTGTTCATAGCTGATATTATACCTACCTTCTTCCACTACACAGTCCACATTCCCTTTGCCTTCAGCGAGTACCTTGGATAGTCATCGTTCTTTAGCTGGTGGGCTGACCCAAAACTTCTCTCCTGAAGTGTCTGGGCCATTAGTAACCCTACCTGAGTTGGATTATTCCTGTTTTCCATTGACCTCAACCACAAAGCACGGTAATACTGAGATGTCCCGAGGGATCGTATATACTCTTGTATTCCAGTCTTACACTTCATTAACCCCACTGTGAAGTAGTATCATCCAGTTGCCCCTCAGCAGTCAGAATCTATTGCTGCAGCCAGTATGGTAACCCCCTTCCTTGCCTTTTGATTCAGAAGCCTGGGGAACCCAAAGTGGCTTGGTGGCTGTCTAAACCTCCAATTCAATGGAATAATAGGTGTCTCCTGGTAGAAGCTAAGATCTCTAGGCCTGCAGAACATGAAGTCATGAGAACAAGAAGCAAAAATTTCACTAGTGGGTCACTAAGGGTAATAACGATTGCTACCACTCCCATCCTCATCCCTTGATTCCTGAAGCTGTAAATCCTGATCATCAGAGAACCACCACCATCTATTGGATGATGATTCAAAGTATACGAAAACCTCCTAGAGAACTTTGCCTTAACCCTGAAAGGTAGTGTCACCTAACTGGCGCTACACCTGAGTCTTCAAAAAGTCATTCCACCATCCATTAAGCCAGTGGAACACTGGAAGACCAATGAATTCCAAGAGCATGGGTGCTTTGTCCCAGTTCTTTTGCTGGCATATGCTGGACACAGGCCTGAGGCACCCAACGTGTCTGCACGACCCAGGCATCATCCTCAGGACAAACAAATGTGGATCATGGCCAGTCCCCTGGAAGGCAGCTTTTAAGAGAAAGGCCCCTCCTATTCTTCACATGTAACTAAATGGCCCATAATTTGATCATGTTTCATCCTCCCAAATCACGTTGACATTCACGCTGTTTATCTTCATGACAATTTGGAGGAGAGCACAACAGGGCCATTTAATAAGAGTACTCTTTGACAATGACATGCATTTGTCTAACCAATTCTCACCCTAATTGAGATGGAATTGTGGAAATAGTGGAAATTGTTAAATTTAACACAGCCTTGGCTACTGAGAATGCAATCCTCTTTCCCTGAAATTGTATTCCCATTCACATGCTTATGAAGTCTTGAGAGATGGTCCACAGCTGTCTTATGATTTGAGGACATGCAAGCTCCATCTCATTATCTGGCTGAGAAAAAATCAACATCAGAGATTGGGTGGCAATAAAATGTGCCTCTCGGGGGAGTCTGTCTGAATGGAGCAAGACTCACTCCCTTATGCTTCTGACAAAAAAAAAAAAATCACCAAAAGGAAAATAATCCAAGCTGATTTCCCAGAAGTTTTTTCTTCTTCTTTTTTTTTTCTTTTTATCTTTTGACCCTCTTCACCCATTTCTCCCACCCTTTACCCTCTCCCTGTGGCAGCCACCAATCTGTTCTCTGGATGTATGAGCTTGATTTTGTTCTATTTTAGATTCCACATATAAAAGAGATCATAGGGCATGTCTCCTTCTCAGAGGTTATTTCCAGGTGAGCTAAATAGATGCAAATTGTTGCATGTAACCTACAGCAGAGGATGCATTGATGAGCATCGAGACTGCCCACAGTCTTTTAGAGGAGCTTTTGATTGATGTGGCTCTCAGGCATAGGAGAGTGGCTTTCCAGGAGGGAGCAGTGAGTGTCGCCTCCTACCATCTCATTCTCTTTGACTCTCCCATCTTCGCAATGTCTCAGCCCCTCCCTTCTGGTCCCAGTGCCCATACAATCCTCCTCTCACTCGAGTCCACCCATGTCCTCTCCTATAAGACTTTTTTTCCTTCTGTGCCAGCACACGTTCATGAATCTCAAAATTTCTTGTTCCTTCCTCTCTGTTGTAACACTTTTTAGATGCAATATGCCATAGCCTTGGAAAATGTATCAATATGAAAACATGAAAGGGGATTATTTTCTTTCAGAAAACACTGTTCTCCCAGTGAGACAAAAGCACTTTCAGAGCCAGTCCCCACACAGTAGTAGCTGCTCTCCTTTTGCCCCAGTCTCACATCCTCATATCTGCTGTGAGTCCCTGGGACATCAGCATGAGCACGTGTGACCTGTTGGACAAGGACAGACTGTGTGTTTCACGTGACACAGGTGACAACGTGGGAGCTTTCCAAAAGGAAGGGAAAACCCCTTCAAAAGGTGTTGTCAAACAAAAGACCTCATCCTCCAGAAAGAAACTAGAAAACAAATTACAATTAGTATAATAAAATTTGAAAAGTCAGGGTGATGATTTGAACATTGCTTTCTGGAAAGTCCTTTGCAATTTTGTGGATGTTAGCTTCCTTGAAGCTATAACTAAATTTCTCAGACTCATATGCATTTTCTTCTTTTCAGAGTTTTCATTTCCTGCTAGTAAGTGTAATTTTTCATTATTATCAAAGAGTGACACTTGCATGTTTCTACATTTACTTCTAATTGGTTGTTTCTGATTTGCTGGGAGTGAGAGAAATGTGACTATGGCTGGCTGAATCACAGGGAGTCCAAAAATCACTGAATTAGGGTCAATTCTGTGGAATTGGACCATGCACTGTTGTTATAATTAGAGACCATACCTCTGGAGTTGCAACTGTATCCAAGAAGATTTGAGCTTACTAACTAAACACTGACTTTTCAGCAAATTTAGGTACTATAATGGTATTGATAAATTTGAGTATTTTAATACTGTAATATTATTATCATCAAAAAAGTCTTAAATATATTACCTTTGCTAATATTTTGTCCACAATTTTCTCAAATAGACTGTTTCACTTTATTTTTAGTTTCTAGTTTTTCATATTAGGCAGACACAAATAAACAACAGTATTTTGATGTGACTTTTTGGTGATAAGTTGCATGCTTGCAATGATTTTAAAATGTCTAGAGTAAAGGAAAAGCATTCCACCCCACCTCATGGCACCCACACCCTTGCTCAATGCTGAGCCATGGGGGGCACACGTTGTACTTATCCCATACATTTTTCTTTGTTCAGGCAAACATAAGTACACGCATATACACATGCACAGGTTGTGTGTTTTTTAACTAAGATAAACTCATACTCAACATATCATTCTGGATCCTGCATTTTATAAAGTGCTTGTGGGCATCCTTCCAATGCAGTACATATTGTGCTACTTCATTCTTTTTAATGGCTGTGTAGTAATCAAGAATGTGGATGGAGTATAATAACTTCCACCATTCAAGGTGTTTAAAAATAGCATAATAATAAACATTTATGTGCGTCTTTTTTTATTTTATTACTATTATTTTTATCTTTTCCTGGCACTGTATTACTGTCAAATAAATTCACAAGTGAAAATTTATTAGCATTTACTACTTCAACAGATAGTGCCACATTTCATGCCATGCTTTCATATGAATAGTGTGCACATGTCCTCTTATCCCCCACTTTTGTCACACTGGATATTACGATACCTGTTATAATGAGTTGCTATATATGTATCTCTCATCTTTCCTGACCACAGCACTATGAGACTAGAAATCAACTACAAGAAAGAAAGAAAAAAAAACCTGAAGCAAACTCAAAGACATGGAGGCTAAACAATATGGTACCAAACAACCAATGGATCACTGAATAAATTTAAAAAATACCTGGAACAAATGAAAACAAAAACACAACTACCCAAAACCTATGGGACACAGCAAAAGCACTTCTAAGAGGGAAGTTTATAGTGATACAAGTTTACCTCAGGAAATAAGAAAAATCTCAAACAACCTAACACCTAAAGGAACTAGGAAAAAAAGAACAAACAAAACTCAAAAAGTTAGTAAAAGGAATGAAATCATAAAGATTAGAGCAAAAATAAATGAAATAGAGACTACAAAATAGAAAAGATGAATGAAACTATGTGTTGGTTCTTTGAAAAGATTTAAAAAAAAAGAATAAACCTTTAGTCAGACTCATCAAAAAAAAAGAGGACCCAAATCAATAAAATCAGAAATGAAAAAGAAGTTACAACTGACACCACAGAAATATCAACAATCATAAGGGATTACTTCGAGCAACTACATTCCAATAAAATGGACAACTTTAGAAGAAATGGACAAATTCATAGCAATCTACAATCTCCTAAGAATGAACCAGCAAGAAATAGAAACTGTGAACAGACTAATTACCAGTAATGAAATTGAATCAGTTATTTTGAAATTCCCAACAAACAAAAGGCCAGGACCACATGGATTCCCAGGTAAATATTACCAATTATTTAGAGAAAAGTTAACACATATCCTTCTGAGACTATTACAAAAAATTGCAGAGGAAGGATTGCTCCCAAACTCATTATCTGAGGCCAGCATCACACTGAAACCAAAACCAGACAAAGATACAAAGAAAGAAAGAAAGAAAGAAAGAAAGAAAGAAAGAAAGAGAAAGAAGAAAGAAAGAAAGAAAGAAAGAAAGAAAGAAAGAAAGAAAGAAAGAGAAAGAAGAAAGAAAGAAAGAAAGAAAGAAAGAAAGAAAGAAAGAAAGAAAGAAAGAAAGAAGAAAAAGGAAGTAAGGAAGGAAGGAAGGAAGGAAGGAAGGAAGGAAGGAAGGAAATTACAGGCCAATATCACTGATGAACATAGATACAAAAATCCTCAATAAAATATTAACAAAAAAACCCAATGATACATTAAAAGGATCATACACCATGAACAAGTGATTTATCCCAGGGATGAAAGGATTGTTCAATATCTGCAAATCAATCAATGTGATACACCACATTAACAAACTGAAGAATAAAAAGCAAATGATCATCTCAATAGATACAGGAAAACTGTTTGACAAAATTGAACATCCATTCATGATAAAAACTCTCATCAAAGTTGGTAGAGAGGAAATACATATCTCAACATAATAAAGACATATATATGACAAGCCCACAGCTCACATCATATTTGACACTGAAAAGCTGAAAGCATTTCAGCTAAGATCAGGAGGAAGACAAGGAGTCCTACTCTCACCACTTTTACACAACATGTTGTTGGAAAATCTAGCCATAGCAATCAGACAAGAAAAAGAAATAAAAGGCATCCAAATTGGAAAGAAAGAAGTAAAACTGTCATTGTTTGCAGATGACACGATACTATACATAGAAAAACCTAAATAAATGACCAAAGACTACTAGTGCTCATCATTGAATTTGGTAAAGTCGCAGGATACAAAATTAATATGCAGAAATTTGTTGTATTACTATACACTAACAATGAACTCTCAGAAAGAGAAGTTTAAAAAGAAATCCCATTTACAATTGCATCAAAAAGAATAAAACACCTAGGAATAGCTCTAACTAAAGAGATAAATGGCCTGTACCTAAAAACTAGGTGACACTAATGAAAAAAATTGAAGATGACAAATAAGATGGAAAGATGCACCATGTTCATGGATTAGAAGAATCAGTATTTTAGTATGACCATATTATCCAAGGCAATCTGCAGATTCAATGCAATCCCTATCAAAATATCAATGGCATTTTTCACAGAACTGGAACAAATAATTTTGAAAATTATATGAAAACACAAAAGACCTTGAATAGCCAAGGCATTCTTGAGAGTGAAGAACTGAGCTGGAGGTATCATGATCCCTGACTTCAGACTATATTACAAAGCTACAGTATTCAAAACAGCATGGTATTGGCACAAAAACTGACACATAGATCAATGGAACAGAACGGAGAGCCCAGAAATACACCCATGCACTTATGGCCTATTAATCAACAACAAAAGAAGCAATAATATACAATGGAGAAAAGGCAGTCCCTTCAATTAGTAGTGCTGAGAGAACAGGACAGCTACATGGGAAAAAAGGAAATTAGAATATTTTCTCACACCATATAAAAAAAATAAACTCAAAATGGAATAAAGACCCAAATATAAGATGGGAAACCATAAAAATCCTAGGAAACAACACTGATAAACATTGCAGCAATATTTTTTTGGATTTGTCCCTTATGGCAAATAACGCAAAAGCAAAAATAAACAAATTGGACCTAATTAAACTAGAAGGCTTTTGTACAGCAAAGGAAACTGTTAACAAAATGAAAAGACAACCTACTGAATGAGAGAACTTATTTGTAAGTAATGTGACTTGATGGATAAGGGATTAATATCCAAAAAATAGCTCATACAACTCAATGTCAAAAAACATACAGTGTGATTTAAAAATGGGCAATAGATATGAATAGGCGCTTTTCCAAAGAAGACATACAGATGGCCAACAGTCTCATTAAAAGATGTTCAGCATAGCTAATCACTGGAGAAGTGCAAATCAAAACCACAATGTGACACCTCACATCTGTCAGAATGGCTATCATCAAAAAGGTCACACATCTCAAATGGCAAGTGTGGGGAGAAAAGAGATCCCTTGTAACTGTTGGTGGAAATATAAATTGGTATAGCCACTGTAGGAGGTTCCTCAAAAAATGAAAAGTAGATCCCTATAATCCAGCATTTCCACTCCTGGGCCTATATTCAAAGATAACAAAAACACTATTTCAAAAATGCACATGAACCCCAATGTTCATAGCAGTTTTATTTACAATAGCCAAGATATGAAAGCAACCTAAGTGTCCATCAACAGATAAATGGATAAGGAAGATATGGTATATATATACAATTGGAATATTACTCAGTCATAGAAAAGAATGAAATTTTACATTTTGCAGCAATATGTACGGCCTGGAGGGTATTATGCTTAGTGAAATGTGTCAGACAGAGAAAGACAAATACTGTATGTTATCAGTTACATGTGGAATCTAAAAAAATAAAATAAATGAATTTATAAAACAAAAAAGAAACAGACTCTCAGATATAGGGAACTAAGTAGTGGCTACCAATGGGGTGAGGGGAGGAAGGAGGGGCAAGATAGGCGTATGGGATTAAGAGATACAAACTACTATGTATAAAATAAGATGTTAGGATATCTTGTACAGCACAGGGAACATAGCCATTATTTTATAATAACTTTAAATTGAGTACAATCTATAAAAATTTTGAGTCACCATGTTTTACACCTGAAACTAAAATAATATTGTAAATCAATTTTACCTCAATAAAAAAATTAATTAAATGAATGAAAGAAAAAGTTCAACAACAGAAAGACCTCTAGAAAATTTCCAAATATTTTCAAATAAAATAACACACTTTTAAAAACATTTATGGATTGGAGACTTCTGTTTCTGGGAAGGTGTGATTGATATATTTTTCCCTATTTCTCCTACTAAATACAAACCCCCTGAAAATTATATATAAAACACATATTTTAAAATCTGTAAAGGTGATGAGAAGAAGATAGAGCAGCTGGGGAAAGAGGGTACAATGGAACAACACAAGGTGAGTGCTCCGGATTTAACTGTTAATGGAGTATAACCTTTAAAAATTGTGAATCACTATGTTGTACACCTGTAACTTATATAATATTTTATTTCAACTATAGTTCAACAAAAAATAAAGAAAAAGAAAAGATAAAGGGGAGAAAAGTTGACATCATGTAGTATATGTTAGCATCTCTCACACACGCACACACACACACACGCTGATGTTCATAGAAATGTGACACTCAAGTAGAAAGGCCTTGACCAAAATAATTTCAGAGTGACAGTTACCGTGCCCCTCCCAGGATTTTGAAAGTACCTCTGCGAGTTAGGTCTCCACAGTTCCAACTACATTAACTTCATGGCACATGCAACTCTGCTCCAAGGCATTCACTGCCTTGGTGTTGGGGTTCATCACTGGATTTGACGATTTCTCAATTCTGGGAAGTGTTTAATAAAATGCACCCAAAGAACAAAGATGTTCATATCAGGTCTTTGGGAAAACTACAGCTGATGGACTATTTTTTAGAGTACTGACAACTTTTATTAATTTTCTTCTGAAAGAACCATCATTACCTGTCTTTGCACAAAGGTCAAGAGGGCATGCATTTTGAAAAGCAACCACCTTACCACTTTTGAGAAAAGTGCGTTTATGAAAAGGGTGGCTGGTGTTCTCTATGATAGAGTATGTATCCTTGAAGGAAATCCTTATATGTTGGGGAACTTGGCTTTTTGGAACATAAACAGTCCGAACAAGTGGAGACCAGCGTAGTGCAGTGAGTGAGCAGACAGACCCTAAAGTCAGATGATCTAAGTCTGTATTCTGGCTCTGCCATAGGTGCATTACTCAGAGTCTCTGTGCCTCAGCTTTCTCATCTGTAAAACAGAGAGAGCAATACCTATGTCACTAGGATTGTTGCGAGACTTAGTATGTTGAAAGTCCTTGGAATATTGCCTTTGATGGTGCTGGTGGTGATGATGATGATGATGGTGATGGTAATAGTGATGGTGATGATGATGGTGATGGTATTAGTGATGGTGGTGGTGGTGGTGACGGTGATGATGATGGTGATGGTAATAGTGATGGTGGTGGTGATGGTAATCGTGATGGTGGTGGTGATGGTAATAATGATGGTGATGATGACGGTGATGGTAAAGTGATGGTGATGGTGATAGTGATGGTGGTAGTGATGGTGATGGTAATAGTGACGGTTACTATGGTGAAGAAAATGATGATGAAAGTGGTGATGCTGGTGATTAGTAGGCAGAAGGGGCATAGGAAGAGTATACAGTGGCCAAGGAAGTTACTGAAGTTTTCCTCCCCAATTCACCTTGTCTCTGAAATCCCTACTACTTTTGTTCTTTCAAATTAATACATGTATCTTCAGGAGACTATGGTTAATTTAAATGTAAATGCATTTTATAGAAAATATTACATATTATTTTTTTAACCCATTAGTGTTGAGTCTTTTTTGTGGAAGAGAAGATACAAAGGGAGGTGTTGTGAACTAGAAATAAATACTAATGGAAGTTTTATAAAAGGAAGAGTCAGGTAGAAAGGAGTTGAGAGAAGGCTTTGGGTTTATACGGACCTGGCTTTGTTATGCATTTCATCAATTTTGAACTGTTTGGCACTGGCCAAATTATTTAATGTTACAATGCTCAGATCAGTCTAGAAGAGGGTGATAAGATTAAATGGAAAATGTATGTAAAAGTCCAATTAAACAAATTGGTGCTCAGCAAATAGGACTCACCATTTGTTATCACAATTATTGTTATTAGAATTATAGCAGAGTGAGATCAACTTTGGAATGGTGGTGTAAGGACCTTAGTGACCATTATCCCATAAAAGCAGTGAAAATACTGTCATAACAACTAAAGCCAACCATTTCAGAACACTATGAATTAAGAAGAGTAAAAAAAAAAAAAAACACCTTGATATTATCTAAGAGAAACTTCTGAACCTCAGAAAGACAATGAAGCCTGTGCATGTAAATTTGGGTTATTCCCATTTCCCTGTCTTCCCAGCTCAGTGGCATAGTGTATGTGAAAGGGCTGCAGGCTCACAATGAACATAGAGAATGGACTTCTTTCAGGACACTGTTAAGACCTTTATATCCAGAGTACAGTCAGTATTTTTGTCAAACTTAGCAGTACTTGAAAAATCTCCATTCCCAAGGTTTGTGACCATTTTGGTTTGACTCAGAGCTCGGCTAAGAAAAAAAAACTCCTCAAGGAATCATATAAAAAAATAGAAATCTTTTGCTAACACCAGATCTGCCTAGGGTTGGTGCAAATAAGAGTCCAACCCCCTCCCCAAATAAAATAATTAAAAGGAATATCTAGAGAACTGGATGATCACAGGGAATTTTGAAAAGCACCAGTGAATTCCTGAGGACCTAGAAGAACACCATACACAGGTGCAAGATTGTGTGCATGCCCAGGAAAGACTTTGGAAGGAAGAAGGCCCCAATCACTCACCTCTAGCCTTGAGGAAACTTCCCTCAAGCAGGAAATTAAAGCTAAGTCTGTCTCATAAACTGTTTGAAGTCTGACGTTATGCCTTCATGCACAGATCCCAACAAAACCAAAAACAAACCTGAAGTGCAGAGAGCATTCTGATACCAGTGTTGTTCCAATATATTATCTAAAACGTAAAATGTCTGGTTCCCAGACATTTCTGGTAAAACTTTACAAAGCCTGCAAAGAAACAGGAAAGCATGCCACATACACAGGAATAAAAGCTGTCAGTAGAAGTCATCCTTAAAGCATCCCAGGTGTTGGATGTACTTGACAAAGACTTTAAGCCACCTATTTTAAATACATTCAAAGAACTAAAGTAAACCATGTCCAAAGACTTAAGGAAGGAAACTGACTAAGTCTCACTCAGTAGAGAATAGCAGTGAAAAGATCAAATTTTCTAAAAAGAACCCAATAAAAATTCTGGAGTTGAAAAAGACAATGACAAAACAAAACAAAACAAAAAAAAAACCACGCACACACTAGTCAACTACAGCAACAGATTTGAGTAGACAGAGCAAAGGATCAGCAAACTAGAAGACAGGCCAGTAGATTTTATCCAATGACAGGAACAAAATGGAAAAAAAAGAAAGGAAAAGTGTATATCAAAACTTGTAAACCTGTGGCACATCATGAAGATCACCAACATACAATCAGTAGGAGTCCCAGAGGAGACGAGTAGAGAAATAGGGCCAACACAATTTAAAGAAATAACAGCCAAAATATTGACCAAAAAACATCCACTGCATATTAGTCTATATATCCAAGAAGCTCAACAAACCTCAATGAACCCAAAGAGATCCACACTTATCACATCATAGTCAAATTGACAAAAGTCAGCGAAACTTTTCAAATAGGTAAGAGAAAAATAATATATCATTTTTAAGTTTCAATATGATTAATAGCAGATTTTTTATCAGAAACCATGGTGTCCAAAAGACAATTACATGACATCTTCAAAGTGCTTGAGGAAAAAGATTGCCCCAATAATTCTTTAACCATTAAAATTCTCCTTAAAAAATTGAAGGATAGAGAATAAAAAGAAAAGCCACAGAAGGGCAGAAAATATTTGTGACACATATATCTGATAAAGGACTTGAATCCAAAGTACACAACTCTTAAAACTCAAAAATATGAAAAAAAAACAAAAAGAGAGCAAAAGATTTGAACATACTTCAGCAAACAAATTATATATATGACCAATAAATCAATGGAAAGATGCCCAATAACATCAGCCATTTGGGAAATGCAAATTAAACAACAAGATACAACCTGACACCGCTATGACTGTTGTAATTAAAAAGTCATACACTAACAAGTGTTGGAGAAGATGTGGAGAAATTGGAACCCTTATATTTTGCTGGTTAAGATTCTAAGGTATCATAAGCTGATACAAGAGTGTAAAGCAATTATATTCCAATAAAGAGCCTTAAAAAAAAGATTTTAAGGTATAGTCACTTTAGAAAACAGTCTGGCAGTTTCTCAAAGTATTAAAGATAGCATTACCCCATGACCAATGATTCCACTCCTAGGTATATACTGAAGAAAACTGAAAACCTGTTGACACAAAATCTTTTACACAATGTTCATAACAGCATTATTTATAATAGTGTAAAATTGGATCAGTCAAAATGTCTTTCAAATGACAGATAGATAAACAAAATATGCATATCCATACAACAGAATATTATTGAGCAATAAATAGGAATGCAGTACTGACATGCGCTACAATGTGAGTGAACCTTGAATACATTATGCCAAGTAAAGAAAGACAGTTGTAAAAGATAACATGTATGACTACATTTATATGAAATGCCCAGAATATGCCAACCTATAGACAGAAAATATATTAGTGGCTGCCTAGAACTGGGTGAGACACATGATGTGTGCAAGGAGGGGGACTTGGCAGTGAATGCTAATAGGTCTGGGGTTACATTTGGGGGTGATGAAAATAGTCTAAAATTAGATCAAGGTGACAGTTACACCACTCTGAGAATATACTAAAAACCACTGAATTTGTATGTTAAATGTGTGAGTTTTATATCTCAATAAAGCTGTTTAACAAAACAAAGTAAAAAAGAAAGAATTATAGCATAAAGTACCTTTTATAATTTGATAGTCTACTGGGGAGATAAAGCTATCAAGACAGTGGCTAATGGCCAAGTGAAATGTTTGGTTACTTCAGGCTGGGTCTAAGTGACTTGAGCTCAACATTGTCAAGTTAGGGGAGAGCAAGTATCCCTGCAATGTTGACAATAATTTCACAGAGCAATCCACAATTAGGGAGCAGGAGGCATACCTGTGGTCTATTTTAGTCTTTGAATAAAAGAGCCAAGCTAGCAACTATGGGCAGAAGGGGAAATAATGGAGAAAGCAAATGTCTTAAAGATTTTTTTACAAAGTGACCTAAATGTTTAGTTACTAATTCTCAACCACTTTATTAATATATTTGCATAAGTATATATGTATCAATGCAGTGCCTTTGTATTCAGCGTAATTCATCAAGATGGTGCCTACATCAGAGAGCTCCAGTTCAGAGTTAATGGTGCGATCCCAAGTGCTGTTCAGAAAGGGGATCCAGGACTAGAAAAACAGTCATCAAGCCAATCTCTGCCTTGGGCTTAGGGAGCCCACAGACCCCTGGTAACAGTACCAGCAGGAGTGGGGCAGAGCCCCTATCCAAGACACCCAGCTCTGGGCATGTTGCCTACACTGAGCCTAGAGCACCAAAGCATCTTGCTTTCTGGAGTAACTAACAAAATGGGTCTCAGGAAAATGTCAAAGTTTACTGATCAGAACTGGAGACTAAAATCAGAGCAGGACTGTGTCAGGTGACCTCTCAAATCCTAGAATGATTGCTTTATTAACTTTGTCTTTCCTAAAGGTATTATGCTAAGCAAAATAAGTCAGACAGAGAAAGACAAATACTGTATGATATCACTTAAGTGTGGAATTTAAAAAAATACAACAAACTAATGACAATAAAAAAGAAGCAAACTCACAGATTAGAGAACACACTAGTGGTTACCAGCGGGAAGAAGAAAGAGGGGGTAATATAAGTTAGGGGATCAAGAGGTATAAACTATTCTGTATAAAATAAGCTATAAGGATATATTGTACAACACAGGGAATATAGCCAGTATTTTATAATAACTATAAATGTAGCCTAAACTTTAAAAATTGTGAACCACTATATTGTACACCTGTAACTTATGTAATATTGTACATCAACTACACTTCAATAATAATAATAAACAAATTAATAAATGTGTTAGAAATAATACAAGCTATTTATAATAAAAGTTTATAATAAAAAAGCGAATTCGCCTTACCTGAAATCTGGACAGACTGAGTTCTGGAAAAGGGTGCAAGGTCTGGTGGGTGTGGGCCAGGCAGTTAGATCTCAGTATTTAGGAGCTAGTGAGACTCTGACCAGTACTTTCAGGTCCATTCTTTGAAGGTCAACTACAACCAAGCCCTCTACAGTGAGAGATATGTGTTGTGTCCACACAAACGATGGAAAGGCTGGTGGCTGGGGACATCTTGCTGATTGTGAAGATCTGCAGCAGAAACCTTCTGGGTTACGTGGCCTTTGCCCATTCATTTTTGGAGTTTCTGTGCATACAAGGAAAATTTAGAGATTAAATACGGCCTAAAATTTCAACTCCTATTAAGTGATCAGAATTATAGTTTTGACTTGAATGTTTTATAAACCTACATCTTAAAATGATAATATTTGTTCTTCGCTTTCAGACGGCTACCCCAAAGAGGAAATGATTTACAGATGGAGGAAAAATTCGGTTGAGGCAGCTGATCAGAAGTCCTGGAGGCTTTATCAGTTTGACTTCATGGGCCTCAGAAACACCACAGAAATTGTGAAAACATCCGCAGGTAGGAGTTCACTTAAAGAAGTGTAGTTCTCAGAAAGAAATCTGACTTTTTTCCCCTGATGCCTAAGGCATCCTTTCTCTTTCATGTAGAATTTCTTCCTGTGTATGTTTTAACTAATTATATCCAGGCAACCATGATTCCTAAGTGATATTTGAGGCAAATCAGCTACTTCAAAAGTGAAAAATGTTTAATGTTTTAATTGGGATGGGGAAAGGGTGATTAGAATTGCCTTATATTTTTAAATTGAGACTATGTTGGCATTATGTCTATAAACCTTGCCAGGATTACTCATCAGTGACCAGATTTATATAAACCAATGTCACTAATGGTGAGGGTTTCTACAACTTTCTACATAGAAAATGAACATCAGATATTATAGATAATCCACAAATAAAAGAAGCTGGCGTGAAATGTCCTTTGAGTTTTAATTTCTAGTTTCTTCCTTTCCTTTAAGCTTTGTCTTTAAGTTTCTTTTTCAATTTATTGAGCACAATAATTATCCACCAATTTGATCTTATTATGTGATCTTTATATGCATATTATAGCACATGTAATTAGATAAAAAGAGATGCTTCACCTATTAATGTCTTTAAATACATTTTTTTTTTTATGGATTTTTTTTGGGGGGGGGGGGTTGTTTTTTGGTAATTTCCATAATAGGAATCTCTGGTCCACTCTTTTGCAATCAGTTTTTTTCTGACAGGGTTTGGGGAGTAGATTGGTTTCAAGTCAGCTTTTCTGCTGATCTAGTTATTTGTTAATATGAGTAATTTATTGGCTTTTAAAACTCCATAATAATTTGATTCATATGACAAAATTAAGATGTAAATTTTAATAATTAGTGGTAAATATCTTTAAAGAACAGTCTGAATTCTTGATAGAATTCTAAAATAGAGAACTACAGTTGCCCCTTGGTATCCATGGGAATTGGTTCCAGGACCCCTAAAGATATCAAAATCCCAGATGCTCAAGCCCATTACATAAAATGGCATAGTATTTGCATTTAACTTACATCCTCCCATATACTTTGAATCATCTCTAAATTGCTTATAATACCTCATACAATGTAAATGCCATGTAAATAGTTGTAAATACCATATAAATAGAGTTGACCCTTGAACAACACAATTTAAATTGCATGTTCCCTTAACGTTTGAATTCTTTTTCTGTAGTAAATACTACAGTACTACACATCCCAGTTGGTTGAATCTTCATATGCAGAACCTTGGTTGTGAAGGAACCAGGGAACCATGTATACTGAGGACCACTTATATGTGGATGTTCAACTGGTGGAGGGTTGGTACCCCTAACCCTTGTTGTTCAAAGTTCAACTGTCCTTTTCCAAGTATGGTACATTCAAATTTGCTTTTCTTAACTTTCTGGAAAAAATTTTTTAAATATTTTTGATCCACGGTTGGTTGAATCTGGGCACGTGGAACCCGTGGGTATGGAAGGCCTTCTGCATTTATACATGAAGAAAGGTCTTAAAAGCTATCTGATCAACAGAGAAAAGCAAAACTTCTCCATAGGTGTCATCGTGGTAAAGGTGAGAAATGATATCTGTGTTTAAATATTAAATAAGAATGGAAGGTCATAATTTATTTTAAAAAACTGTGGAGACAGCATAAAGGGAAATGTTTTGGGGAAGCTTTTACCCAAATATGAGTCACTTACATTAATAATGAAATTACTTTCCCTGAGAGTTTGAAATGAACTAGCCGACCTTTGGACTGTAAGGCAGCCCAGAGGAGGGTAACTGAATGGGGTTGATTGTGGTAGCATTTAAATGCTAAGTATTGATGCTGCTGTTGCTTTCCTGGTGTTCTAGGCAAGGTGATGTGAAACCAAAGGAAACGTGAAGGCGGGTTGAACATGACTGGTTTTAAAATTGATTATAAGACAATACTAGCACAGGGATAGTATCAAATGGAGGGAGCCGTGGAGTTGAGGTAGTAGTCTGAGTAGTTTTTGTGCTCCTGTGGGTTAATAAAAGTGTGAAAAACATTCCCTGGCAGCAAGGAGCTTTCAGTCTCACTAGAAAAACATAGTAGACGTGAGAGATTAATAAGTAAACTAGGAACCTGTGCACCAACATAACAAATGGACAGTATATTGTGCTCCACTGCATGGAAGACAGAAGGAATTAGGACAGTATTTTTATGAATAGGAAATCACTGTCTCTCTGAAATTCTTTCTCTCACTCATGGCAAAGACAGTTTTTCCCTGAAGTCAGTGAAGGTATTGGCATTGATAGAGGGGTATTCTCCATCTGCTTCTCTTACCCAGCTTTCTCCTGTGTATATATGAAACTTCACATCGTGTTGAATCTTATCACTGTGTATTCTTTAGAAAATAAGCAAAAAATATATTCTAAAGGAATAAATCTGTATTAACAAATTCAGACTTTCCTTCAACAAATCAGAAGCTGTTTGAAGACAAGAGTGAGATGTAAATGATGAATTTTCACTCCAGATTTCTCACCCTCCCATGGGCTCACAGAGGTCACCATTTCCTCCCATGTTTGTCTGCAACAGCCCAGAATGTCCTAAGTCTTTATTTCCCACTGGAAAGTCCTTGATCGGTCATTGATGGTCACTCCTTTGCACACTCCTTCAGCTCTCTTTCCCCTTTCTCTTGCATGAAACCCAGCCCTAGGAAAGTCCAGCCCTCTACCCACTCCACACTTGGGCCCAAGCAGCATTATGGGGCAAAAAATAAATAAATAAAAACACAACACTTCCATCACCCATCGCAATATAAGTCCTTGGCCATGAGTCCCAAGTGATCCTTGAGGTAATCATACTGTAATTTGCTAGTCCAATGTTTCTCAACCTTTATTCATCATGTCTTTTAAAACATTTTTTTCATTAGTACCTCCTCTTGAAATATTAATACTACAGATGTATATCTTTTCATGCACTATATGGCCTTTTGGAGGGCTACACATATCTAAGATTTCTCACCTCCCTGCAAAAACAAAATTTTACTCCCTGAGGGGCAATATCACTTCCATTAAAATGCAGACTCTAGTCTATTTATTCTCCTGCACACCTAGACAGCTAGTTCCTCTTTTATTCTTGGTCTCAACCTCCGACAGCTCTACCTTCTTTCTGGTTTTCCATTGGTGATCTTGCCCCTCAATCTCCCCAGACTGCTAAAGCAATCAGAGAACATCCAACACATTTGCTCACCTGTTTCTGCATATATTGCAGGTGAACGCCCATTGCTTATCCACATGTACACTAGGTCCTGCTCCTTCTAACCTACACAAGGGATTGCTCCAGTACATCTCCCTCTCTCTTATACCACATTTTTACTCTCTGCTGGATCGTTATCTCTATCAACTTAAAAACAAGGTGTTGTTTCACAAACATTGAAAGAAAAAAAAATATTACTCCAGTCAGGTCTCCAGCAGTCAACAAAGGGCACACACAAACTAGGTAATTAGGAAGAATGTAATAAAAGGAAGGAACTATTACAATCCTGCTGGCAGGTCTTAGGGTATATTGCAATAAAGTATTGTGGTAGGCAGACTAATGGTACCCAGAGAGGTCTATGTTCTAATCCCCAGAATCTGTGAGTACATTGTGTTACATGGTAAAGGGCATTAAGGTTGCAGATGGAATTAAGGTTGCTTGCCAGCTGACTGTTAGATGGAGATATATCCTGGATTATCTAGGTGGGCCCAGTGTGAAGAGGTTGGCAGAAGAGAGTCAGATGGAGGTATGACTCTGGAAGGAAAGCACGGAGAGTTACAGCACTGCTGGCTTTTAAGACAGTGGGAGGGGGCCAGCGGCCAAGTAATGTAGGTGGCTTTAGAAGATGTAAAGAGAAAGGAAGTGAATTGTAGAGCTTCTCAAAAGGAACACAGCCCTACTGACATCTTGACTTTAGCCAAGCAAGATACATGCCAGACTTCTAACCTAAAGAACTGTAAGGCAATACTTTTTGTTGTTTTAAACCCCCAAATGGTCATTTGTTAGAACAGCAATAGGAAATTAATACAGGCATATTGCAGTAACCTTGAGCTAGTGGCACTGGAGGCAGTTACCACCTCATGGCTAAAGAGACAAGAGGAGAGAGTGGTTATTGGAATCTGGAAAAATAGCCTGCATGAGACGGCTGCATGACAGACATGTTGCTTTTGGCAGGGAATCCATCCAACCTGCAGCACTGAGGCAAGTAAGCTGAGAATAAATGCCCCAGCCTCCCTCTCCTCACAGTATCTGTTCCTTCTCCCCAGCTGTCAAACTCAACCAGAAGCTGAGGCTCAGGAAACGTCTGGTATGGTCCAGGCATCCCAGCCTCCTTGGCATAAAGCTGGTAGAAAAAGTAGAAGGTGGATTTGATGCAGCAACAGAAGGTCCCCAATGCAATGTTATTCCCATCTTGCTTCCTCCACAAGCTACTGTCCTGTTGGTGCCCTTTGCAGCAAATCCTTCTAAAGAATTGTCTAGTCTCACTGACCTCAATGCCTCCACTTCCATTCTCTTAAGCCCATGCCAGCAGGCTTTCATTCTCACTCCTTCACCAGCACTGTTCTCAGCACCTGCCAGAGACTTCCACATTGCTTCTCTCTCCATCACTCCTCTTTCCCTCTTTCCTTGGCTCCTAGGACACTCGTCTCTTAAATCTCCTCTCTTCAGTCCCCCCCACTGCCATCTCTTTCTCTGCATTTTTGTGTTGGACCTTCACCTCGTCCACAGTTTACTCATTTGGGAGTGTACTAGGAGCCAAGGCTCTGTTTTCTATCTATACTCACTTCCCCCTGAGTCCCATCCATGCTTCTATGGTGTTAACCTGCAAATTTACATATCCAGCCCCAGATCAAACATCTCAGAAATTCCAGCCCTGTGGATCCAACTGCCTGCTCTTAACATGTCCCAAATCAATGCCCACAGGAACTCCACCTGTAGTCTTCCCCTGTCAGATGGTAGCTCCCCCCATCCTTTCATTTGTTTAATCCAAAACTCCCAGGGTCATCATTAACTCTTCTTTTTCTTATATCTCATAACCAATGTATCAGCAAATGCTATTGATGCTGTATTTTCTAAATATTCTACATATGATGATTTCCTGCCGGTTTCACTGATCTGAGTCACCACCATCTCCTTCCTCAGTTATAACAGTAACCTCATAATTTGTCCCTTTGATCCTAGCCTTGACCACCTACAGCCCATCAAAAACTGATTCTTTGTGATTGAAGTTAACATTTCTCTGCTCAGAACCCTCTATGACTCCCCCTTTTGCTTAGGTCAAGTGCCAGCGTGTTTCCAATGCCCTGTCCAGCTCTACATGATCTAGCCCCCGATGGCCCCCCACAGGTCACCGGCTGCCTTCTCTCACTCTGCTCCAACCTTATCAATTGTATTCTCACTGTATGGTTTTGATGAGCTGTTCTCTATCTAGGTACTCTTCCTCGGGGTTTCTGCCTGACAAACTCCATTATGTTTTTTAAATCTATTTTCAGAAGTTATCTTCTCATCGAATGCTATTCCGACAACCTTATTAGCACTCTTAGCACTCACAAGCTGATTTAATCTACCATATAATTTGATGTATTTATTGTGGGGGTTTTTTTTTTTTTGGTCATATTTCGTTTAGGGGCCATTGTCTATGTCATTAACTGATTATATGAAGTACCTAGACTGGGCTTGACTCCTAGTGATGCTCTCCTAAATGAACTGGAGAGGAAAATATTTGCGTCAAGGAGATGAATTAAGAGGAATGTGGAAGCTAGGCAAGAAATAATGAGATTTGAGTCAAAAAGAGGCAATGGGAAGGGAGAGGAAGTAATAGATTTAAAAGACTTTCTGTCAGCCAGATGAACAAGTCTAGTAAGAGGTGTGGTATATGGGGTAAGACAGATTCCAGAAGCACAGGGGAAAGAAGTAAGGCATATGGAACAATATGTGAGCATCTAAGTGAAACAATGTTGGGCACATGTTGGGGGGAATCATGAAACTGGTTCCAGATATTCTGGAGCAAAATTCTTATCTAGGTTTCACAATGGAAAATATGACTCCAAGTCTGGTAGGCTTATCTACCATCTACAAAATGGGGCCTGAACAAGTCGATATCCATGCTTCTGTGGTACAATCATGCTGGCAGGGTCCTTAAAGCCAGGCTCACCCAGAGAGTGAGACCCACAAGAACAGACCAAGATAAAGCAATGCCTGGAACCATGCCTGCTTGAGATTGGATCCCTCTCTTCATTGCTCTGGTCCTGTGAAATTTTTGCCTTAAGGAGATACAGCTATTGGACTGCACCTGCATTTCCAGAGATATTCCTGGGGTCTTACATTGTGCCAGGTCCATTCTGGCAGCTAGCTGTGGGGCTGAGTAAAGCACTTTACTCAGAGATTTGCAACGCTCCATGGTGACTAAGCCATCTCAACTTTAGCACCATGAGCTGGATGACCTTGACTATAATAATGCCAGCTAATGTATAATATTCCAGTTGTCATTTTAAATGTTTTACATGAACTGACTCATTTGAACCTCACAATGGCCGCTCATTATCACTGTTTGGACACCCAAAGCTCATCAAGGTCAAATAATGTGCCCATGGCAAGTTATTGGTAGAACTGGAATGCTTCAAAGCCCACTCTGCTCAGACTATGTTTGTCATAGAACCCAAACCAAACCTATGGACATGGAATGATTGTTGCTAAGGGGTGTGAAATACAGACAAAGTAAGTTTTTGTTAAAAGATCATGATAGCGTACTCTAAAATATGTAATAAATGGTGGAAATGTTCATAATGAGCTGATTTTTTCTTGAATATTTTCTCTACAAACTTTGGTATGCCCTCAAAAATATTTTCAACTTTACTATTCTTAGATTCAATTACCTATTAATTCATTTAGTTGCAAAAAGTTTCCTGGGAAAGCTAGAATTGTGGGATACTTCTGGATCCTAGGGAGCCTCCAGGCTAGAGCACAGAAAACAAGGAATTAGAATTTAGTGAGAGGTGTCAATATAACTGTGTTCCAGCAACTGCTGCAGAAGCATGGGTTGTGAGGAGCGCAGTGCTGGCACTACGCAGAAGAAATCACAGTGGTCAGGATTCTCAGCATCCCTCCACTGCTTCTGCAGGTCACAGTATCCTATGAGGTACCAGCATCAGTATTAGAAGCGTCTCCTAATCACAGCAGTCGATCAGGAAACACTGAAGATGTCCAGTGTGCCTAAATATAAGGAAGAATTGTGTTAAATAAATAAGTTTATGTTTCATACAGCACTCCTCAAATTCCTTGTATTAGAAAACAATTATCTCATGCAATATCAAACAATGGCATTGTTAGTCTGTAAAACATCACTCTGAGCATTTCATTTATGTATAATAATATTGTTTTCTGGATTTAGAAGACAATTGAGTATTTATGTCCTAGCTGAGAACAAAATGGAAAAAAAAATAACCCCACAAAGTCAGCGTACTGGTCAAAAATTAACCCTATATTTGGACAAAAGTAGATATTTACACATGGCTCTCACATGTACTCTGATAGAGGAAAAGGAGAATTGCATTCTCCCACAGAGAGGTTTTCAGATTTATTTCTCATTATCCATTTTTATTATGGAAAATAATTTTTTTCGATTGAGTTGATTTATTTATACCAATACTATGGCCCATAAAAATTAAAATGGATTTGAGTACAATTTTTTTTGTTACTAATTTTATTTTATTTTATTTTTAAATTTTATTTATTTTTTTGTTTTGTTTTTTGGGGGGGTACTTGAGTACAATTTTTTTTTTTTTTTGAGTACAATTTTTAAAAGTTTTACAACTGTAGTCAGTCTTTCTATTACATTTGTAAGGAAAACATCCTTTTGGATGATTTAAAAAATCCCAATTTACATGTTCACAAATTAAGAGGTTTTACATTCACTGTTAGTCATTGATGGGCATCAGTCACAAATCAATGCAATTGTCACAAGCAGGTGGTTGTTGATTATTGGCTGAATCCAGATTATGTTAATCAGGGAATGGTTTCATTAGTAGAATGTGTTTCTATAAAATAGATAATGTAAAAAATAAACTCTCAGATATTTCTTTATTTGGTGATCACATTCTCATGTTGTAATGTCTCCAACTATGAAAACAAAAACAAAAACAAAATCCCTATTCTCACAGGAGTTCATCTACTGATAAAAAAAAATTTGGCTTTTATACTCTTAATATGAACATAATTCAGTTGGGTTTCATAGTGTTCAATATGTTTCCTCTCGTTCTTAGCTTCCCATCATCTTTGTAAATCTTCACAGCAGCCTTACACATATCATTTCAGTCTAGGGAGGTGTGATCTCATACCCCACTTCATACTTAGGGAATTCGCAGGTATCATATTCTTCTTTGTGTAGAAACTCAAAGTTAATAGGATTCATGTCCAGACCTGATGGATCTAAAAAAGTGGTACTATGATCCCCTTAAAATCCTAAAGCAACATCATGACAAATGTCCACCTTTGCCTTGTTGATGAGCTTCTTCATAATTCTTTTTAAGTAAATAAAACATTTTATTGTAGCCATTCATTTATTCATTTAGCCAAAACCAAATTTGCACAGAGAAAACTTAAGCCTCTGGTAACAATGAAGGCTTGCAGGAAGGTGCAGCAGGGATGAATGAGATTATTTCCCACATATAATTGTGCGGCATAGCTGTGGACTCAAGATAGAGTGCGACGGGCGAGTGGAGCTGGAGCCCACAAAGAGCCCAAAGTCATGGCGTGCCTGCACACCACAGTGTGTTGTTCAGTATGTGTTTTTCTTGCCACATCCAGCATGAATTTAGGTGTCAACAGTTAAGACTATTTAATGAGTATTCATAAAACATAACCGTGTAATAAGTGTGGCTGGCATTTCACAATGTGAAAGGTCAACCACAGTGTTCTGATGGCATTTTAGAGGATCCATGTTAGATAAATTGCTTTTCATAAATGTGTTATTCCTTGTTTTCAATTTCCTAACTCAAAATGTTGATGGCAATGATATGTACTCCGTTTCCTCCAAGGAGATTAAAGAAATTGGAGTATTATCTTTCTAACTGGTTCTCACAAATCAGTGTGACGTTTAAATGGGGTGGATATTATTATTCCATGTTTTTAAACATGTATAAACAATTCTACTATGGAACTTATTTGTGAAATGGAAAAGCATTGAAAAACCTCAGAATCATGAGGCCAGGTGTCCAGTCTCTAGGCGTGTTGCCAGCACCGGGTATTTTGAGATGGACTGTCTTCATCACTGCCTCACATCATCACAGAGTGCCTGTAAGCACTGCCATCACTCTAAGCCTGACCTCCTTTGGGAGTGACTCTGGGCAGGCACTTTTATTTAACTGGTCCTACTTTTCTCTGTTGGGATAACAAGAATGTAAAAAACATTATTTATATCATTCTGAGCCTTTTATATAATATAATGAATATGTTTACTTAAAATTCATAAAGCCTGTTCAAGAGCACGAGTGACTGCATCAGTTTTCTGGGGCTGCCCTAACAGTGCCACAAACTGAATGACTAAACAAGAGAAATTTATTCTCACTTTTGAAGGCTGGGAGCCCAAACTCAAATGCCACCAGGATTGGTTCCTTCTGAGGGCCCTGAGGCAAAGATCTGACCCAGGCCTCTCTCCTTGGCTTATAGATGGCATGCTTCCTGTGTCCATCTGTCTCTGTGTCCAAATTTCCCCTTTCACATAAAGACATCAGTCATATTGGATTAGGGCTTATCCTACCCTGGTGACTTCATCTTCACTAAATACATCTGCAATGACCATATTTCCAAATAAGGCCACATTCTGAAGTGCTGGGTGTTAGGACTTCAATGTCTTAAAAAATAAAATAAAATAAAAATTAAAAAACAATGGTGACCTTATGGTTTGCAGTTGAACCTCGGCTCCCTGGGAGGCCGGTGGTAGCCTGGCCCCTCGCAAGCGGTTTCCCACGCTTGCTCAGCAGGAGCAGCAGGAAGGGATGCTCTTCCAGGTGCTCTGTGACCTCATCAAGCAGCCCTACTGGTTCCATCTGAAGTATCTGAAGAGTCCCAAGGTGGTTCATCTCAAGACCAGGTGGATGGAAGCAATCTCTCACGTGGGCGAAAGCATATCCAGCACAGGTAGAGTGTGTGTTGCAGACCCTGCTTCACGTTGATCAGTAGGACCGGGTTGGTGAGGCTGAGATCTTGATATTTGGTTGGACTTACTACCAGCAGGATGTATCCGAGAGAGTCACGAACTTGGCTAACTATCACCACCTACTCTGGGTTCAAAGTACAGGGCCTCAGACAAAGAAAAGCTCTGCGAAGATGCCCGCGCCAGAGGCTGGGACCCAGCAGTCCCTCTGCTGCCTTTCAACCCATCACAGTAACCTAGAAAATATCACACACTGTGAGGATTAGTGTTTCAGTTGCATTTGGAAGTGAGGCGTTCTCTTTGTCCTGGTTATGGTCTTCATACTTGGATTACCTAATGGCCTTCAGGATCACTGTCCTCTCCCAAGTAGAACTCTTGCATTTACGGTGAACAAAACGGGGTCTGGGCCAGCGCTTTTGAGAGTGTGGGTGGCTTGCTGACTGGCAGCCTTGGCATCACCTGGGAGCTAGTAAGAAATTGAAATTCCCGGGCCTTGTACCAAACCTTTCGAATAAGAATCTCTCAGGGAGGAGCCCAGGATTCTACTTTTCATAACCCCTCCAAGTGATTCTCATGATACTGAACTTTAACATGCAAGGGTGGGTCAGACCAGACTGTAGCGGGTATGTGGTATAAAAATCACATTCCTGTGGGATCACAGCCAATGAAGAATAATCTGTTATGACTTCTGAACTGACTCATCAGTGTTCTGTATTGTTTAGTTTACTGATGCTCTTGAACAGCCTTTATCCAGTCTTCACGCCTTCTTCAACTATTGCTTCAAATAACACGTGGCACATATATACAATGGAATATTGCTCAGCCATAAAAAGGAATGAAATTGAGTTATTTGTAGTGAGGTGGATGGACCTAGAGTCTATCATACAGAGTGAAGTAAGTCAGAAAGAGATAAACAAATACCGCATGCTAATACATATATATGGAATCTAGAAAAATGGTACTGATGAATCTAGTGGCAGGGCAGCAATAGAGATGCAGATGTAGAGAATGGACTTGAGGACACAGAGAGGGGGAAGGGGAGGCTGGGACATAGTGGGAGAGTAGCACTGGCATATACACACTACCAAATGTAAAACAGATAGCTAGTGGGAAGCGGCTGCAGAGCACAGGGAGATCAGCTTGGTGCTTTGTGATGAACTAGAGGGTGGGAGGGAGGCTCAAGAAGGAGGGGATATGGGGATATATGTATAAATACAGCTGATTCACTTTGTTATACAACATAAACTAGCACAACATTGTAAAGCAATTATACTCCAATAAAGATGTATATAAAAAAAAAGATGGTTGCAGCAGACCTTTTCCTTTGTATTAGCCAAAAGCCAGCTTGCATATTGAAAATTGGAAACTTTGTATCTATCTATCTATCATCTATCTATCATCTATATATCTATCTATCAAATCCACAAACTGTAACAAAAATACCTCTGCTAGATTGCTATTCTGACAATTTTAAATGTGTGTATCAATACCTTCACTGAGAAAAACCTGCAGAGAATTCAAGAAAAATATATTTTGGAATTATTCAAAGTATATTAGTGGCAAGACATCTGATTTGGATTTTTGATAAGTTTTATTAATTTAAAAGAAGCCAATATATATAGATATGTGTATATGCACAGGTCAGTACATATACATCTATTTCCTTGCTCAGTCAGCTGAGAATTCCTAGAAGAAATTACACCCCAGTATCAATGAACCCAAATGTTGGTTTCTGATACCACTCTCCAGTAAAAAGAAACAGAAATCATTGGAGAAATAGCTGTTTGTAGGACTGGGGCAAGAAATACAGATGATGAGTCTGTATCTTGTAGTGCAAGGAAGAAAGAAAATGCTAACACACACACACACACAATGATTGGGTATGTCAAAGGGACATATGACCCAACTAAAAGATGTTGCAATTGTCAAAGCTGAAAATTTTGAGCAACACAATAAAGTAGTATTTTATTATAACCCACAGAAAAATAAATATCCATGAGTGCCCACTGATATAAATAAGTGATTAATAAATAGGAGAAAGGAAAAATCTGCCGTGCAAAAAAATTCCAAGTAATTTATGTAGATATTAATGCCCTCAAGGAAATGGAGACTAATTTCCACTCCTCAAGTGTGGGATATTCATAATGACTTCTTTCCAAAGAGTACAGAGTGAAAAGGGGTGGGAAAGGGTAATTTTACAGAGCAGACATCTGACAAATACTTCCTCGACCAAGAGATCAAGGTCAACATTAACAGTCATGCAACGCTGATGGTATGTATCCTTGATATGATGTGATGCAAATGGCTTTTCACCTCAGGTGTCTTCCTCTCCAAATCAAATAGCCTCCAGACTAATAACGAGGAAAACATCAGGCAGTTAACAATCAAGGAATAGTCTACATCCTTACCAGTAGTTCTCAAAACTGTCAAGGTCATCACAAGTAAGGGAAGCCTCAGAAACTATCACAACCACTTAAAGCCCATGTTATATCCTGATTATGATCGTGGAACAGAAAAGGACATTAGGGAAAAAACTGAGGAAATCTGAATAAAATATGGACTTTATTTCAGCATTGGCTCACTAATTATGACAAATGGACCATACCAATGTAATATGTTAATAAGGGAAACTAGGTGTAGGGACTATAGGAACTGATGTACCATCTTCACAATTTTTCTGTAAATCTAAAAATGTTCTAAATTAAAAGTTTATTTTTAAAAAATGGTGTATCATAATGGGGAAGTTCTGCTTCCAATTGTTACTGAGTGGCTTGCAGCACACCAACTCTCTCACTGAGATAAACTGAAAAAATGGATAGGACAACATTAAAATCTGTTTGAAGACATCAGATAGGTGCTGAAGCAACCAGGACTTGAGGGGACAAAATCCTGGAGAAGTGGACACCATACAGAGAGGTGAACCCACATTCTTTTGTGGTTTTATCTTTCAGGACATTTGCTGAGCAGCTGGAAAGTGAACACAAATCAAACAATATAGGTAGAGTCTGGAAAGAGAGGTGCTATGAAAAGCTAGCTCCTTGGGTTGGAGCATCAATAAGATTCAATAATTAGAGGCCCTATGGGTCAGAGGAAGGAAAGGGAAATAAACTCTACACTCCAGTCATTTTTTGAATCCTGAAACTGTGAAGAGAAGGAGGCTAAGAAAGCAAGCAAAAAGTCTCTGGGAAGCAGAATAGAGTCCTTCAGTGTTGGAAAGATAAGAATTATCACTGAGAGTCACCAGAAGAAGGCACATGGTGAACACACAAAGGTCTCAGAATCACTGAAGGGTTATCCCTACCATAAGTGTGAAATATACAAGGAAAAAACTTGTCAAACTACAACTCAACCTTGAGTTACACCAGCCCCTAATCATATTGATGTGATTAGCCCCAAACTTGTTGACCAAAAAGGAAAAGGATGAGTTCTCTTTGAAGTATGTTTTTAAAAATTCATACTAATTTCCATACAAAGTGTGTGCTGTTGCCAAATGAACAAAACCCAAAGGAAAAATAATAGGGGATAGACATAGTCCTACAAGTGATTAAGGCATTGGAGTTTAAAGACTTTAGTATGGAAATAACTAATATTTTTAAGAGAACAGAGGAAAAGAGAAAATAATAAATGAAAATAAAATGTCACCAGAGAACAAGAATTTGTAAAAAGAGAAACATTCAAATAGAAATTGTTAAAAGAAAACTGAAGAATTTTAATTAGGAATACAAAAGATACATTTCATAACCAATTATTAGGTAAAGGAGAAAAACATGACCAATTAACTATAAAGTAGATTAGTAGAAAATAATCAAAACCGAAGAAAAAAAGAGACAAAAATAATGAAAAAGTAAAGTACAATAGCTATGTGGAATATGATAGAAAGCTCTAATATAAATGTAATTGATAAAAAAATAAATAAAAATTAAGTGAAATTGGAATTCCAAAAATGTAGGCCATAGAGAATGGGTTAGATGCAATATCTGAAGAAGTAATGGCTTAGAGTTATCCTAGATAGATGAAAACATGAAATCACAAACTCAAGAATGCTTGTGGACTCCAAAGGATGAATAATGCAAACAAAAACTCTGAACTTCTAAAGACCAAAGGCAGAAAATATTCCTTTAAGCATCCTGAGGAGAAAAAAAGACATGTTACTTTCACAGGAGCAAAATTAACACAGACGTCTGACTTCTCACCACAAATCATGGCAACCAAAAGACAATGGAATTTAAAGTGTGAAAATAAATAGAAAATTTTATATCCAACAAAACACCCTATGAAAATGAAGGTGACATAATGATCTTTTCAGGCTAAGGGAAAAATGGGGAGAGAGAAAGAGAGATTGATTTTGTGATCTCTGTAACAATTTCTTCTTCCATCTCTTGTGTAAAACCTCTAAGAAATTTACATGTTAATCTGTTTCTTTGCCATATCAAGGCTACCCACCATGTCCATTTGAACCTGGGTTCAATTGTCTGAAATTACTTGGGTAGGAGACACAGCATTTTTTATCCTAAGTGTGAAGGCATCTATAGAAAGCTTTGTGAAATTGGGTCAGAGACGTGAAACACGCTGCAATGGACATACTTAGGACAAGCTTAGGGCACACCCAGATTATACTTAGAAGTGGCTCTGCAGTAGAGGCAGTCCTAGCAAAAGCCACCTGACTCACAGGAGGAGATCATTAGAAGCTGGGTCCACAATTAACTGAACTAGCAGCTTTTCCTTTATGCCTGTTTTATTTTTATATTTTTAAGAGGTGAGATATTGAATTCTCAATTTTAATGTGATATTGAATTTGCTCAACATATCAAAAATAGTATTTCAACACAATGAATATAAAAATATTAGTGAGATAGTTTACATTCTTTTATTCAGACTAAGTCTTTGAAAGCAGGTATGTGGGTGACACAGCACATACCACTTTGGACTGACCATACTTCAAGCCAGTGCTTGTTTTATTACAAAGCCTCAAATAGGCCCCCTCAGAGAATAAAGTCGCTATAGTCACAGTAACCATGAATCAGAGCTGTTTTTCCATGACTATGGCAAAAGCCACACAGCTTGATGTGAATATCTAATATTTTTGAAGTTTATTTAAACTTCCATGGCTTCTGTAAGTAATTTTTCAAATTCTGAAAAAAGTATTCTGTATATGAAGCTTTATATATGATCTGTGTTCAATGAGTAATATTTTCTCCAACAGCACACATGGTGAAGAGTGAGCAAAGTTTAACAGCACCGGAGTCAGACTGCCTAGGTTTTAACGCTGTGGCATCATTAACCTGCTATCTGTCCTTGGTCAGCTTCTGTAATCCATCCATGTGCACCACTTATAAATGAGAAGGACATTGCCTTCTTTATATGGCTATTGTGAGTTCAAGTGAACGGACATGTAAAGCACATAATTGGCAACTAAATATGTATAAATGTTATCTATTAATATTGCCTTAATGTACTTCTCGTGAGGGAGAATTGTGAAATTTGCACATTGGCTTTTATTTACTAAATGGTCCATTAAATCAACTGTTAGCATTTTATTCAATAAGACATGTTTTAACAGAGCACAATAGTGAGATTTATATCTTGAATGCTAAAAGGAATATATGTTTAAAATAGCCCCAATAGAAGAAACTCTAAAAGTGGTTTCTTCTTGACTTTTTGTCATATTTGTCTGAGTGAAATATGAGTAATAAATCCATCTGGGTTTTATAGTCAGAATTTTTTAAATAGTGGCAGTGCCACAAACATTGAGTGAAAAAATCTTTCAAACTCACTATGAGTCATCCTCCTTCTCTAATTCAGAGGGGAAATGTGGAAAAACTACTGCTTGGTTGAATGAACTCCTCATGTGCTAAGAAAATTGAAATTACATGATACAAATCACATCTGACTTTGTTCTTTTAAAATCAGATTTAATTAATAACTCTTTCAGAGCAAAATTATCTTTCCAGGAGACCTGAACAAATTACAGTATTTAGTATATGGTGACAGTGGTATTTATACATATCCTACGTTATGTGTGGTTTTTCATTTGCTCCTTATCTTGTGCTTTGAGGAAGGTAGGGTATCTGCCACTCTTTTTATTAACAGATGATTCACACCATCAGGAAGACCCACAGCAACATACCCAATATGTACCACAGCTGACATTAGCCCCTCCTACGGTGAGGCCAGTGGCTCTTCCATGATATCACTGCTACAAGGAGTTTACTTTACTTTCTGTAGCTAACTCTCAATTTTCAGAATATTCTACTTTCTCTAGTCCAGTGCTAGGTTAAGCTTCATTGTTTGGTATTTCCCTTGCATGGATGATATTATACATCATTTTTTTCACTATAGAGTTAAACGATTTCTTTCAAACATTTGATCAGAAGAAAAGCCTAAATCTGTACACTGACATAAGAGAGTATAATAATTTTAAACTATATTATATTTTATAAAAATGATTACATTATTGTTGAAATTTAGAACTCTGGCAAGGAATGCTATAGTATATTCCCATGTTTAAAATGCTAGTTAACTTTTATTGCTTTATATGCTTCTTTGATGCTATTACATCAACTACCTTTTAAGGCAGTTATGCTACAATATTATCCCCATTATACAGAAGGCAAACCTGAGTCTTAAAAATATCCTTGTCCGTGAAAATCAATGACAAACCATCCTCAGCCTCAAGATAGCTACTGAGTGCCCCTATTGAGTGCATCACTATAGAAAGTGCTAGGAGAGTCCTGCTGGGGATGAAAGTCAAACAACTCTCCCAGCCCTGTGCAAAAACCGCCTGGAGAACCTGTCTGCACCCTAAAAAAGCACTTCATACCGCACACCTCCGTGATCCCCCCAACACCAACCTTGTTAACTTTACATTCTTAAGCACTGATATCTTTCAGCCAGGAATACTTTTGTTAATCTTTCAAAGAGTAGGTTAAGTAGGGCGGCCGTTTACTTCCATGATGCCCTGACCTTGCCCCGGGGTAGCGTTTATCACATTGCATTTTATGGTGATTGCAATCAAAGAGGAAATATGACACACAGTTGAAAACAGAACTCTGGAGCCATCCTGCCTGGGTTTAAATTCCAAGCCTAAACGTATAAGTTTTGTCATCATCTTGGGCAGCTGTCTTACTTTTCTGAGACTCAGTGTTCTCATCTGTAAAATGGGGAGGACAACACTAGTACCCACCTCATAGATAAGAATCTTGGGAGGATTAAATGATCTTGAAAGCAGCTAGTAATCGTTGTCTAGCTTTAATTTCACGTGTGTTCCCCAACAGATTGACCTATTTATAGCCCAGGGATCTAGCAAATTAGAGTATTTGATCGTCATACCAATGTTTGGAAAACAACCATTAATTTGATTAGCAAATCATAAATATTTCACTTTGCAAACATTTAGTTGTTATCTTAAAAATATTAATATGGGAACATAAAAGTGATATAGTAGTAAAAAAATATGTTTTGAAATTTTAATAGAATGCTTCACCCCTTGTTTTTATATTCACAATTTATGATATAATCTTAATATATTAATTATTAATTATTTATAAGGTTAATAAAACTAACCTTTTATCTACTTTGTACTTTACAGATACAGCTTATTTTAGTATGTGGATACAAATATATGAATTGAAATTTGTGAAAGAGACAAAGATAATTTATTTGATATTTATGTTTATAGACCCATACAAGCACGTGGTTTATCACAATTTCATTTTCTATGAAAACCCTGAACACTTTTGGTGGGACTCAGATTTTAAAAGTCCACATTGCTTCTGGCCTGGGACCTATTAAGCTGGCTGCCTGGGTGGGGAATTAATTCCTTAATTAGGAGTCCTCTGGGAGTTAGGTACTTAAGTTGTCAATGTCCGTTCAGAAGATAAAGCATCCAACTAACCCGAAGATCTTGGTCTGACTTCCATTTTCTGGCTTAATCAACATCGAATCTGGGGAAATTCAGGCCTATTTCCCAAGATAAATAAATGTTTGCCTGCCAGTGTCAATCTTCTTTCACTATGTGGTGAGATGTTGTTAGCCCAGGAGGCCATCAATTAGACAACCTGGGCGATATTTCCATTTGTCCAGTGACGCACTTTTTGTTGGTTCTATTTCCACTGGCTGTCACTGAAGACACCTCAGGGCAAGAAGTAGTTCCTTACAGATACCAGTGTTCCCTAGACAATAACCCTGTTCTTTGGACGTTGCTCTCTTTTCCACTCTGCTCTCCACTACTCATTGAGAGAGGAGAATGAGAATGCTTGCTGCAGTACCACTTCCGGCTCTTCACCTGTCACCCCTCCCTGTCATCTCTTCATAGTGTCCTTGCCTTATCCCTACATCTGTCGTTGTGGTCATTGAAGAGGTCTGAGGTCAGAGTCATGCCCCTTTGGGTTTAGTAGTTCACCTTCTCCTTTTGATTTGCTCTCAAACAAGAGGAGACTTTTTCAACTTATCAGAACACTATACAGTTATTATTACAGCAGGAATGCTCCACTGCCCAAACGGTCTAGATGGAAAATCCACGTGATCTCAGACCCACTCTGCCCTGGGTGATACACCAGCATCAGCTCCTCACTATAGCCCATGTCATTGATTCATGGTCGACCTGGGGTCACACTTCATAGCATACAAACTATTATTTAGTCAACATGATTACTCTTCCTAAGGAAATAAAGAACATAAGTCAAGAAGCCAAGCAGTCTGAGGAAAAGCTTACCCTGGAGTAATAATTACAAAGATATTTAGGAGTTACTCTTTTATTTCCTGTCTTCTTATTTCAAAAGCATGGCAGTGCTGGCAATTTGCATACTTCTAAATCTTCTTCTCTGTTACCCCTATATACCAATGTTACCATTATTTCCTTCTTCATGATTTTTTAAGCAATATCTCATATGGCGTTTAATTTTGTTACCAAGTCCAAGCTCATACCACTCACCACATGACAGACCAATAAATCAGGAAATCAGATATTGGGGCAAAGACTAGTGACTTTTTTCAGAAAGCCAGGAGACCGAGAAGATGGCAGACTAATGTCCTAAAGAACCATCTTGCTGGGGTCTGAATGCTAGTTTCTTTTATAGAACAAAGAGGGAGGAGATGAGGAGGTAAAGTAGAAAGGTCATAAATTATTGTAAATATTTCATGTTTTCAGCCAGACCCGCGAGGGGATATGTTAATTTCTTCTTTCTTACAACCATTAACAGGTGAAGGATGTTTCCTGTAAGCTAAACAAAGGTATTTTAGCTTAACATTCAGGCATGGAAAGCAGGGTTCCCAGAGGTGGGCCATCATGTATCCTTCAAGCTATAGGCAACATCCCTTTAGTGATTCACTTGTAGCAAAAGCAATAGAATACAAAGATTAAGTAAAGAAACATAATATGGAATCAGATTTGTTCTTTTGTTTATCAAAACCTTGCTATAAAGCCATGTTGGAGTAATTTATTTATTCTTTGTAACAAAAGCCTTAACTTTATCAATAAGTAGCTCTAGAAGTTGAGATTTTACCTAAAATTGCAATGTCATGACTCACCCATTTGTCAGGACTGATTATGCTGAAATTAAAAAAAAGAATTAGCTCGTGTCAGGGAGGGGGAAATTTTACCGTCTACCTCTCTTGAGTTCTTGTGGCTTGACTAATGATAAAATTGACAAAAGAAACAAATTTTAATTCACGTTCAGGGAGGTCTCATAGAAATGGGACCTGAGAAGTGGCCAAAGTAGGCAGCTTTTATACTTTTTAGACAAAGAAGCAAGAAATTTGTGAGGAATTGACGGGCAAGGAAACTTAGGTTTTGAGTGTTTAATTAGTAAGGAGTCTAGACAGAATTTGGGCCTTGGGTAAATTAAAGAAGTATCAAGGTTAATGTAGGCTTTTCAGCCAGAATTCCCTATCTTTGGTGATAAGGGTGTCCTCCTACCTCCAGATGCAAGGAGGGCACCTCTCACATCAGAGATTTTCTTCCTGCTTTCAGAGACAGAAAGGAGGGTCAGAGTGTCCATTCTGTGTTGGCCTTTTCTTAAGTAATCTTAATTCAAAAGAATCAACTGAGGCACACTTTGGGGAGACCCACCTTGGGCCCCAACACTAGCAAGCCCACAGTTCTGGGACTTAAATATACACACTTGGCTAAGAATTCACCATAGCTCCCCAAATGTGTCTTAAGTAAAATGATAGGATGCATTCCGAGAGCTTTTTATTTCTTCTACAATAAAACCACAGGTTAAAGGAGGAAAAAAAATGCTTTGGTTTTGGTTTAAGTCTCCCTTCAAAGGCTCTGAGGATGGCTTGAAGTTAGTGCTACTGGCTTCTAGAACATCATCAGGTGGTTAAGCTTATGGCCCAAGTTGAATCTCTGCACCGACTGACAGTTTGGGGCTATTTAGTTAGAGAAGGTGAGTCTGGAGTAGACAGATCTGCTGTACTCAGATGCCCATTCCAGTCCCTTCCTAGCACAGGGTTTCTTCTTCTTTATTCCATTTTTATTATGTTTTCTAGGGACTGAATCTTCAAAGTAGCACCTGGATTTAATGGAATGCTATTGTCTGTTTTATAAAGAAATGTGTCTGGCTGAAGCAGAACAGCTATTTATTTAAGACTGATATTTATATTGTTCTTTGTATTGAAGAAAGAACCATTGGCAAAAATACATCTGTGCATTTACTTTTTCATATAAAGGCTGGCCTTTGGCACCGCATCTGCTGTTTGAAGTGCCTGTTATCAATGATATTCTGTGTCTTCAATTCACAAGCTGTTCAATGGCTTAAAGAAAAAGGGTGATTTGTAATGAATAGGAAAGCTGGGAAAGAATTAGTTATTTTTAACAAGAAAAATGCTTAGGATAAAATGCTTGGGAAAATAATTGTATAAAATCCAATATGTCCCTTGATGTGTTCATTGGGGTGCAATTGTGAAGTGAAATAAAATATAACAAAATCATAATAATGGTTTAACTTTCATCTCTGAAAAGTTTTCCTTCTCATTCCAAATTATTTGTGCATATTCCACATATTTTAAAATATTGCTATTTTTAAAAACTTAAAAATAACAGGAAAAATATATAAAAGAATAAATCTTCCTCCATCAATTGTTAATATCTTGGTAAATGTTTTTTAGAGTTTGGGGGGGGGGTTGTCATTGTTCTTGTGTTAAAACATAAGACATGACTTTTTCGTATAATAGATTTGTTGTTGTATTAAAAAAAATAACTCAGAAAGTACAAAGGACAACCACAGCCCCACAGCCAGCCATATCAGGACCCAGCCCACCTACCAGCAGGCCAGCACCAGCTCTGGGACACCATGGGCCCCTCATCCAGCTGTGTCAGGAACTGGTCCCACCCACCAGTGTGCCAACACCAGCTCTGGGACTACCAGTGCTCTGCAGCCAGATTTCAAGGATCTGGCTCTGCCCACCAGCAGGCTAACACCAGCTCTGAGACACCTTGGATCCCTTAGCCAGCTGCCCCAGAAGCCATCCCCACCCACCAGTGGACAGAAATCAGTTTTGGAACACTCTGGACCCCACAGCCAGCTGTCTTAGGAACCAGCCTGCCTACCAGCAGGCTGACACTAGATTTGGAACCCCTGGACCCACACTACCCACACAGAATCTAGCTCTACCCATCAGTGGGCCAGCACTAACCCTGGGACCACACAGGGCTTCACAGCCAGTGGCCTTGTGATCCAGCCCCACTCACCAGTGGCTGGCAGCCCCTGCGCAAGGCAGGATCTGGCAACCAAACAGACCAGGGGTCACCCACACCTGCCAGATCAAGATAAAACCCCAGAATAAGAATTACGTGGAGGTAGGCAATCTCCCCAATAAAGAGTTCAAGGTAAAGTTGCTGTATAACAAAGGGAGTCCAACTCGAGGATGGAAGATGCCTTAGAGGACTGGGGCAGGGAGGGTGGGGGGGAATCGAGGGGGGGGGCGTCAAGGAAGGGAGGGAATATGGGGATATGTGTATAAAAACAGTTGATTGAACCTGGTGTACCCCCAAAAAAATAAAATAAAATAATTAAAAAAAAAAAAAAAAAAGAGAGCTCCCCACTGTGGGATGAATTGGGAGATTGGGATTGCCATACATACATTACTAATAAGAAAAAAAAAATCAAATTGTATGCTTTAAATATATGCAGTTTATTGTATGTCAATTGTATCTCAATAAAAGTTCTTAAAGAACAAATAAATTAAAGAAAAAAAGAGCTCTCCACTGGCAGAAAAAAAAAAAAAAAAGAGTTCAAGGTAATAGTTGTAAAAATGCTCAAAGAAATAAGGAGAATATTGGATGAACAGAGTGCGAATTCAGACATTCTTAGACAAAGAGAAAATATAAAGAAGAATCAAACAGATGAAGAATACACTAACTGAAATTAAAAAAGATACAGTAGAAGGAATCAACAGTAGGTTAGTCAGTGCAGAGGAACAGGTCAGTGAGCTGGAAGACAGAATAGTGGAAATCACTGAAGCTGAACTGAAGAAAGGAAAAATAATGAAATCAGGAAGGTTTAAGAGAACTGAACTCAGAAAACTCTAAGATACTGATGCTGAAACCTGGCCTCTGTACACTGGTGCTATATTAAATCTTGGAGACAAAATTTTGAAGCAGAAATAAAGAGCTTTATTGCTTTGCCAGGCAAAGGGGGCCACAGCAGGCTATTGCCCTCAAAAGTGTGTGTCCCGACTTTGCAGGGGGTAGTGAGGAGTTTTATAGTAATGGTTCAAAGTACAGGGCATGATCAGCTTCTGGACGTTCTTCTGATTGGTTGTTGGTGAGGTAATGGGGAGTCAGCATCATCAACCTTCTGGTTCCAATTAGTCTGGGGTCTATGTGCTTGTGGGCAGCATACAGTTAACTTCTTTCACCTGGTGAGGGTTTCAGTATCTACAAAACAGTTCAAAGGACATGGCTCAGAATATTATCTATAGCCCTTGAGGAAGAACTAAAAGTCCTTGACTTTGTTTAATGGCTAAAGTATTATTATTATTTTGTCATGCTTAACTGTTTTCCTTTCTTTCTGCATTCTTCAGTCAAAAGGCAGGTGGAGGACATGGGTGGGGGTTTATTCTGGGAAGGTCTCATAGGGTCCTGCTCTGGTATAATACTGATGAAAGAAATTCAAGACACGAACAGTTGGAAAGATATACCGTGTTCATGGAGTGGAAGAATTAATGTTGATAGAATAACCATATTATCCAAGGTGATCTACAGATTTAATGAAATCCCTATTAAAGTACCCATAATAGAACAAATAATTCTAACACTTGTATGGAAACACAAAACACCCAAATAGCCAAAACAATCTTGAGGAAGAAGAACAAGGCTGGAGGTATTGAACTCCCTGATTTCAAACTAGCCTACAAAGCAACAGTCATCAAAACAGTATGGTACTGGCACGAAAACAGACACAAGGATCAGTGGAACAGAATAGAGAGCCCAGAAATGAACCAACACTTACATGACCAACTAATCCATGATTTAAAAAAAAAGGCAAGAATATACAATGAAGGAAAAGACAGCCTCTTCAATAAATGGTGTTGGGAAAACTGGACAGCTTTATGCAAAAGATTCTAACTGGACTACTCTCTCATACCATGCATAAAAATAAACTCAAAATAGATTAAAGAGTTAAATGTAAAACTGGAAACCATGAATCTTCTAGAAGAAAACATAGGCAGTGATTTGACATTGATCTTAGTAATATTTTTTTGGATCTATCTCCTCAGGCCAAAAAAAAAAAAAGCAAAAATATACAAATGGGACCTAATTAAAGTTAAAGCTTTTGCACAATGAAGGAAACTAAACTATCAACAAAATGAAAAGTTTGCCCACTGAATGAGAAAAGATATTTGCAAACAATATATCTGATAAGTGGTAAATATCCAAAATATACAAAGAACACATACAACTCAATATCATAAAAACAAATAACTCAATTAAAAAATGAGCAGAGGATGAATAGACATTTTTCCAAAGAAGACATACAGATTCCAAATAGACACTTGAGAAGATGCCTCAACATCACTAATCATCAGGGAAATGCAAAACAAAACCTCACACCAGTCAGAGTGACTAGTATCAAAAAGACAAGAAATAACAGGTGCTGATGAGGATGTGGAGAAAACATAGAAATGTGTATGAGTTTTACAATAATTTTATATTATCAATGCTATTTTACAAATTAAAGAGTATATTTAATGTTTCTTGATTCTAATAGAATAAAAGGAAATTAAAGAGAAAGTAGAGAAATTACAACTTCAAATAAGTGTTTTTCCATTTAAAAATACGTTATTTTCTAAAGGTCCCTCTGAAGTTAAGAAAAACTTTTTACAAAATTTCAGAGTTAAACTAATTATTTGCTATATGCTCCAGTTTTAGATAGAGTCAAAAGTCTTGACACTGTGACAGATCAAGTGGTGGCCATATTCTCCAACCAGAGATCATCAGAGACACACCTACAGCTGAACAAGTTGGGGTTATTACTTGTTGCAGTGAGGGATAACACACATTATGGGAACCATGGGGCATCTCATTACAAGGAGATCAAGTAATGGGGCTTGGGAGTAGGTCTTGGCTTTGATTTTGGTTGCTACCACGTGCCTGTCTGTGAGTGCTAGGCCAACACCCAGCAACACAGAGCCTTGGTCAGTAGTACTAGGCCCGCTCCCAGATGTCAGAGGCTGTGTTTCTCTTTCTCAGAGACACTATTATTCTAACATATCCTCTCATTAATATCCCACACTGCTTACATTGTGATTTTTTTACATTGTTAGAGTCTATAAATTTCAAAATATCTCCTCGAATGGTATTTTCCAATGTTGTTTTGCACTAGTTCTATATTGAAGTGGATTCAATGATTTCCAGGCTTCCTGATATAATATTCCTTTACTCTTTGAGTTCTTAATTTGAGCCAGTACTTAATCGGGTGGATTTTATTTTTGAGTTACTTCTTTCATGCAAGATCCATGAGTGCTGTATTCCCTGATTTCTTTCATGTTGAAGAAATGTCTACTCATGCCTTTATTCTTTAATTGTATCTTTGCTGAGCCACAGTTTCTTTCCTTCAGAATATTGTAGACATTGTTCTGTTGTCTTCCAGCATTGACTCTTATTTTAGAGAAATCTGATGCCAATATAATGCTTTCCCCTTGAAAACATATGCCATATCTGAAAGATGGAAGCTTTACAGTTTTCATGGTAATCATTGTGGGTTTCCACATGGCTTGCCTACTGATTAATATGATAAACAACTATTTTTTAAGATATGGCTGGGCTTAGTCTAGCCTTTGGTTATAATTTAGAAAAAAGATATTCATCCATTAGGACTTTCTAATCAAATAAACCTGGCTGGTAGTAGTGGTACTAAGCACAATGCTTTCACCATCCCAAGATAACTAATCTCATATTGCTCCAGATATACTTTTTCATATTTACAATTGCACATTATGACAGTTCTTAGAATTTTCAGGATTTAATTTTATAAAAAGATATGACGAGAATATTTAAAACCCATATTTTTTAAGCTCTTTATTGGAGTATAATTGCTTTACACTCTTGTACCAGCTTATGAGGTACACCAAAGTGAATCAGCTGTATTTATACACATATCCCCATATCCCCTGCCTCCCGCGTCTCCCCCCAACCCTCCCCATCCCGGCCCTCTAAGGCATCACCCATCATTGAGTTGATCTCCCTGTGTTATACAGCAACTTCCCACTAGCTATCTATTTTACAGTTGGTAGTGTATATATGTCTATGCTACTCTCTCACTTCATCCCAGCTTCCCCTTCGCCCCCCGCCCCCCCAACCCTGTGTCCTCCAGTCCATTCTCTGCATCTGTATCCTTATTCTTGTCCTGTCACTGGGCTCATCAGTACCTTTTTTTTAGATTCTGTATGTATGAGTTAGCATACAGTATTTGTTTTTCTCTTTCTGGCTTACTTCATCTGTATGACAGCCTCCAGGTCTATCCACCTCATTACATATAGCTCCATTTCATTCCTTTCTATAGCTGAGTAATATTCCATTGTATATATATGCCACATCTTCTTTATCTATCCATTTGTTGATGGGCATTTAGGTTGCTTCCATGTCCTGGCTATTGTAAATAGCACTGCAATAAACATTACGGTACATGTTTCTTTTGGGATTATGGTTTCCTCAGGGTATATGCCCAGGAGTGGGATTACTGGATCATATGGTAGTACTATTTTTAGTTTTTTAAGGAACCTCCAAACTGTTTTCCATAGTGACTGTACCAACTTACATTCCCACCAACAGTGCAGGAGAGTTCCCTTTTCTCCACACCCTCTCCAACATTTGTTGTTTCTAGATTTTTTGATGATGGCCATTCTGACCAGTATGAGGTGATACCTCATTGTGGCTTTGACTTGCATTTCTCTAATAAGTAGTGATATTGAGCATCTTTTCACGTGTTTGTTGGCCATCTGTATGTATTCTTTGGAGAAATGTCTGTTTAGGTCTTCCGCCCATTTGTGGATTGGATAATTTGCTTTTTTGGTATTAAGCTGCATGAGCTGCTTGTATATTTTGTAGATTAATCCTTTGTCAGTTGCTTCATTGGCAAGTATTTTCTCCCATTCTGAGGATTGCCTTCTAGTCTTGTTTATGGTTTCTTTTGCTGTGCTAAAACCCATATTTTATGAAGTGTTTGCTTACTCTCATTCTAAGCACTAGTTGATTTCAGGTAGAAAATTCTCTAGGAGTCTCAGGAAACAAGATATAGTCCACAGGGGAGATTGGCTTCTGAATGCCCATTTTCCCCATTAAAATCCTCCATTGAAACAATAGTTCTAAATCTGGAGACAAATTCCTGACTGTAAACAATCCAGTCATTGGTGAGAGGTACAGTTACATAGAAAAGTATTCAACTCTAATCTGAGGATTAGTCTTATACTTGTTTTCAAAAACCAACTCCCTTTTGACATATAGCTATTGTTTTAATGGAAATGTTTATTTCCCATGTAAGAAACAGTCAGGCTTCTAAGAATATTTGATAATCCATGAGCATTAGCATTAACAAAGTTTGTAACCCTTATTGAAGAAATCAGATACACATTATGAATTTCTTTCTGTCCTCATTCCTAAAAACACCAAAGGTGCACATGGTATCTACAACATTACCATACTTTAAAACACAGCTGACATGTGCTAACAACATTCTTCTGCTAGCCCTTGTTCTGAGGGCTTTACATTTATTAACTCAGTTAATCCTTCCAACAACCAGAAGATATATCTATATATCTATATCTATATTGATAACTATTGATATATGCCAATATTATTCCCATCTCATAGATGAGGAAGATGGGCACAAAGAGATGAGCCCCCCAAGCTGAAATCCAGACAGTACAGTTTCTACAGGTGTGCTCTTAAATATTGTGCTATACTGCTTCTTTACAAAATAAGAGTTCTGATGATGGATGAGAAAATACGCCAGCAATTCTGATAAACACAGGGAATGAAACTATTGTATCTGAGTCTACAAAGCACATCAGAATGTTGGCAGGTGCTGAGAACATGACCAAAAGAGTGAGCTCACTGAAATTCCTACCTGTGTAATATCTTACTTAGCCTACTAATTCATTTGGCTCTAGTCTAAAGCAGCAACTGGATTTTTACTCCTTTATTGGCTGGCATGTCTAGTAATCATCTGCTGTGAATAATGTCTCTTGTTAGGCATTGGAAATGAAATAGTGAGTGACAGAAGCACAAGTCCAGCTCTCAAGGATTTTACAGTCTTGTAGGGAAGACAGATATTAATCAGCAGTGTCACAGAGAACTATGAAATCACAACTGTAATGAGCAGAGAACAAATGGTTCTGTACTTAATTCTCTGTAAGCAGACATGGACAGGGGAGCCTGATCTTGCCTCAATGGTCAGAAAGGTGACCTTGAAACTGAGAACTGAAGGGCAGGAAGGTACTCAACAGGCAAAGGGCTGCATTTGACATGGTGGAGAGGGTGACTCTAAGCAGCCTGTTGCATGGAACACAGTGTCCCTATACTGAAAGAGGGCCCAGTGTCTGGAATACACAGAGCAAAGACTCACAAGAGACATAAACTTAGAGAAGCAAGCATATTTCTCTCTGTATGGCAAGTATACCTTACATATCAACTGATTTGAACTGGTCAGAGATAGTGAAACAACCTAGAGATTAGTAAGGATGGAAGATCCTACACCCCCAGGTTAGTGGGACTAAGGAGGGAGTGTTCTGATTAGCTTCATGAAAGTCCAGTTCGGAGCAGACTTATAGAAGCTAGTGGGCTCTATCCTCCTGAGAAATAGGCCAAAGTAGACAGGAAGAGGGGGAAATCCCCTGGTTTCTTCCATTCTCTGCTTTTTCAGATAACTTTCCCATTGGTAACCATTTATCCACTCACCCAGGAGCTTGTGACATAGCCTCAGCTGTCAGCCTCCATGAGGCACAGAGCAGAGCAGAGGAGGGACAGGGATAGATCTATGGACAGAGACCCAGGGCCAGCACAGACATAACATAGCATGTGTTAAATAAAGGAGCTCCTTAAATTCCCATTCCCTAAAATCTACCTTTTCTGGAGGCATCTTTGTTGCTCAGTCCCATCTTCCAACTTGAAATCCTAAAAATCCACCTAGCTTACTCCATGATCTCACTTATTTTTATTTTAGGATACATGAACTTGTTATAAGAGGTTAGGGTACTGGAGTGCAAAATCTACAGTACCACATGTGATCTGATAATCTGCATTAATAATGTCACCAAGCATCCATTATTTTTGATAATTTTCAGGCATTATCTGTAATTATCAGTTAACGTTGGTAAAAAAAATTAACCCATGAATCTTATTAATGAGGGAGAATGAAAAGGTAAAAGATGACCTTAGATTTAGCCCGGAGAACCTATCTGATAAAAATAAGAACCAATCCCTGTTTCTAAACTTGAAAATGGTGGTAGAAGCAGATTAGCATATTTGTCCCTTAGAGAACAGACATCAATCACAATATTGTGCTGGGAACAGAGATTCTCTATGTCAAAGCAAGCCCCACAAAGCTTCCTGAAATATTCCCTGCAGAGATTTAGAGATTGATCATGAGGCTACTCCTTTTTCAAAACAAATTTTATTTTATATTGGAGTATAGTTGATTGACAATGTTGTGATAGTTTCATGTGTACAGCAGAGTAATTCAGTTATACATATACATGTATCTATTATTTTTCAAGTCTTTTCCCATTTAGGTTATTACAGAGTATTGAGCAGAGCTCCCTGCACTATAGAGTAGGTCATTGTTGGTTATTTATTTTAAAAAATAGCATGTACACATCAATTCCAAACTTCCAATCTATCCCTACCCTGACCCTTCCCCCCCAGTAACAAGTTCATTCTCTAAGACTCTGAGTCTGTTGCTGTTTTGTAAATAAGTTTATTTGTATAATTTTTTAGGTTCTCCATATAAGCAATACATATGATATTTGTCTTTCTCTATCTGAAATACTTCACTTAGTATGATAATCTCCAGGTCCACCCATGTTGCTGCAAATGGCATTGTTTCATTCTTTTTGGTGGCTGAGTAATATTCCATTGTCTATATATACCATATCTTTATCCATTCATCTGTCGATGGACATTTAGGTTACTTCCATGTCTTGGCTATTGTAAACAGTGCTCCTGTGAATATTGGGGTGAGTGTATCCTTTTGAAACATGCTTTTCTCCAGATATATGCCTAGGAGTGGGATTGCTGGATCATATGGTAGCTCTTTTTTTAGTTTTTTTAAGGAATCTTCATATTGTCCCATTTATTTATTTTTGTTTTTATTTCTATTACTTTAGGAGGTGGATTCAAAAAGATGTTGCTGTGATTTATGTTAAAGAGTGTTCTATGTTTTCCTCTAAGAGTTTTATAGTATCTGGTCTTACATTTAGGTCTTTGATCCATTTTGAGTTTATTTTTGTGTCAAGTGTTAGAGAATGTTCTAATTTCACTCTTTTACATGTAGCTGTCCAGTTTTCCCAGCACTGCTTATTGAAGAGACTGTCTTTTCTCCATTGTATATTCTTGCCTCCTTTGTCGTAGATTAATTGAGCCTAGGAGTGTGGGTTTATTTCTGGGCTTTCTATCCCATTCCATTGATCTATATTTCTGTTTTTGTGCCAGCACCAAATTATTTTGATGACTATAGCTTTGTAGTATAGGCTGAAGCCAGGGAGCATGATTCCTCCAGCTTTGGCTATTCTGGGTCTTTTGTGACTCCATACAAATTTAAAGGTATTTTGTTCTACTTCTGTGAGAAACCCCATTGTTAATTGAATAAGGATTGCATTAAATATGTAGATTGCCTTGGGTAGTATAGTCATTTTGACAATATTGATTCTTCCAATCCAAGAACATGGTATATAATTCCATCTGTTTATGTCATCTTCGATTTCTTTCATCAGTGTCTTATAGCTTTCTGAGTACAGGTCTTTTGTTTTCTTAGGTAGGTTTATTCCTAAGCATTTTATTCTTTTTGATGTGTTGGTAAATTGAATTGTTTCTTCAGTTTCTATTTCTGAATTTTTGTTGTTAGTGTATAGAAATGCAACAGACTTCTGTGTATTAATTTTATATGCTGCAACTTTACCAAATTCATTGATGAGCTCTAGTATTTTTCTGGTAGCATTTTTTGGATTTTCTATATATAGTATCATGTCATGTGCAAACAGTGAGAGTTTTACTTCTTCTTTTCCAGTTTGGGTCCCCATGATTCTTTCTTATAGTCCCACAAACTCTGGTTTTATTTTTCAACATTATTTCAGATGTGAACACACTGTTGTAATAATTGTCTTGGTAAATATGGTGCCATGAACTAAGATAAGGTTGTAGGACTGATAGTATTGTTCCTTGCAGTTTCTTTCCTTTACCCATGTAAATCTCAAGGTTGTATATATATCCAGTTTCACTTTTGCTAACCATCCTGACCAAAATTCCATACTTTGTAAATTTTCCAGATTATAGGTTTTGAATCCGAGTCATCCTCTCTACTTTAGCATTGCCTACTCAAGTGATAGCTCTTTTGGGGGGTATATAGATGGATTGAAATTTTGGTAGAAAATAATCCAAAAGAGGTTTAACTTTTGAAATTCTGTCTGCAGGAAGTGGAGTTTCTGAGTTATCATTAAAGTGAAGAAATGTCATTATTTGTTTAACCTTCCTCTCATCATAATCTTTAGGTAGATAGGTGGTTTCAAGTAAGGGATCAGTCGACCAATATTCTTTCCAGTGTGACTTTCTTATATGTCCCACCAAAATTATTAACCTGAGAAACTTCTTCATGTCACTATTCGTTACATCAGTCTATTTTAAAGCCTTATCATACTTTTTATATGACTTTTCATTCTGTTGGTGATACAAGTGTGTTTGAAAAGTGATCAACTCGAAAAAGTCATTACCAAAAATTAATTCTGTTATTTCACTAACACTTTGTGGGCATTTAATAGTTATACCTGACACACCTATAAAGTCTTCTAATTTTTGTGAAATATTGTCTTCATTCCACTCTTCTGTAGAAGCAAAGGAGCATTCTCCAGCACCATTTCATTTTCACTTTCCATATCAGAATCAATCACTAAGGTTTTTTGTCTTTTTGTTGGTCTAATATTCACATCGTCTGTATCAGGACTATATTCTGAAGAACTATCATCTTTTGAGACACTAGTATATATGTCACTCAGACAGTCAGAGAAAGTATCTGCATAAAATTCACCAAAAAATTCTTCTTCGCTCAAAATTTCACAATGCATCATTTTTGAAATTTTTATGGTAATAGACTTGCATTTATAGTATACACAAGGTTGGAACAAAATCCTAGTGGAACAAAATGTGAACGATAATGAAAATCATAAGTTGTATAATGAACCCTTGATCAGCTTTAAGCTCTAACAACTTCATATGGTGATGTTAATTGTATCACTCTCTAAAAATGTATTGATACATCTCCAGTCAATAAATTGTTAAGATAATTATTAATTGAAATGCAATTGTAAGAAATAACATAGAGATCGTAAGCAAACTTTACGCAGTTAATGCAATGGTAGTGTTTTGGGAAAAAAAGTGTATCACAGATTAGTAACACATTCAAGATGAAAACATTTCCATGTTGCCCTTTTACAGCCAAGCTATTTCCTTCCCACTCTCACTCGCTCCTTACTCTTTGGTAACCATTAATCTGCTCTCCATTTCTATCTTGTCATTTCAGAAGTTGTATAAATGAAATCATACAAAATGGAACTTTTGGACTTTTTTTTAACTCAGCTTAATTCTCTAGAGAGTCATTCAATTTATTGAGTATACAATAATATCATTACTAAGTAATTATGTTAACTATTCACCCATTGAAGGAAATGACTGTTGAAGATTTTTGACTATTACAAATAAAGCTACTATAAGCATAGGTGTACAAGTTTATATGTGAACATATATTTCCATTTCTCTGGAGTAATTGGCAAGAGTGCAATTGCTTTGTCATATGGATGATAGTTAGATGTTTAATTTTCTCTTTTAAGAAATCACCAAATTCTTTTCCACTAGATCTTTTGTTATAGTCACACAAATCCTTAAGACTCTATCTATTTCTTCAGTACTCATTGTTCAGATTGGATAATTTCTCTTGTTTTATCATCCAATTAACTAATTCTGTGACTGTCTCCTCCATTCTGCTGTCAAGCTCATCCACTGAGTTTTTAATTTTAATTGTGGGTTTTAGTTAAAAATTTTCCTTTTGGTTCTTATTTATGTCCTTTCCTTCTTTGCTGAGAATTTCCATTCTTTGCTTGTTTCTACATGTTCATAATTGTTCATTTAAACATTTTTATGATGGTTGCTTTATAAATAAATCTAATATCTCTGCTATTTTGGTGTTAGCATATAGTGATTGACTTTTCAGCTTGACATATCCCTTAATTTTGGTAGGAGTGATTTTCAATTGAAATGTGGACATGGGTATAATGTTATGGGACTGGATCCTATTTGAATCTCTGTTTTAGCTGACTTCTTCTGACACCTGTCTAATAGGGTTATTGGCTGATATCACCTCATTACTGCCAGATGAGAATATAATCTTGGCCTTGGGACCTGATGAAGGTTAGCTCCTTGTTAGTCCTGACAGCACTGAGCCAGAGTAGTGCCCCATTTTTGCAGGATGGGAGTGGATGCCAGGACTCCATACAGGGTCTCCACTGGCACCACATGAGTGGAGGAGCTTGTTACTGCTCTGAAGGGGTGAAAGTCCTGACTCCTTACTTGACGTTCTCTCTTACTAGCACAGTGGAGGGGTTGGGGTGCCTCCACATAGCCAGCCAAGCCTAGACGTCTAGGGACTCATACAAGCTTGCTGGTATAAGCGGGGCTGGATCCCCAGTGTTTTCCATGGTGATTGACTGAGAAGATTGTAAAGAAAACCAAGAGCCACTCACCATTGTGTTGTTCCATGGTACCCTTTGTCCCTATCTGCTGTATCTTCTCATCACCTTTGCAAATTTTTAATATGTATTTTATATATAATTTTCAGGGGTTTTAGTTGCATTTAGTGGGAGAAGTGGTGAAAACATATCAACTGTATCTTCCCAGAAGCAGAAATCTCCAAATCATAAATATTTTAACAAGTATGTTATTTCATTTGAAAATATTTGGAACTTTTCTAGAGGTCTATTATTGACTTTTTTCCTTCATTTATTTAATTTATATTTTTATTAACATATAGTAGATTTACAATATTATATTAGTTTCAGGTGTACAACATAGTGACTCGAAGTATACATTATACTCAAAGTTATTATAAAATAATGGCTGTTTTTTGCGCTGTGCAATATATCCTAGCACCTTATTTATTTTATACATAGTAGTTTGTATCTCTTAATCCCAAACCCTTATCTTGACTCTCCTTCCTCCCCTCTCCCGATTGGTAACCACTACTTTGTTCTCTATATCTGTGAGTCTGTTTATTTTTTGTTATAGTTTTATTTGTTTTATTTTTTATATTCCACATGGAACTGATAGCATACAGTATTTGCCTTGCTCTGTCTTACTTATTTCAGTAAGCATAATACCCTCCAGGCCCATAAATGTTGTTGCAAATGGCAAAATTTCATTCCTTTCTATGGCTAATATTCCATTATCCTTATCCATCTTCCCTATCCATTCATCTGTTGATGGACACTTATGTTGCTTTCATATCTTGACTATTGTAAATAAAACTGCTGTGAACATTGGGGTTCATGGACATTTTCAAATTAGTGTTTTTGTTTTCTTTGAATATAGGCCCAGGAGTGGAAATGCTGAATTATATGGATTTATTTTCCATCTTTTGAGGAAACTCCATAATTTTCTTTATAGTGGCTGCACCATTTTATATTCCCACCAAGAGTGTACAAGGGATCCCTAATCTCTATACATTTGCCAATGTTTGATACATGTGGTCTTTTTGATGATAGCCATGCTGACATATGTAAGGTATCTCATTGTGGTTTTGATTTGCATTTCTCTGATTAGCTATTTTGAACATTTTTTCATGAGACTGTTGGCCATCTGTATGTCTTCTTTGGAAAAATGTCTATTTAGGTCTCCTGCCCATTTTTTTAATAATGTTTTGTGTTTTTTGACATTGAGTTGTATGAGCTGTTTATATTTTTGGGTATTAATCCCTTATCCATCAAGTCATATATCACTTGTAAATATTTTCTCCCATTCAGTAGGATGTCTTTTCATTTTATTAATAATTTCCTTTGCTGTACAAAAGCTTTCAAGTTTAACTAGGTCTTATTTGTTTATTTTTGTTTTTGGTTCATTTGCCTTAGGAGACAGATCCAAAAAAAATACTGCTGCAATTTTTGTCAAACAGTTTTCTGTGTGTGTTTTTCTCCTAGGCGTTTTATGGTTTCCCATTTTACATTTGGGTCTTTATTCTGTTTTTTTTATTTTTGTATATGGTGTGAGGAAATGTTCAAATTTCATTTTTCCATGTAGCTATCCAATTCTCCTAGCACCACTTTTTGAAGAGACTGTCATTTCTCCATTGTAAACTCTTGCCTCCTTTGTTATCAGCTAATTGACCATAAGTACGTGGGTCTCTATTCTGTTCCATTGATCTATGTGCCGGTTTTTTTGCCAACATCATACTGTTTTGATTACAGTAGCTTTGTAGTATAGTCTGAAGTCAGTGCTCATGGTACCTCCAGCTCAGTTCTTTTTTCTCAAGGTTGCTTTGGCTCTTCAAGGTCTTTAGTGTTTCCATACAAATTAAAAAACTTTTTATTCTAGTTCTGTGAAAAATGCCATTGATATTTTGATAGGGATTGCATTGAATCTGTAGATTGCCTTGGATAGTATGGTCATATTAAAATATTAGTTCTTATAATCCATGAACAAAGTGTAACTTTCCATCTATTTGTATTATCTTCAGTTTCTTTCATCACTGTCTTATGTTTTCAGAGTACAGGTCATTTACTTCTTTAGTTAGATCTATTCCTAGATATTTTATTATTTTTGATGTGATTGTAAATGGGATTGTTTATTTAACTTCACTTTCTGAGATTTGTTTAGTGTATAGAAAGGCAACAAATGTCTGCATATTAGTTTTGTATCCTGCAACTATACCAAATTCAACGATGTCTTTGGAGATGTATTTAGTATTTTCTATATATAGTATCATTTCATCTGCAAATGGTGACAGTTTTACTTCTTTCTTTCCAATTTGGATTCCTTTTCTTTTTCTTGTCTGATTTCTGTGCCTAGAACCTCCAGAAATATGTTGTATAAAAATGGTGAGAGTAGGCATCCTTTTCTTCTTCTTGATTTTAGAGGAAAGGTTTTCAGCTTTTCACTATTGAATATTATGTTAGCTGTGGGCTTATCACATATGACCTTTATTATGTTGAGGTATGGTGCCTCTATACCCACCTTGTGGGTAGTTTTTATCATAAATGGATGTTGAATTTTGTCAAAAATTTTTTCTGCATCTATTGAGATGATCATATGACTTTTATTCTTCAGTTTGCTAATGTGGTGTATCACATTGATTTGCAGATATTGAACCATTCTTGTCTCCCTGGGATAAACCCCACTTGATATAGTGTATGGTTCTTTTAATGTATTTTTGGATTTGGTTTGGTAATGTTGTATTGAGGATTTTGCATCTATGTTCATCAGTTATATTGGTGTCTAATTTTCTCTGTGTGTGTGTGTGTCTGTGTGTCTGTGTGTGTGTGATATCTTTGTCTGGATTTGGTTTCAGGTTGAGGCTGGCCTCATAGAATAAGTTTGGAAATAATGTGTCCTCAGATATTTTTTGAAATAGTTTGAGAAGGATATGTGTTAACTCTTTTCTAAATAGTTGGTAACATTCACCCATGAAGCCAACTGGTCCTGGACTTTCATGTATTAGGAATTTTTAAATTACTGATTCAACTTCATTACTGGTAATTGGTCTGTTCATGTTTTCTATTTCTTCCCAGTTCAGTCTTGGTAGATTGTAGATTTCTAGGAATTTTTCTATTTCTTCTAGGTTGTCCATTTTTTGGTGTATAGTTAATTGTAGTAATCACATGATTCTTTGTATTTCTGTGGTATTGGTTGTAACTTCTTTTTTATTTCTGATTTTATTGATTTGGGTCCTCTCTCTTTTTTCTTGTTGAGTCTGTTTAAATTTTATCAATTTTTAAATCTTTTCCAAGAAACAACTTTTAGTTTTATTGACATTTTCTATTGTTTTTTAGCTTCTATTTTATTTCTGCTCTTTATGATTTCTTTCCTTCTATTAACTTTTTGTTTTGTGTGTTCTTATTTTTCTAGTTCCTTTAGGTGTACAGTTAGGTTGTTTATTTTATTTTTGTGTTTCCTGAGGTAAGCTAATATTACTACAAGCTTTGCTATTAGAACTGTTTCCATAGATTTTGGATCATTGTGTTTTCACTTTTATTTGTCACTTTTATTGGGTATTTTTTTATTTCTTCATTTGTTTCTTCAGCAACCCTTTGATTGTTTAGTAGAATATTTTTGGCCTAAACATTTGCTTTTAATAGTCTTTTTTATCTTGTTGATTTCTAGTCTCATTATGCAGTTGGAAAATATGCTTTATATGATTTCAATTTTCTTAAATTTAGTGAGACTTGTTTTGTGGCCTAGCATGTGATCTATACTGGAGAATATTCCATGCGCAATTGAAAAGAATGTATATTCACAGCTTTGGATTAAATGTTCTACACATACCTATTAAGTCAGTGTGGTCTAATGTATTATTTAAGGCAGTATTTCCTTATTGATAGTCTCTCTGGATGATCTGCCCATTGATGTCAGTGGGGTGTTAAAGTCCTCTACTATTAAGTATTACTGTTAATTTCTCTCTTCATATCTGTTAATATTTTCTTTATGTATTTAGGTGGTCCTATGTAAGGTGCAAATATACTTAACATGGTTATATCTTCTTATTGGATTGATCCCTTAAATTGATCCCAATGTTCTTTGTCTCTTGTGACAGTGTTTGTTTTAATGTATATTTTGTCTGATATAAGTATTGCTGCCTCAGCTTTCTGTTCATTTGCACTTACATGGAATATCTTTTTCCATCCCTTCACTTTCAGTCTGTGTATTTCTTTAGATCTGCAGTGATTTTTTTGTATGCAGCACATATAAGGGTTTTGTTTTTGTATCCATTCAGCCACTCTGTGTCTTTTGATTGAAGTATTTAATCCATTTACATTTTAATTAATTAAATTGATACATGTGTACTTATTATCATTTTGTCAATTGTTTTGGGTTTCTTTTTGTAATTTTTCACTCCTTTATTCTTCTTTTGCTATTACCTTGTGATTTGATGACTATCTTTAGTGTTATGTTTGAATTTTTTTCTCTTTATTCTCTGGGTATCTATTACAGATTTTTGGTTTGTGGCTACCATGAGATTTATATACAGCAATCTGTATAGATGCATGGTTATTTTAAGTTGTTGATACCTTAAGTTTTAATGAATTGTAAGAACTCTGAATTTTTATTCTACCCCTCAATTACTGTTTTTGACATTATATTTTACATATTTTTGTTTTGTGTATCCCTTAAGTATTTATTGTAGATATAGAGGATTTTACCATGTTTGTCTTTTAACCTTCCTAATAACTTTAGACATGGATATTTTAACTACCTTTACTCATATTTGCTTTTACCAATGAGATATCTCATATTTCTAGTTGTATTTTTTGTTTTTTTGCTTATAGAATGCCTTTTAACCTTTCTTATGAAGCTGGTTTGGTGGTGCTGAACTCTTAGCTTTTTCTTCTCTGTAATACTTTCAATTTCTCCATCAAATCTAAATGAAAGCCTTACTGAACAGAGTATTCTCAGTTTAGGTTCTCCCTTTCATCACTTAAAATATATCATGCTACTCCCTTTTTGGTGCAGTTTCTGCTTAAAAGTCAGCTAATATTCTTATGGGAGTTCCCTTTCACATAACTTGTTGCTTTTCCTTTGTTTCTTCTAATTTCCTCTAGCTTTCATTTTTGCCATTTTAATTACAATGTGTCTTGGTGTGGTCCTCTTTGGGTTGATCCTGTTTGGGACTCTCTATGCTTCCTGGCCCTAGATGTCTCTTTCCTTTCCTAGGTTAAGGAAGTTTTCCACTATCATGTCTTCAAATATTCTCTCTCTCTCTCCTCCTTCTGAGACCCCTATAATGTGAATGTTAGTACTCTTGATGTCATCTCAGAGGTCTCTTAAACTATCTTTATTTCTTTTCATTCTTTTTTCTTTTTTTTGTTCAGCTTAAGTGATTTCCACTACTCTGTCTTCCAGCTCACTGACCTGTTCCTCTGCATCATCTAATCTACTGTTGACTTCTTCTAATGTATTTTTCATTTCATTTATTGTAGCATTCATCTCTGTTTGGTTGTTCTTTATATTTTCTAACTCTTTTTAAATACATCTAACTTCTCTGTTCATCCAATATTCTCCTGATTTCTTTAAGAATGTTTACAATTATTACCTTGAACTCTTTATTGGGTAGATTGCCCATCTCCACTTCACTTAGTTCTTCTTCTAGTTTTTTATTTTGTTCCTTTATCTAGAATATATTCATTTGTCCCTTACTTTTGCCTAATTTGCTGTGTTTACTTCCATGTATCTGGTAGGTTAGTTACATTTCTTGACCTTTAAGAAGTGGCCTTTTATGAGGGAGGTCCTATGCATTCCAGCAGTATATTCCCCTCTGGTCATCCCAAGTATATGCTCTAGGGGTTATATATGCTCTATGTGGGCTGTGTGAGTCCTTCTGTTTTATTGTGCTGACTACTGTGGGTGGGTTGGTAGGCATAGCCCCCGGTCTGTTTATTTGCCAGGCCCTACCTTGTTTAGAGGCTACTGCCCACTGTTTGGCAGGGCCATGTCATGAGACAGCTGGCTGCAAAAATTGGGGAGTCCCAGGGCTAGTGCTGGCTCACTTATAGTCAATGCCAGGTTCTGGAGTGTGTGATTGTGGTGTTCCCAGATCTAATGTCAGCCTGCTAGTGGGTGTGGCCAATTCTTGACATGGTTGGCTGTGGGTTCTGGAGTATCCCAAAGCTGGTACTGGCCCACTGGTGCATGAGGCTGTATCCCAGAGTGGCTGGCCTAGAAGCCCAAGGCATCTCAGAGCTGGTGTTCCTGGTTTGTGGGGCTAGGGACCAGTGGGTGCCATGGCTGGGGAAAGCTGCTGGTAGGTGGAAATGTGTCCCAGGGTGTCTGGCTCCAGGGCCCTGGAGGTCCCATTTCTAGTGCCAACAAACTGTTGTGTGGGGAAAGATCCTGGGCCCTCTGGTGGACAAGGCCATATCCAGAGGTGGATGTGGACTCAGAGGTAGCTGGGGGCTCACCACACCAGCCTGCTAGTGTGTAGGGCTGTGTCCCTGTTCAGCTATTTGTTTGGCCTGTGGCATCACAGGACTGTTGCTGATAGGTTGGTGGGCAGGAGTGAGACTGGGTCCTGAGGCTAATAAGCTAGAGGCAGGATTCAGCACCAGTGTCCACATGGTAGAATGAACTCCATGATGAGCAGGTGGGTCTGACCCAATCTCCTTTCAAATTGCTACTTCTGTCCTGGGTCTTTGTGAGGTTTTGTGTGTGCCCTTTAAGAGTGGAGTCTCTATTTCCCACAGCTCTCTTGGTCTCCCCAAAATAAGTCCTGCTGGCCATCAACTCCAAATATTCCAAGTCCTCTTTTTCTCCATGCAGAACCTCTGGACTGGGGAGCTGAATGTTATGTTCAGATCCCTGGTTCCCTAGGGAAAACCTCTGCAATTATAATTATCTCCTGTTCAAGCGTCATTCACATGGGGTATGGGTCTTGACTATACTGCATCTCCACCCCTCCTACCAGTCTCAATGTGGTTACTTCTTTAGATTTTTAGCTGTTAGAAGATTTTTCTGGTAGATTCTGGTCTTTCTCATTAATAGTTTCTCTGTAAATAGTTGTAAATTTGGTTTGCTTGTGAAAGGGGGTGAATTCAATGTCTTTCTACTCTGCCATCTTGGCCAAAATCCCTCTGTTACTGACTTTAATTTCATTTGAAAATAGAACATACCTGTTATGACCTGAATTCTTTTAAATTTATTAAGACTTACCTTAAGTATGTAATATGGTCTATTTTGATAAGTGGTTTGTGTGTACTTGGAAATTATGTATACACTATTGACATTGGGTGGACTGTTTTATAAATGTAAATTAGGTCACATTGGTTGCTAGTATTGTTTAGCTCTCTTATATCCTACTTATTTTCTGTCCGCATGTTCAAGTGGTTATTGAGAGAGGAGTATTAAAATCCCTGACCATAATTATAGATGTGGCTGTTTCTCCTTTTAATTTTATTGGTTTATATTTTGGATATTTCAAAGCTCTTTTATTAGGTGCATACATATTTAGGATGATTATTTGTCTTGGGAATTGATGTTATTTCTTATGAAATAAACGTCTTTATAGTAATATGTATTTGCTCTAAAATCTACTTTTTCTCCTGTTATTTAGTCACTTGAGCTTTCTTTGATTATTATCAGCATGGTATACCTTTTTCTTTTACTTTTAACCTATTTTTCTTTATATGAGGGTAAGTCAAAAATTATCCACACTCTGGCTGTAGAATTTATTTTAATTAACTTTTAGAAAAGACAAATACACCATTTTTTGACATAATCTCCTTGCTTTTCAGTACACTTTGTCCATCTGTCAACAAGCTTTCATATTCCCTCATTAAAAAATGTTTTAGGCTGAGCTGCAAGCCACGAATGCACCACTGTCTTCACTTCTTCATCAGAAGTGAGTCTTCATCCTCGTAGGACTGCTTTCAGGGACCAAACTGAGAGTCTGATGGAGCAAGATCACGACTATAGGGAGGATGCTTTAACACCTCAAAACAAAGTAATCCACGACAGACTCAGGTTTTGAAAAGTTTATGTGAGATGGGTACCAAAACAACTCACAGAAGAGCATAAACAGAAGGATTTGGATACCTGCAAAAAAATTTTGGACCAATACTCTAAGGAAGGTGAAAGTTTGTTAAAGAGAATCATTATGGGTGATGAGATGTGGATTCATTATTACAAGCCTGAAAGTAAACAGCAGAGTATGGAATGGAAACATCCTCAATCATCAACCAAGAAAAAATCCAAAGTCAACCATCAGCTGGAAAATTGATGCTTACAGTTTTCTGGGATTCTCAAGGGCAAGTATTGGAACATTATCAGGAAAAAGTTCAACAATCAGCAGTGCTTATTACAGTGAGATGCTTATTGAAGAGCTGAAGCCTAAACTTCGGAGTAAATGCAGAGGATTGCTATCCAAGGGCATTGTGATCTTGCATGGCAATGTACATCCACACACTTCTGCCCACACTGTCAACACTCTGCAAAAACTTCGTTTTGAGGTGTTAAAGCATGCTCCCTGCAGTCCTGATCTTGCTGCATCGGACTTTCACCTGTTTGGCCCCCTGAAAGCAGCCCTACGAAGATGAAGACTCACTTCTGGTGAAGAAGTGAAGACAGTGGTGCGTTCGTAGCTCGCAGCTCAGCCTAAAATACTTTTTAATGAGGGAATATGAAAGTTTTTGAAAGATGGACAAAGTGTATTGAAAAATAAGGAGATTGGCAAAAAATGGTGTATTTGTCTTTTCTAAAAGTTAATTAAAATAAATTCTACAGCCAGAGTGTGGATAATTTTTGACACACCATCGTATTAAAAGCTTGTTTGGCTTCTATTAAGATAATCATATTGTTTTTATCCTTCAAATTTTTTAACATGGTGTATCACATTGATGATTTGGGGATATTGAAAAATCCCTGTATCCCTGGAATAAGTCCCACTTGATCACAGTGTGTGATGCTTTTAATGTATTTGGTTTGCTAGTATTTTTTGAGGATTTTTGAGTCTAGGTGTATCAGTGAGAGTGCCCTGTAATTTTCTTTTTTTGTGATATCTTTGTCTGGTTTTGGTATCAGGGTGATGATAGAATGAGTACAGAAGTGTTCCTTTCTCTGCAATTTTTGGAATGGTTTCAGGAGGATAGGCATTAACTCTTCTCTAAATGTTTAGTAGAATTAACCTGTGAAGCCCTCTGTTCCTTGACTTTTGCATACTAGGAGTTTTAAAATTACTGAATCATTTTCAGTACTGGTAATTTACCTGTTCATATTTTCTATTTCTTCCTGGTTCAGTCTTGGGAGATTGTACCTTTCTAAGAATTTGTCCGTTTCTTCTAGGCTGCCCATTTTATAGGTATATAGTTGCTCATAATAGTCTCTTATGATCCTTTGTATTTCTGTGGTGTTGGTTGTAACTTCTTTTTTATTCTGCTTTTATTAATTTGGGCCTACTCCCCTTATTTCTTGATGAATCTGGCAAAAGTTTTATCAGTTTTGTTTATCTTTTCAAAGAACCAGATTTAGTTTCATTAATATTTTCTATTATTTTAGTCTCTATTTCATTTGTTTCTGCACTCATCTTTATGATTTCTTTCCTTCTACTAACTTTGAGTTTTGCTTGTTCATCTTTTCTAATTGTTTTACATGTAAGGTTAGGTTGTTTATTTGAGATTTTTCTTGTTTCCTAAGGTAAACTCATATTGCTATAAACTTCCTTCTTAGAACTGCTTTTACTGTATCTCAGTTTTCAGATCTTTGTATTTCATTTTCATTTGTCTCTAGGTATTCTTTGATTTCCTCTTGATTTCTTCAGTGATCCAGTGGTTGTTTAGTAGTATATTTTAGCCTCCATGTGTTTGTGTTTTTTGCAGTTTTTCCCTTGTAGTTGATTTCTAGCCTCATAGTGTTGTGGTCAGAAAAGATGCCTGATATGATTTCAGTTTTCTTAAATTTATCAAAGCTTGCTTTGTGGCCCAGCATCTGATCTATACTGGAGAATGTTCCATGTGCACTTGAGAAGAAAGTGCATTCTGCTGCTTTCATATCAAATGTCCTATAAATATCAATTAATTCTATCTGGTACATTGTGTCATTTAAAGCTTTTGTTTCCTTATTTATTTTCTGTCTGGATAATCTGTCCATTGGCGTAAGTGGGATGTTAAAGTCCCCCACTATTATTGTGTTACTGTCAATTTCCCCTTATATGGCTGTTAGCATTTGCCTTATGTATTGATGTGCTCCTTTGTTGGGTGTATAAATACTTATAATTGTTATGTCTTCTTTTTGGATTAATCCCTTGATCATTATATAGTATCCCTCCTTGTCTCTTGTAACACTCTTCATTTAAAGGTCTAGTTTATCTGATATGAGTATTGCTATGCAGCTTTCTTCTGATTTCCATTTGCATGGAATATCTCTTTCCATCCCCTCATTTTCGGTCTGTATGTGTCTCTAGGTTTGAAGTGGCTCTCTTGTAGACAGCATATATATGGGTCTTATTTTGTATCCATTCAGCTAATCTGTATCTTTCAGTTAGAGCATTTACCTTTAAGGTAATTATTGATCTATATGTTCCTTTGCCATTTTCTTTATTGTTTTGGGTTTGTTTTTGTAGGTCTTTTTCTTCTCCTGTGTTTCCCACTTAGAGAAGTTCCTTTAGCATTTGTTGTAAAGCTGGTCTGGTGGTCCTGAATTCTCTTAGTTTTTGCTTGTCTGTAAAGCTTTTGATTTCTCCATCAAATCTGAACAAAAGCATTGCTGGGTAGATTATTCATGGTTGTAGGGTTTTTCCCTTTCATCACTTTAAATATATCCTGCCACTCCCTTCTTGACCTGCAGAATTTCTGCTGAAAACTTAGCTGATAACTTTATGAAGATTCCCATGTATGTTATTAATTGCTTCTCTCTTGCTGCCTTTAATATTTTTTCTTTGTATTTACTTTTTTTAGTTTGATTAATATATGTCTCGGCACATTTCTCTTTGGGTTTATTCTTTATGGGACTCTCTGTGCTTCTTGGACTTGGGTGGCTATTTCCTTTCCCATGTTAGGGAAATTTTCAGCTATAATCTCTTCAAATATTTCTTAGGCCCTTCTCTTTCTGTTCTTCTTCTGGGACCCCTATAATTTGAATATTTGTGCATTTAATGTTGTCCCAGAGGTCTCCAAGGCTGTCCTCATTTCTTTCTTTTTTCTTTATTCTGCTCCTTGGAAGTTAGTTCCACTATTCTATCTCCCAACTCACTTAATCCATTCTTCTGTCTCAGTTATTCTGCTATTGATTCTTTTTAGTGTAGTTTTCATTTCAGTTATTGTGTTGTTCATCACTGTTTGTTCTTTAGTTCTTCTTATTCCTTGTTAAACATTTCCTGTATTTTATTGATCAGTGCCTCCATTCTATTTCTGAGATTTTGGATCATCTTTACTATCACTATTTGATTCTTTTTCAGGTAGGTTGCCTGTTTCCTCTTTATTTGTTTGGTCTTGTAGGTTTTTACCTTGCTCCTTCATCTATAACACATTTTTTGTAGTCCCATTTTTTTTTTGATAGGTGGGGTTGTGCTCCTGTCTTAATGGTTGTTTGGCCTGAGGTGTCCAGCACTGAAGTTTACAGGAAGTTCGTTGGAGCTGGGTCTTGGTCCCCAGATGACCAAGTTGTGAGGAGACGTGAACTCCATGTCCTCCTACTCTGCCATTTTGACTCAGCCCCCTATACATTCTTTTAATCTGTCTTTTAACTAGTGTGGTTAAACCATCCACATTTAAATTATGAATATAGTTGGATTGAAATCTACTATCTTTGTAATTCTTCTCTGTTGGTTGCATTTTTCTTTGTTTCTCTCCTTCTGCCTTGTTTTGCTCCAATTGAGCAGCTTATATGTTTATTTTCATTTTACCTCTGGATATAGACATTCCAGTTTATTTCCTTTTATCCCTGTCCCTGTTGACCATAAAATTTTCCCCCTTAGGTGAGACAGGAAGGCTGGATCAGGCTGGAATAGGACAGATCTTCCTTACCCCATCTGGGATAAGGTTTCAGAATTGCTGTCTGGTGCTCCTTTTCCTTGGAGTTCAGGCCTTTGTTATGGTGAAGGTCTGGGAAGATTTCATAACAGCTACACTTCTCTGCTCCTGCTAGGGCCACTTTGGGAACTATCTCAGAGCCTCCTCATGATAAGCTAGTGTGTACTTGCAGGAAGAGCCTGCAAATGTCCTGGTGTCTCCCATGTTTGCAGCTCCAAGAAGCTTCTCACTCTAATGCTGGTGTACACTCAGGCTCCAGAAATTTGTCAAATTTCAGTGTTTCTACTGGCTTAGGTATCCATTAACTTCTGCTCCAGGTAAGCAAATTCACTGTGCCATATCTCTCTGGATATACCTAATTCTCCAGATTCTGGGATGGTGGTTTTCTGTGTGAGCTCTTTTCTCTGTTGAGTCAAAAAAAAAAGTTGATTTTCAATTTGTATATCTCTTTCTCATTGTAAAGACAAAAGTAAAAACTTTTTAGCTGTTTATATTTTGGAATAGAAACTAAACGTCCATAATATTTTCATATACTGATGCATCCATGCTTCTGATGCTTCATCTGGTTAGGAACCAATGGGAGATGCCATATCTTAAAAAAATGTAATGCTAAGAAGAGGCTGAAAGTTAAGAATGCGGTTAAATGGATCAGTCTTCATGGACTATATAGGAATGCATATGATGAAAAAATATCCTATTTACACTTAAAATGTCAACGAATTTTTTTTAATGTTTTGGAGTTTAGTGACCTGTACAAGTTACTCCAGCACATCATTTGTAGACAGCTATATTAACTGATTAACTTTTTACAGAATTAGTATACAGACAAAACTTGCTTGTTGTTAAAAATGTCCATTACTTTGTAATTAAACATGGTTATGGACATGAAGTAAAATCTGATTTTAATAAAAATCACCAGATATTTCTGTTGTAAAATATGTGATACTTGGAAATATTTTATTTCTGTGATATGAACAATGGATGATATGGATATGGAAGTGAACACAACTCTTTATTTAAATAGGAATATCTATGTGATCCTCCCTTTAAAAGAGACATAGTATGGGAGAGTAAAGATACTTTTACTATATATTTCTGTTTGGAAACAATGGAATGCAAAAAATTTAAAAAAGAAAAAATCATCAAAAGAAAGAAGCAATCAGAAATCTGCCAGTACCACAAAGACAAGAAGCTATAGTGAAATAGTTATGAACTTAAAAGAAAACACTAAACACGTATGTAAATATCTACAATTCTTTTCTAAGTTTCAGAGTTTTGCAAAAATAGACTCTTCCATAAACTTCTGACTTGGCCCAATGCAGCTTGGGCAAGGGGGTAGCCATCTAGAGGAGTACCACTGAACATGGTCCACACTGAGAGTGAGAGGGCAGGTGGCATTGAAGAAGACATCATAGAGACAGACACAGTTCCATGGGGCAGACAATTGCCATTTTAGTAAAAAGAGACATCAGTCATACTGCTACTAATCATGGAAAAGAAAACGCTAAATCACTAGCCCTAGCCCTATGTCTTACAAAGACCTTTTAAAATTCCCCACTCATATCCTGCTCAATGAAAAATCAGGCACTGCACAATGGTGAAAAGATTAATTGCTTATACATTGAAAGCCTACAAGAGCTCCGAAAGCAAAGAAAAGGGATGAAGTGTTTGCTCTCATAGAACTTGCACTCTAGGGGGCAGGGGAAATAGATGGTAAACAGATAAACATATAGATAATCTCATATATTTGATGGTGATAAGTGCTATAGAAAGAAATAAAACAAGGAAGAAGGGAATGGATTTCTATAGTATGTGGCAATACATTCTTATTTTATACAGGCTAATCAGGCATCTAATATGATTTTATTTGGGCAAAATCTGAAGGTAGTAAGGAGGTAAACAATGCAGAGATCTATGGGAAGAATGGTCTCAGAACTGGAAATGAAAGAGTAGAGGGTTGAGATTGGAGTGTTTAAGTAATAGCGTGAGGGTCAATGTGGCAGGAGTCAGGGGTCAGTAATAGAGAAGGAGCTCAAACCATGGAAGAGTTTGTAGCGTCCAGTCCAAGATCTTAGTCTAAATCTGAATGAGATGGGAAGTTACTTGATGGAGCTTGGCCAAGGTTCAATATGCTCCCTTTTTAAAGAATTGTGTTGGCTGCTAGGTGGAGAATAGTCTGCAGAGTAGCAAGTTAGGCAGCTATTATAATAATCAGGTGGGATAGTCATATCTGATGCATTGGGTGGTAAGACGTGGTTGGAAATTGGATATATTTTAATGACAACCCACAAAATGGGAGAAAATATTTGCAAACGAAGTGACCAACAAGGATATTTAAATCTCCAAAATATACAAGCAGCTCATGCAGCTCAATAAAGAACTAACAACCAAATCAAAAAATAGGCAGAAGATCTTTATAGACATTTCTCCAAAGAAGACAAGCAGATGGCCAAAAAGTACATGAAACGATGTTCAACATCACTAATTACAAGGGTGAGTCAAAAATTACCTGCACTCTGGCTGTAGAATTACTGAACCACTTTGCTGTACACCTGAAACAAACACAACATTATAAATCAAATATACCCCAATATAAACTATAAAATTAAATGTTTAAAAATGGGCAAAAAAACTGAATAGCAATTTTTCCAAAGAGGAAATGCTGAAGGCCAACAGGCACATGAAAAATGCTCAGCATGGCTAACCATCAGGGAAATGTAAATCAGAACCACAATGAGAGCTATCAGCTCTCACCTGTCAGAATGGCCACTGTCAAAAAGAACACAAAGAACAAATGTTGGTGGGGATGTGGAGAATAGCGAACCCTGTACACTGTTATTGGGAATGTAAATTAGTGCAGCCACTGTGGAAAATAGTATGGAGGTTTCTCAAAAAACTAAAAATAGAACTACCACATGACCCAGAAATTCCACTCCTGGGTATATATCAAAAAAACCCCTGAAAACGCTAATTTGAAAAGATACATGCACCCCATTGTTCATAGTATCATTATTTACAGTTGCCACGATATGGAAGCAACCTAGGTGTCCATCAAGAGACACATTGATAAAGAAGCTTTGATTATATATATATATATATATATATATATATATATATGAATGCATATATCTGTATATATATATAATGTATGTATGTACGTATATATGTATATACAATGGAATTCTCCTCAGCCATAAAAAGAATGAAAATTTGCCACTAGCTGCTACATGGATGGACATGGAGGGCATTATGCTAAGTGAAATAAATCAGACAAAGAAAAAATACTGTGTTATATCAGTTATACGTGGAATCTAAAAAATACAAGAAACTAGTGAGTATAACGGAAAAGAAGCAGACTCCCAGATATAGAGAACAAACTAGTGGTTACCAGCAGGAAGAGGGAAGAAGGGAGGGACAATATAGGGTAGGGGGTAAGTGGTACAAACTATTAGGTATAAAATAAGCTACAGGTGTGTATTGTACAACACAGGGCATATAGCCAATATTTTGTAACAACTATAAATGGAGTATAACCTTTTAAATAACTTTTAAAATTGTGAACCGCTAAATTGTACACCTGTAACATATAATGTTGTGCGTAAACTACACTTCAATTAAAAAAAAAAAGATACAGGAGAAGACCAGAAAAGACTGATTTAAATTGTTTTAAAAATGAATTGAGAAAAAAAATAGTTTGTGGTTTCTGCCAGGCCCAAGATTTAAGCCAGCTGTCTGCATGTGCTCACTAGCCATCTGCTAAAGCTTGCTCTTGCCACCACTGTGAGCATGCACAGGGAGCCAGCAACAGGTTGCAGGGGTGCCACCTGCAGAGTGCTAGAAGTGCCTATTGGCCAGTTGGTGAGGCCCCCTCAACAACCTGTGGGCACACCTCCCGACGGAATCCCTGAGGCAGTTAGTGGGATCTGTGTCCCTTTCTTATTTTCCATTCCAAGCGCCTGCTGCTGTGCTCCAAGTGCTCACCACCCCACAGGCATGCATCTCAGGACTCGGTGCTCTGGGTGAGGGAAGAGAGGAATGGGTGTCATTGGCAGCATCCCTCATGCCGAGGAAGTCAGGCATTCACCCATATACTTTCACTTTCTCCCATGGGAGACATCACAGGCGAAGAAGATGTCTTAGCGCTGAGCTGTGTGGCCTTGGGAGAAGGGGTGATGTGGGTAAAGTCAGATCTAGGTTATTTTGCTCTGACAGTGCAGCTTCTCCACTTGACTCCTGGATTTCCAAAAGGCTCTCTCATCTGTGGGTGGTTGTTTAAATCAGTGTTCTTCAGGGACTCCCAGACCACAACCAAAAGGGGCAGGAGCTGATCCATGGGCCACTTCATGGCCCACAGCTGGGACCAAGTTCTGTATACCTACTGGCCAACACACAGTGGGTGTGACTCCTTATGGGTCCCTTGGCATCTGGTGCTGGTGACAGAACCAAAGCCAAACAGGACTGTAGCTGAGCCCTAAGACAAGCAGAGCAGTTTTTAGGTCTGTAGCTGGGACCACACTCACTGAGTCAGCCTTCTGGGTATGAATCTGTCTTCTCAATACGGCTCTCTTTATTGTTCAACAGCACCGTTGTTTCACAACCTCCGACCTGAATCCCATGTCTCCCACCAAGGTACTTTTATCCATGGATGGATGACAAATTAGTGTTGCGGGAGGAATGTGTTTGAGGGACATCTTGTTAAGCCATCCTGCTTATTTTTCCATTTCTAGGTAACAAATTACCATAAATTTAGTGGCTTAAGAGAACATACACATTTATGATTCAACAGTTTCTGTGAGTAAGGAGTATGAGGCTTTGTCTAGGCTCCCATAAGGCTGCAATTCAGGTATAGGCTGAGCTTCATTTTCATCTGGAATCTTGACTGGGGGAAAATCTACATCTAAACTCATTAGGTTGTTGGTGGTGGAATTCCTTGTTCATAGCTGTGGAGCTAATGGTATCTCACTTCTTCAAGACCAGAAGGAGAATTTCTCATCGTGAAAGACCTGGTTTTTCTTTTAAGAAAGTTCTTCCCAATCTTTGTCTGATTAAGTCAGGTTCACCCACAATAATCTTTCTTTGGATCAAACTTGAAATTGAGATCTAAAAAATTCATTCACCTTTGTAATATAGAACAAGGAAATGAAAGTTTATGTTCTGTTGGATAAAATCACATGTGCTGCCCAGGTTCTCAAGAGGAGAGAATTGTACATCTGTGTGACTAAGTGGGAGTCATTGTAGGGCGTGTCTGCAAGGTTTAATGATTAAGATAGAGTGGTAATTGTGCAGGAATTGGCATGCAGAAACAGGTTCATACATATATGGACATATGAGATGGCATTGCAGATGACTGGAGGTAGCAATAAGGGATGCTGTGACAACTGATCATGAAATTTTAAAAGCTTAATTTGTAGAAGAATCAACTGCATATAGATGTGTGGAAAAAAGCAAAACTCATAGAAGAAAACAGTCAAATATCTTTATGAACTTAGGTTAGGGAACAAATTCTCAGGATGATGCAAATAATACCAACAATAAAATAAAAGGTTGATAAATTTAATTTCCTTAAAATAAAAAATTTCTTGTCATGCATGGATGTCAGAAAGAAAACAAAAGGACAAGTATTCCCAGGGCAAATTTGAATTGGGTGGAGAAGATTAGACTTTTGCTCTGCTGAGTACTACTTGCTAATTACCAGGCCTTCGTTGGCTTTTGAGAGATATTAGGATATTTTGAAAGGAGGCCGGCAGTGGATAACTGTGACAGGGAGAGATGACATGGCCATTAGCAGGCCATTAGAAGAAATCTGGGGAAGTGACAACTATTTTTAAAGGAGATTCAAAGGAAGACTTTGGTGTCTGTGGAGAGAGAAAGAAATGAGGGTATCCATGATGCTGAGTAAATAATGATTTATAATAGTATCCTCTGGGAACAGTGGAGATTATGGAAGATGTGGCTAGTCTTCAACCTTCAGGGAACTTTCTGTATCTTATTAATCTGTGTACTTCATGGAACACTATTCGCTTTATAAATTTTTATTTCATAAGTATGTTTTTACAGCCTATTCTGTGCTGTTGTTCTAAAAAGTAGTAATGCACTTGCTATCCCAAAGAGTCCTCAGTATTTCATATAGCTTTCCTTACCTTGGCTCAGAAAAAAAAAAAGTCACAAAAATGAACAGTCGGCAAAAGGCAACTTGTTCTTACAATTCCACCAGGCTCAAGATGATTTTTCTGTCTTGATAAATCAAAAAGACGCTTCTTACTCCCTCTCCAACTGTTTCCATTCCATCTTTCCCAGGGAAGTAGGCGTCAGGCACATTCCGTGGTGGTCTCTGAGGACCTCTATGGATTCTAGAATCACTGATCTCTGTTATCTGTCATAAAAGTCTATCCGAAACTGAAGTGTCTTATTTGGAAAGAACTGACCATGAAAAACCAAAACTGTTTCAGTCTAGTCTGTGAATTGCATTAGGAGAGCTGCACATTGATCAGGGTAAACAGCTAAAACAACTCAGAGAAGGAATGAAGTCCTCCAAGAAGCTTGCACCCAGTGCTGAGATTTCATATTCAAGTTGCAGCTGGCCAGTCCCCAAGGTGTGTCTGTGTATGTATAAGTATGTATGTGTGCAGGTGTCTATACACTTGCAGAGGGGAAGCACATAGAAGGAACAACATTTCTTTTTCAGTCAAGAGTCCTAGAACAAATATAACTAGGAATGGACCTGACCTGTCTGAGAAAGTTTCCAGGTACATGTTTTCAGAAACAAGGAAGAGGTTTTGCCTCCTATGAAGACATGTTTTACCTCAGACCTAGACGAACAAGTTAAATATGTTCAGAAACATGTGATGTGTCTGAAAATGAGAACCCCGTGGCCTCTTCCTTCCAATTTGGGATGAGTGGCGTGTTGGCTTTCTGTTGGTCTTCCTGTGGGGGACAGTGAAGCTGGAACCCACAATTCATCTTGCCACTGCTTCTCCAAGTATTTGTTCCCCGTGGAAGCTGGAAAACAGGAACCATGGGGCTCTCTGGAACCACATTTTGGGGTGTGGCCCAGAACCTCACCAAGAGCCAGCTGAGTTATAGAATCAAGCCCCAGAATGTGGCCCTGACAGCTCCTTCTCATTTTCATACCTGACAGTGGACATTCAGGCAGACCTCTGAGTTAGGAAAAGGGCTATTCTGAATACAGGATATGGGGAAGCTGTTCGCCTCAGGTTGGGGCAAGGTAGATGGATTTGCTAAAATGAATTGTGTGTCTGCTCTGGAGTTGTCCCGCTGTTTATCTTACTTAGGAAACTACAATGGTGTTTGAAGAAATTATTCAACTCTGCAAATTCCACTGGGGTGTGTTCATGCCTGCTAGGGTGGTTTGTTGTGTTTTGCTTTTATGTCTACTCTTTCTTTGTTTTCTGCTCAGTTTTTTATTGAAATTTCATGTAAAAATTAATAGACATTTAAATATCACACATAATTCAATGATATTACCCCAGGACATGATGTAACTTGACAGTCATGTTGCTTCGAAAAAGTTTTTGTGTTTTTTGATTGCTTCAGGTTAGCCATTCTGATTCCTTTGTACTGAAATGCTAATTTGCTAAAAATTGTAAATGTTTCTTGGGAAATGATCTCAGAATTGATGTTTCTATCAGCCATCCTGAATATTGCTACAACAGAACACCACATCCTGCAAAAAATATTCTAATTTATTGAAAGGCGTAATTTTATATGGGCTTAATATAGTCTCCCTGTCAATATTTTTAAGTAAAAATGGGACTTTCATGATGATCATTAAACAAATACCTATTGATTGCTTATCAAGTAGCATTGATAAACAAAATATATATTCTATAACCCAACTAGTTTATTGGTTTTAAGACAAATGTTTTACTGATAATTATAGAAATAAGTTAATCACAGTTGTTAGGAGCAAGTAGGGAGTGCTTCCTGGTGGACTAAATAATTTCTAAGCTGAGCCTCAAAGTTGAGTTGGAATTATCTGGATGCAGGTGAAAGGAAAAGAAGAGCATCCTAGGCAGAAGTGAAGGGATGCAACAGCCACTGAGGAAGGATCTTGGCACATCTGAGGAGCTGGGGAGGCCTAGAGTGCAAAGAATACAGGGGCAAGGGGTGTTTCATGCAGAATGATGTAGACTGTCGGGGAGGGGGAAGTTCCCCCCTCCACCCCTCTTGAGTCCTTGTGGCTGGACTAATAACAAAATTGACATGAGACAGATTCACAAGAGAAAAAGAAACAAATTTTAATTCACGTGCATGGAGGTCTCATAAAATTGGGACCTAAGAAGTGCCCAAACAGGCAGCTTTTATACTTTTTAGACTAAGAAACGAAAAAATTTGTGAGGAATTAACACGGTAAAGAACTTAGGCTTTGAGTGCTTAATTAGAAAGGACTCTAAACAGAGTTTGGGCTTGGGGTAGTAAATTAAAGAGTGACAAGGTTTGTTTATGCAGGCCTCTTGGCAATAAGGATGTCCTACCTCTAGATGCAGGGAGTGCACCTTTCATGTGAGAGATTTTTTTCTGCTTTCAGAGACAGAGAAGAGGGTCAGAGTGTCCCTCTTGTGTTGGCATTTCTTAGGTAACTTTAATTCAAAATAATCAATATATCATTGAGACACATTTTGGGGTGGCCTACCCTGGGCCCCAACAAAACCATAATAAAGTTTTGACAATTGTACAGGGGTAGAAAGATGCTGTGTTCTAGAAAGATTCTTTTGGTGGCAGGACATAGAATGGTCTGGAGTGGAAAAGATTGCTAGGAGACAAGCCGGGGGCCATGATAGATGGTATGTGGGCTAGGTAGGAAGAGGACTTGGGAGAAATACAGGAATTGAAGCAGGGAAAATGAGTCAGAGATGGCGTCTGGGTTCGCACTTTGAAAAAAGTGAAAAGAGAACCTAAATTAAGAGCAAGTATTGGTGTGACAGAGATAATAGTTCACTTCTGGTCATCGTGAATTTCAGGTGCCAGAAGGTTGAATCCAGCAGGCTGAAGAATGAGGGTCAAATGGGAGGAGAGGGAGAGACACAATCTCAGCAGGAGGTCACCTAGAAAAGACATGAGTAGAGATGATTTTGGAATAAAATGTACAATGTATTAAGCATGCACCTTCTTTCAGTCCCTCATGGAATCTTTACTCAATTTCTAGTAACATCTCTACTGATCCCAGTTCTTTTATGTTGTGGCTTTGCTTTAGTAAGGAGGGAGTGGAATGTCATAAAATGATTTCTTCTGTTTGTTTTCTGGGTTGGCACAGCCTGAGCGCCAGCATCATGAGAGGATAAGATAAATATAAAAATATTAAATAAAACATAAAGTAAAAGATTGATAAGCTTAAATTCATACCACAAAAATAGAAATATAAATTTGTTACACAAGTTTAGATATGAACGTTTATGTATGGCTCTGTTATTATTGAAAAAGCAAAATGACAATGGATCTGCTTGAGGGTTGAGTTTTTTGTTTGTTACCCTTGTTTTAAACATGCAACGTACAGCTGGACACAGGCAATAGTAGCTCATTGGGTGATGGTCTGCCGGGGAATAAACGCGCATGTCTATCACCTCTATTAAGTAGTATGTATCTTTTTGTGTCTTTTAAAGTAAAATGCCTCACATAGCCATGGATATGACAAAAATTAAGTTTAAGAGCACCAGAATTTTGACTCTTTCCCCAATTTGATAAATGCTGCACTTGAATATTTGTATCCAAATAATTCCTTTAATAAAATGTTATAAATTATTTCCTTGAATTTCTTTAACGCAAGAAAGTTGTGTTAATTTTGACAATCCTTAATTACAGGTGATTATGTTGTCATGACTATATATTTTGAATTGAGTAGAAGAATGGGATACTTCACTATTCAAACATACATTCCTTGTATACTGACTGTGGTTTTATCCTGGGTATCATTTTGGATCAAAAAAGATGCTACACCAGCAAGAACAGCATTAGGTGAGTTTAAAAAAAAAACTCTCCTACCATTTTCTGTAATTTTAACATAGATATATTATCAAAAATACTTTCAATGAAAAAGACTTAGTTCAAATATAACTGATCTAATTTGAAGGCTACTGGATTCGTGCTTGTTTTTAGGTAGACAAGTTAGATTGTTCTTCCTGACAACAGAATTCCATGTGTGCCACTTAAATTAAGTTGAGGTTAGGGATTTAGAATAAATCAATTGCATCATCTGATACTGTGCTCTAAGGATGATGTCATCATAAAAATGTAGTCATGTTCTGGAACCTACCATACTCAAAAGTCTCATTATGTTAGTGTATGGGAATAGAATTTACCACACACCTTTGAGGGCTGATGACACAAATCAGTAAAACAGTCTTTGAATAGAAGTCCTGCTTGTCTAGAGCAACTTTACCAGCAAACAAGAAAGTGATCATTCTTCTCAGCTATAATTTACATATTAAAGCTCAAAGTCTTTTCATGAATTTTTCTCTGGCATCCAAAGTCCTCAATAAAATATTAAATTTCAGGGGTTTTAGGCTTGTGCAACATGTTTTATATCAGTTTTTCTTTATGATAGGAATTTTGCCTAACTTTCTATATTTTGATTTGTTAATACAGGTGATACATAATATAGAGGTTGCTCCCCCCCTCCAAATTTCTTTCAGAAAAGAGGGAGCTGCCTCAATTTAAAAATCTTTGCAAAGTCTCCTATATTACGTTGTACATTTTCTGTTGGTTTTTTTAATTCTTCATTTGTTTAACAACAAAGCATTTTTTGAACACGATAAATTAGCCTTTTATATCCTATGCCAATATTAGTTTTGCATACTTACAGAAAATACATGATAGAATTGGTAAATCAGCTGGCAAAGGCATAACACAAACATAGTAACTAGCACTAAACAGGAGCTGTGATGCTACTGCAAAGGTGGGAACTAATGTGTACTGCAAAGGTGTACTAATGTGTACTGCAAAGGTGTACTGCAAAGATGTGCTAATGTGTACTGCAAAGGTGTACTAATGTGTACTACAAAGGTGGGAACTAATGTGTACTGCAAAGGTGGGAACTAATGTGTACTGCAAAGGTGGGAACTAATGGGGGAACTAATGTGTACTGATCCCTGATTGGTACTGCTAGACGGTATTTTCCAGTATTCTCATTGAACCACAGAGGTGATGAGTGTTGAAATCCATGTTCCTGTGATTCTGGGGTCCATGTCACTAGCCTGCCTGTCTGGCAGCTGTAACAGGTGCTAATTTCCTAGGGGCTCATCTAGGGGAGAGTTAGCCTTAACGTGTTTTATATGATAATCATCCAGTCCTTTCACTCTTCTTCATTTCAGTAGACTCCATTCCCATCTAAACTATCCATCACAAGTATGTCTCTTTCCTAAATTTTTTCCACAGTCTTTGATTAAATGCTTAGTGTTGGCCAAGATATATGAAATAAAGTCAGATTAATACTGAGTGTGATTAGTTAACTAATTAATCAATGAATCAGTGCACGTATGCAAAGCATTTATTGAAATGTCTAGAATTCTAGGCACGATGCTAGGTAATAGGCAGCCAAGGATGAGCGAGTAACCGTTTTGCTCTTAAAGATCACACAATCTGTTCAGGGAGACAGCCTGACAAATGCAATTCACAAAGACAAATGCAATTCACTGTGATAGTGCAAAAAATGAGGTACAGAGAAGGTACAGGAATGGTGAAGCTGTGCGTATTATTGGCTCTGCCTGGGGTGCTATAAAGCGGTTTGCCTCAGAAAAAGTGGTGTTTCAACTGAGTCGTCAAGAAAAGTGAGAGTTTACAAATTGCATAGAGAAGGAGAAGTAAGACAGAAGATGGTTTATCTGGGCAGAGGAAAATTGTGAGATGAGGAACAGACGGAAAGTATAGGGGACACGGCACACTGTATTTTCATTAAAAATATATTTAAAAGACAAAAGATCAAACAGTAGGAAGATTACTGAATAAACTGAAAGATATCAACTTACATTGGGTATTTTAATGTTATTGTAAAGACTATAATAAAACAATTTATGGAAATGTTGCTTACAAAATTATACATCTGTTACAGTTAAGAGTACTATTACATTTTTGCAATGTCAAGAAGGATTCACATAAAAATAAAACAATGTCTTGGAATGCAGGGATTCTGTGTGGTCCCTTGTACAACTTGGTATGTGTCCCCTGTGCAGGCATCACCACAGTGCTGACCATGACCACACTCAGCACCATAGCCAGGAATTCCTTGCCCCGTGTTTCCTATGTGACCGCCATGGACCTCTTCGTGACCGTGTGCTTCTTGTTTGTCTTTGCTGCTCTGATGGAGTATGCTACCCTCAACTACTATTCAAGTTGTAGAAAGCCAGCTACCACTAAGAAAAAAACATCGGTAAGTCCCAGTAGCAAAGATTTTCTGGGAAGGTAGTGGGAAGATAGTTTGATGTAAATGATTCTTATTAATAAGGATCTCATACAACATGATATAAATAATTTAACAAGACTTTTAAGAAACAAGGCAGGTATTCCGAAGATATGAATGTGACCCTCAAGCAATCTTCAGCTGCACCTACAAGTGGCATGGACTGATGTAATCATACCTTAAAGATTACTCTTTGCCAGAGTAATCAGTGATGTAGATTTCCATAGCAGTTCTCTAATTACCTTTTCTGCTTTCCTTGTAGTTACTACATCCAGATTCCTCGAGGTGGATTCATGAACGAATAAGCCTACAAGCCCCCTCCGTATGTATAGCATTGCAACTGCAAATATTTCTGAGAACTCTGAATAAACTACGATTAAAAGATATTATTGTTTACATATTGAAGACCAATGAGTAATGCATGTACTCCCTTCAAAAATGTATTTACTTTTTTTTAAATGTCCAACCTAGCAAATTTGGAAAATAAAGGAAAAAAAAACACTCCTTCTACCCAGGGATTAGTGTATAGCATACATATTTCTGTAACTTAAAAATACATTATGAATACATTTCTGGGTCAAAATATTAATTTATAGGATCATTTTAATGATTGATCATATGTTCATGATTGACGCACAGGCAATCTTGACTGGACACTGGGCTAATCCACACCTTTTCACTTTTAAACGTATTTTTATCACTGCATGTGGGAAAAGGCACAAGAAAATGCAGTGACAGCATTGTTATACATACTTACAACTATTTACTTAGTATAAATTCCTAGAAGCAGAATGGCTGGTCCAAGGAACTGCATGGTTTTTGCCAAATCGCACGCATTCCACCAGTTTCATTCCCAGTGTGGGTCACACACCACTCAGAGCTCTCCCTGCATTTGGTTTGATAGCCAAGCAGAAAAACAGCTCCTACGAACTGTTCCTACTGGCATTGCTTTGATTATTGATAAAGTTTAATATTATTCACTTTATTTTTGATTTTCATATATTTTTGTGAATTGCTTTTTATGTCCATTAACTTTTATGCAAGTTTTCTTTGATAATTTTTTATATCTTTTAACTTTTTAAAAGTAGCAATCTGCCAGCTAAGTTATATGTTATGTGTATCGTATTTTATATAATGTAAAATTTATATAATCACATATAGAATATATTAGGGATATTAATCTGGTTTTTTTAATGTAGTTTTTATTTCAGATATCAGCAATGCTGTCACTGCAGTTTCTTGTGCCTTTTTCCACATGCAGTGTCTTCAGTCTCCTGTTGTCAAATCTATCAACCTTTCCTTTTGTGGTATCTACCTCTTGTGTCCTCCTTGACGTCCCTCCCTACCCTCAGAATGGCATAGTTCCCCTTGACTTTCTTTTTTTTTTCCACCCCGACTTTCTTTTGAGCACTAACTCTGTTTGACACTATATTCTAAGTGCTTTCATGTATCAACTCATTTTATCCTCACAACAACCCATTCTACTGACAAGGACACCAAGATGTGGAAAAATCAAGGCCCATAAATATTGACCAAGGCTTCACAATTTTTTTTTTAAAAATTGTAATATTTAATTATTAATGTGTCTTAATTTTTAGTATATGGCCAAATGTAAGAATCTATTGAAAAATTGAGAAATATGTCTTTAAATCATTGATGTGAGCTACGTCTTTTATCATATAACAATTTTTACATAAAATTATTTGTATTCCTTTATATATATCAACTCACAAATTGCACTGAATGCTTTATGCCCACCCATACACCATAGATGGCTTTCTAATTGCTAGTCGGCATCTTATGTTCAGTGCATTTCAGCCAGTTTTCATCAGGAGACTGTGTAGTTATCTATACTCTGCAAGTGTGTATCATTGTAGTTCTGACAGAAGGTGAAGCCATTTTTACAGCTGCGGGAAGCCACAGTGAACGTACAGATTTTTCCAGCAAATGATGCCAAATAGCAACAGACTGAAAGATAACAGGCAGGGATGGGAGTAGGGGATGCTGCATGACAGAGACAAGTCAGAACGAGAGCACATTATTACACACAGCCAGAGGGCTGGGAGTGAAGGAAGAAATATTGACATCTTCAGTGTAGAAATGATACTCTCAAAAGACATAAAGAATCTTTTCACACAGAGAAAAAAGAAATAGCCACAAAACCAGAAGAATTTTTTGTAAGCAGGAAAGCGTAACGACGCTGAAGAAACTACATAGGAAAACAATTGACAGAGAGAAAGGGCTCCAGGCCAGGTGGAAAGACACCATCAGAGAGACCTTCAACAGGAGTTCAGAAGACAAAGAAAATGGGAGTTTTTCAGCTGTTGGATGATAATGTCTTCAACTCTATTCTGAAAGATCCACAGTGTTAGGTTAGTTAAGGGGCCACTATCCCCAACAAGGAAAAGCAGAGATGAGCGGCCTCTCAGCAATGAGGGTTAGGTGCTGGCTCCACTGATGATCATAGGTTGCTTTGGGACAAGTTGTCCAGACACCTCTGTGCCTCAGTCGCCTAACCCATAAAATGCCAGGCTAGTTCACTCTGAGTGTGCAGTAGTACCTGCCGCCCAGGAAGCACAGCTGTTCTGAGGAAGTCACAGGGCTGCATTATACAAGCAAGCAAAACAGGAGTGAGTCAGGCAGGGACCCATCTGGGCTGAAGATGACCCTGGAGACTCATTAATTAAAATCTCTATTTTGGGCACAGTTTGAAATTTTCTTGACAAATGAGAGGAATGCATTTAAAGAAGTACTTAATTTAACATATGGCTGCTGAGGGCTCTGACATTCTAAGTTTTATTTCAATACTGTAAAATGGAATGTGTCATTTCAGACTAGTGAGCTATAAAGGCATAAGTAGAGCTCTCTTCATATGTGTTTCAGTGATCATGGGATTTTTTTCTCTAAATGAAGACGTGAAGGATAGTTTTCTCTTGTCCCCAGAAATCTTGTGCTTCTTAGGCTGTGACCCCCTTGGGCATCCTTTGATCTCTAGTGAGCTGTGTCCATCCCTGCAGAGGCTTCTGATTCCCATTTTGAGTCAACGCTTTCTGTTGGGCCAGGCTGCCTGTAATGGCTGGGCTTCTCTGTGTGACACTACACAGGTACAAAGGGTTGAAGAAATAAAAGGATGAAAGTCTTGCTGAACACTGTCAAAATGCATGTGAAATTATTATTTAATAAAGGCAGATTTTTCCAATTGGAGCTTGTCAAAAAGATATAAATCCGTCAAAGGTACTGGAGTAGAGTAAGGAATCTGCTTTTTTCAGCAAACTTCCAGGTGATTTTTACACCCACTCAGGTTTAAGAACCATTAACCTGGAGGACATGTATCCACGTTAGAACCTAAGGGACATCAAGGCTTTCATTTCTGCACATTGTCTAGAATTGTCTAGAGGAAAGTAAACAGCTGCACCATGATGCCCCTGACTGGCTATTGGCCTGTGCATAGTAGGATCAGGACATCTTGATTCAGGTCGGTCCTCACATATAGACACTTACTAATTAAAAGGATGCCCCCAAAGGCTACTGGTAGTGACACTGAATGCTCTACATTTCTACCTGCCTCTCTCTGGTTTGACTCCACACAACTACAAACATATTCAATCAAATTAATAGCCAGAAGTAGAAGGAAAGTGTTGCCATGTTTCCTTATAGTAATGATTTTTGGTAAAAAAATATAATAGGTACTCAGTTTATAGCAATACAATCCTACCTCAAGAAACAAGAAAAATCCCAAATAAACAATCCAACCTTACACCTAAAGAAACTAGAGAAAGAAGAACAAACAAAACTCAAAGTTAGTAGAAGGAAAGAAGTCATAAAGATCAGAGCAAAAATAAATGAAATAGAAACAAAGAAAACAATAGCAAAAATCAATAAAACTAGAAGCTGGTTCTTTGAGAAGATAAACAAAATTCATAAACCTTTATCCAGACTCATCAAGAAATAAAGGGAGAGGATTCAAATGAATAAAATTAGAAATGAAACAGGAGAAGTTATAATGGACACCACAGAAATAAAAAGCACCATAGGCGACTACTACAAGCAACTATATGCCAATAAAATGGACAACGTGGAAGAAATGGGAAAATTCTTAGAAGTTATAACCTTCCAAGAATGAATAAGGAAGAAATAGAAAATATGGACCAATCACAAGTAATGAAATTGAAATTATGATGAAAAGTCTTCCAACAAACAAAAGTCCAGGACCAGATGGATTCACAGGTGAATTTTATCAAACATTTAGAGAAGAGCTAACACCCATCCTTCTCAAACTCTTCCAAAACATTGCAGAGGAAGGAACACTCCCAAACTCATTTTATGAGGCCACCATCACTCTGATACCAAAACCAGACAAAGATACTACAAAAAAAGAAAACTACAGACCAATATCACTGATGAATTTAGATGCAAAAATCCTCAACAAAATACTAGCCAACAGAATCCAACAACACATTCAAAGGATCATACACCATGATCAAGTGGGGTTTATCCCTGGAATGCAAGGATTCTTCACTATACTCAGATCAATCAATGTGATACACCATATTAACAAACTGAAGAATAAAAACCAAATGATCATCTAAATAGATGCAGAAAAAGCTTTGCCAAAATTCAACACCCATTTATGATAAAAACTCTCCAGAAGGTGGACATAGAGGGAACCTACCTCAACATAATAAATGCCATGTATGACAAAACCAAGGCAAACATCATTCTCAGTGGTGAAAAACTGAAAGCATTCCCTCTAATATCAGGAACAAGACAAGGATGTCCAGTCTCACCACTACTATTCAACATAGTTTTGGAAGTCCTTGCCACAGCAATCAGAGAAGAAAAAGAAATCAAACTAATCCAAATTGGAAAAGAAGAAGTAAAACTGTCACTGTTTGCAGTTGACATGATACTATACATAGAAAACTCTAAAGATGCCACCAGAAAACTACTAATCAATGAATTTGGTAAAGTTGCAGAATACAAAATTAACACACAGAAATCTCTTGCATTCCTATACAGTAACAATGAAAGATCAGAAAGAGAAGTTAAGGAAACAATCCCATTCACCATTGCAACAAAAAGAATAAAATTCCTAAGAATAAACCTAACTAAGGAAGTTAAAGACCTGTACCCAGAAAACTGTAAGATACTGATGAAAGAAATCAAAGCTGGCAAAAAGACATGGAGAGATATACGACGTTCTTGGATTGGAAGAATCAACATTGTGAAAATGACTATACTACCCAAAGCAGTTTACAGATTCAACACAACCCCTATCAAATTACTAATGGTATTTTTTTACAAAACTAGAAGAAAAAATCCTAAAATTTGTATGGAGATACAAAAGACCCTAAATAGCCAAAGTAATCTTGAGAAAAACAAACAAACAAACAAAAAAACAGAGCTGGGGCTTCCTAGGTGGCGCAGTGGCTAAGAACCTGCCTGCCAATGCAGGGGACACGGGTTCGATCCCTGCTCCAGGAAGATCCCACATGCCGCGGAGCAACTAAGCCTGTGAGCCACAACTATTGAGCCCATGTGCTGCAACTACTGAAGCCCACGCACCTAGAGCCTGCGCTCTGCAACAAGAGAAGCCATGGCAGTGAGGAGCCCTCGCACCACAATGAAGAGTAGCCCCCACTCACCGCAACTAAAGAAAGCCCGTACACAGCAAAAAAAGACCCAACACAGCCAATAAAATAAATAGATAAATAAAATTAAAAGAAAAAAAAAAAAAACAGAGCTGGAGGACTCAGACTCCCTGACTTCAGACTACACTACAAATCTACAGTAATCAAGCCAATGTGGCACTGGCACAAAAACGCAAATGTAGATCAATGGAACAGGGTAGAAAGCCCAGAGATAAACTATGGTGAACTAATCTATGACAAAGGAGGCAAGGATATACAATGGAGAAAAGACAGCCTCTTCAATAAGTGGTGCTGGGAAAACTGGACAGCTACATGTAAAAGAATGAAATTAGAACACTCCCTAACACCATACACAAAAATAAACTCAAAATGGATTAAAGACTCAAATGTAAGGTCAGACACTATAAAACTCTTAGAGGAAAGCATAGGAAGAACACTCTTTGACATAGATCACAGCAAGATCTTTTTTGACCCACCTCCTAGGGTAATGGAAATAAAAACAAAATTAAATAAGTGAGACCTAATGAAACTTCAAAGCTTCTGCACAGCATAGGAAACTATAAACAAGACAAAAAGACAGCCCTTAGAATCAGAAAAAATATTTGCCAACAAATCAACAGACAAAGGATTAATATCCAAAATATATAAACAGTTCATGCAGCTCAACATCAAAAAAACAAACAACCCAATCAAAAAATGGGCAGAAGACCTAAATAGGCATTTCTCCAAAGAAGACATACGGATGGCCAAGAGGCACATGAAAAGCTGCTCAACATCACAAATTATTAGAGAAATGCAAATCAAAACTACAATGAGGTATCACCTCACACTGGTTAGAATAGGCATCATCAGAAAATCTAAAAACAATAAATGCTGGAGAGGTTATGGAGAAAAGGGAACCCTCTTGCACTGTTGGTAGGAATGTCAATTGATACAGCCACTATGGAGAACAGTATGGAGTTTCCTTTAAAAACTAAAAATAGAATTACCATATGACCCAGCAATCCCACTACTGGGCATATACCCAGAGAAAACCATAACTCAAAAAGACACATGCACTCCAATGTTCACTGCAGCATTATTTACAATAGCCAGGACATGGAAAAAAACTAAATGCCCATCAACAGATGGATGGGTAAAGAAGACGTGTTACATATATACGATGGAATATTACTCAGCCATAAAAAGGAATGAAATTGGGACATTTGTGGAGACATGGATGGACCTAGAGAGTGTCATACAGAGTGAAGTAAGTCAGAAAGAGAAAAACAAATATTGCATAGTAACACATATATGCGGAATCTAGAAAAAGGGTACGGATCAACCGGTTTGCAAGGCAGAAATAGAGACACAGATGTAGAGGACAAATGTATGTATACCAAGGGGGGTGGGGGGTGGATGAATTGGGAAATTGGGATTGCCATATATACATTACTAATAAAAAAAATATCAAATTGTACACTTTAGATATATGTAATTTATTGTATGTCAATTTTATCTCAATAAAAGTTCTTTAAATATAATAGGTAGTCATGATGCTTTCTAATGAATTCTGAAAGGCCTCTCTCCCAGCACTGAGCAAAGGACCTAGTCATCCAGCCAGCTGAGAACTGGGCTTGTGTGCCTCCATCTCCCTTGATTTCAGCCTCCACCATTTCCATTGACACTCGGACCCTCAGTTCCTGCAGCATAAATACAAGAGCAGAAGGGCAACTATGGTTTTTGTTCTCATTCATTACTCAATCAAATTTAGAAATGTATCCTCTTAACAGTACACAGTTCATAGTTGTATGGGAGAGCTCTACAACTGCCTGAAGAACTGACACATCTATTTGAAGCCATTTCTCAAGGTTAAGAATGATTCTTCTAATTTATGAGTGACTATAAGTTGTTCCCTCGCCTTATCTGCCCTGCATTGACTTTTCCACATCATGAGTAGAGCCTGTGAAGTAGAAACTAAACATTCCAATTGTACACAATTTTTGGCTGTCTAGCAATGACAAGCAGTGTGTGGTGTCCACACACTGAAAGCTTATTTTTTCACCTGAATTACATGCAACAAGAAGATTCTCTCATTATGCTTATATACCATATTTTTCTACTATTTGCTAATTAGAAAGAAAAGAAATTTATTTCTCCACAATTTAATATATGTATTGTTTACCATTTGAGGATTTATGTGTGTGTGTGTGTGTGTGTGTGTGTGTGTTTATACCCCAAATCAGCAGAGAAGTAGGCAGAACAGAGACTTGAAATGGCTAACACACATTGAAAATATGCTCAGTCTCCCTTATCAGTAATCCAAGAAATGTAAGTTTTGAAAACTGCACTGTAGTTTTTCTTGGATTAAATTTGCAAAGATTGAACTCTCCATTATAGGAACGTGGGGAGGGCATGGCGCTGTCCTCTTTATTCAGTGAACAGACATAACCTGTGCTTATTTCTTGACTCCCCTTGGGCGGTTCCTGATGCATCTCATGTTGATTTTTGTGTTGTTCTTGTTGCCAGCAGAACTATTCTCTCCTTGACATGAGGCCACCACCACCTGCCATGGTTACTCTAAACAATTCCGTGTACTGGCAGGAATTGGAAGATACCTGTGTCTATGAGTGTCTGGATGGCAAAGACTGTCAGAGCTTCTTCTGCTGCTATGAAGAATGCAAATCAGGATCTTGGAGAAAAGGGCGCATTCACATAGACATCTTGGAGCTGGACTCATATTCTCGGGTCTTTTTCCCTACATCGTTCCTGCTCTTCAACTTGGTCTATTGGGTGGGATACCTGTATCTCTAAATGTTCCTCCTGGTGATAAATGAAGAGTGTTAGGTTCCCCTTCAAACTTTCGCCCTCCCCAGACCAGTAGTGACCAATTGGAATAGCAAGGAAAGATACTGCTCAGTTTACCTGAAATTATACATTACCTTTGAGCAGCATAGGAGTATGTGGCAAATATTTCTATTATATAATTCAAACACACACGTGTGCGTGCGCACACACACGTTAATTGAGTCTTAAGGTGATATTCTTGCTAGTCCCCTCCTGAATCTGTAACTTGGTGATATTTATGGATATTTTTTGGATATTGGAAGCAGCTGCCAATTTTCCTGGTGAAGAAATCTGTGAAACATACAAGCAAATATCTGAGACACTCTCTCAGGCCCAGACCCTTTCCATATCTTTCCTTTGCAGCCCTCAGCAGCACCGGTGCCCCTGTGAACGGAGTCACTGCTGGGCAAGACACACTCAAACTGATCTCAGCGCCCAGGCAGTCTGAGTTCAAGTGTGAACTGCAGTGAGTTACCACCCAGTTTCCTCTCTCTGTGGCCTCTTTGCTCTGGCATCCCTATCCTTGGTTGGCATTCCTTTATCTAAGGACCTCACCTTAGGCTTGGGAAGGGTGTATATGCGTCATCCACAAGTTTTCAGTTGAGGAAAAACTCTGATTTTCAAAATTCTCATGTTGCTGAAGTCAAAGATGTTTATTATCTCTGAACATCAAAAGTTTAATATTTTACCTTGAGTTGTGTTTTACTAGACCAAGGTGCAACCCCAGGGTATATGCTATTGTGGCTTCAATGATTATCTTGCAAAGAAAGGTACACAGCATTCACAAGCCTTTGTTTTGAAGTTATTTTCCAGAGTGTGAAAGAAATGTAGATAGAATTTTTACAAAACTTTCTTAGTGAATATTAACTTTCAAGTTAAATCAACTTTAGATGCAAAAAAATATGGGTAATGGCTATCATCAATGATATATTTTGATGAAAAATTATTTTATACTTTGAAATATGGATATGTAGCAAGATTCCAAAGAAAAAACAACAAACCTTGAAATTATTACTCTTTTGATATTTTTATAACACAAAGCCAACTTGCTTCTTGATGTTAGTTCTTTGTTATAACTGGATGCTAGTATGTACTTCACAAGACTCTTCAGAAGCTTTCCACCATTGATAGGAAAAGAAAAGTCCTACCAGTAGGTTAACAAATGCTTTGGCATTATTAAAATCTTGGTACTAATTGTGCTTCTCATCTTTCCCACCCAGAAAATTGAATTTTTTTATTGGAAACCATAAAATTTTATTTTAATCATGTATTATACCTACTATTATTACTCAGAAAAAAGATAAGACATTACGCAGGAAAAGTATAGAAAAGTGCTAATTTCATACAACTTACTGAATGCAGACCAGACAGAGAAGGGATGAGAGTGGAAGAGAGCAGAAAAAATCAAAATTAAATGAGTCTGTTTATTGTTATGACCATTGTTTAGTATCAAGTGAATGCAAATATATGGATCTTTATCAGCCAGCTTTCAAGGATTAAGTCTATATAATGTGAGACACAGAGCTTCTTCCAGTCAACTCCCTCCCTGCCTTTTCATTTGATAGTTGCTACATACGCCACAAGCCAATTGGCTTTTATTTACAAAATCCAATTGAGAACATAAAATAACGATGAGTATTTGTGGAGAAACAGGTTGAACCTATTAGCCTAAATGAAATTTCTGCCCTATTGGAGAATTTCACCTACTAGCAGTCTCAGCCTGTCTCTCATGCATCAACTTCCCATTCACCCACAGGGAGGGGTTCCGGAGGTGCCCTAACCACATCTCACCCATGGAGGGCAGCCCAAGGTTGTTCTTCTTCAAACACAATTCCCAAATTTATAATTTCTAACTATATGAAGAATTTCAATCCATTATTTCTTATAAGAAGTTCTGGATGAAACTGAATTGTCCAATGAAATTCTTGGGAGGAAAATAAACTAAAAGCACTTTTATAACGTATATTTAGTCCAATTTAACCTTAAAAATGTTTCCTGATGCCTCTTATTTCAAGACCATTCAGTGTTTGAGCATTATTGGCAACTCTTATGAAATTATATATATAGGATCATCTCTGTTTTCTGAATCCAACCATTCTATCTTGCCCAACCTCAGTCATTCTGCTGATTTAAACACACTAGTTTATGGTTTCTTTTTGATGGAAGAGAATATTAATCTCAAGAGAATGTAACAGATATTCACTCATAGAGCATAAACTCTATTTCTGCACACAAAGCAATCTATCCACTACGGTATCTTACCAAAAAAGAGCTAAAACATCCCCTGAGAGCATGCCAATGCCTGTTTATCTGCAGCTTGCCGATTCAAGTTCTTCTCATCTATCTTGACTCCCAAGATAAGCCTTTTCAATCTACAATAAAGGAACATGGCATGCCCCTCATGTAGGGGCAGAGCTCAGGGGCATGTTTTTAAGCATGTATGAGTTTACTTTTTGGAGGAAGGAAGAGAATGGGCCCTGGGATAGTGTGAGGGGAATGCATCACTCTTTCATCGAAGAACTGTCTTCCACCAGTATGCTTGGTGAGAAGGGTGTGCCTGGGGAACGTGGTGTGAGACTGCTGTGCACAGACACCACACCCTTACAGCTCCACCCAGATTGCTGTGCATGTAGAATGGGGAACGATATTGGGTGGCTGTATGGCAGCTGTGGGGAGGTTGTCTGAGTGACCTGCATTCCAGAAGTGTTACTGTGTTCCTCACTTTTAGAAACACTAAATTGAGGAGATGACTGTTCCGCATTTTGACAAAAATTTCTAATTTCTGACCACCGTGGATCATACTTAAAACTGTGACTGTCTCTCTTTTAAGCTGCATCTGGGCTGAGAGGGAGAAAAAACAAAAGACATTTCACACTAACGGAATTAGAGCAAATTGCCTCTTCAGATCTTAAAAAGTTTCAGTTTCTGCAAAGTCTCAACACCACAGACCAGAACAGAGACTGTCATATACAGGACTGAGAAGGACAAAGTTGCTATAATTTACTCTGGACCCAGCCAAGACTGTCCCTAATTTACCCAGCATATGCCTTAAAGTAACACATTACTCTTAAATTATACACATCTTGCAGATTTTTCATTTCCTGTGATCACATATATCGCATGCCAGGTTTTATTTATCATTTATGAATGGGTGGAGACAAGATTTCCTTACATACCCAACAATCTCATCCTTAATTGTGTTATCAAATCAGTTAAAAAGAGTTTTTGTGGATCTTCAGTTGAGGAAATGCTTTTCCTTTACGGCAAAGCATTTTCAGGCTACATGTGAGATACTGGGGCCAATCTAAAAGGTCAGTAACATAGTGCTTGTGATGGAATGTGAGTGTTTACATAGAACTTTCACACCAAGTCCATTTACCTGGTCATAGCTTGCTGCAGTAAAAGTTTTTCGGCATATTTTTTTGCTGCTCTGCAAAATATCACACTTGGAAACAAAGGAGGAGTAATCGATAACCCCATTTTGCATTGATGAATAGTTGCCACAACAGGGCACTCTTTATCTAAAGGGCTAGAACACCAGACAAACAAAAACCTCATCTTTGATCATTTTTATCTTGGCTGCCAATAACCGAAAACTTTCTGTGATTTCCTTTGCAGACTTAAAGGACTATAACTGTTCTCCAACCATTATACTAATCACTATACAAGATCAATGCACTCAAGATACAAAGCATTTCAAATTCTCTCCATGAGCTTGCAACTGTCTGAGTGCTTTTTTCTGAAAGTTTATATACATATATACGTATGAAATTCCATCCTCAATTTCTGTGAAAAAAAAGTGAATGACTTGGAACAAGCATAATCAGATGTAGATGTACATTGAAATGTTTACTATTAAACTTAGACTTCAGAACACCATCGCATTAAAAATATTCAGAAAGGTGTCTGTAAATAAGAGGGAAAGAACTAGATTGTGAACACACTGTAAATGTGAAATTCACAATTTTCTGTTGAAGCCCCCTTCAAATTGCCCCAAATTGAGGAAGTATGTAATCTGTACATTTCTTTTTCTTAAATTTGCCTGTAGGAAACCTTCAGGTTCACACAGTTTAGCAGTACCACTGCATTGTATGATCACATCCAAAGAACCAAAAAATAACAGTTCAGGCTAAATGACAAACCCCTTCTCAAATTCCTTGTTGACTTACCTTTTACTATAAAAATAGGTTTCTATCATTACGGGGAGAAAACACGTATGTGTTGCAGTAACAGGAAAACAACTCAGCCATTCATATCTCTGGAAAAATAAAACTTTGGCTTTTAAAATAAAATGTCTGATAGTCTTTGAAGAATAGACACTAGGGCATTTCCACGCCTCCTTTTACAATTTCTTCTGATTAAAAGATAGCAATTTGAGGATATAAGCCTGGTCTAGTTCTATTTAGGTCAAAAGGGAGAATGTTTCCTACTGGTTTTCAAAATATCCTCTAGTTAAATGATGCTTTGGTTTTTAATGTTGTCAGTAAAACCTCTTAAACCTCATTACTCCGCTCACATAAAAACCAAATTTTAGACTACTTTACATCAGTGCTAAGAAAGTAGTTGAAGATTCACTAACAAGTCTCCAATGTCTTGATTTAACCAAGTTGGTTTTTAAACCTGTATTATACAGGAACATGAGCTAGAAAATAATTAGGAAGACAAAACACAGGAGCGTGCACACAACGCACATGCACACTCAATACACAAAAGCAGCACTATCTGAGTGTATCCTTCTGGTAATGGGAGAGAAATGTAAATTGTTTCATTTGAATTATTCAGATAGTCACTTACTTTCACCACTTCCTTTTTATTTTATTTTATTTTTTTTTTTGCATTTGTAAACACAACACAAAGTTTTCCCAGCCTGGTGGGCTGCTCTACAATGTGAGGGTGATAGTGGTTTCTGCAGGGAAGGATGGTCTTCTATCAATACAACTGTTGAACAGTTTAAACTGTGCAGGTCAGAGAGAACAGTGAAGACTGATTGCCAGTAATGAAATTCCCCAGACTGAGAAGGTGGCTGCTATATTTTCTTCTTTTCTATTTATTTGATATGCTTTATTTTTCCCACTAACCACTTTTTCACAAAAGTATAATATTAAAGGTCCCATTTTCCATTAAGAACTGTCAGACTGATTTTCAGGAGCAAATGACAAGTGCTTTGATTTGGTTAGTATTTATTACAACAGGTTTTTTTTCATGTGCTATTCATGTTTACAACAGAAAGGATTTAGGGTGTCAGCTTTGTCACTGACAGGTGAAAGCACCTCAATACAAAGAGCTTCAGTCACTTAGTGAGTAGATCAGACCATCCCATCACCTAAATAGCCGCAGCAGTTCCAGTTAACCCATCCATCAATCAGCTAACCTGCCCCATTTATTGAGTCCATGCACTGGTTAGAGCAGGGTGGCCCTGGAAGTTACAGAGAGGTTAAAAAAAAGAAAAAGGAAAAAGAAAACACTTCAATGTAATTAAAAGATAAATACTGATAGAAAATTCACATAACTTGCTGACTAAATTTTTAAGTTGGCAGCAGAATATAAGATTTTAGAAGAAATAAACTATGCTACATCACCATCACCATCATCACCACCATCATCATCATCACCATCATCATCATCATCATCATCATCATCAGTGTCACCATCACCATCATCATCATCATCATCATCAGTATCACCATCACCATCACCACCATCATCATCATCAATGTCGTTTTCCAGGTTTCATGCTGGTCCTTAGCTATTCATTCAACACAAAGGTTTAATGTCTTTTCCAAACCACAACAAAATTAGAACTTAAAACTGGAAAGGTTCCATTTCAGTTTTTGTATTACATACGCAGATCATAGTTCAAAATTTTGCTTGCCTAAAACATTTCCAGAACTGCTCTTTGTCCCAGAAGTCCTGTCTGCCTACCTTGCTTCAATCAGAATTTTAAATTATTCCTTAGGAGAATATTCCACCTAATTGTTTTTTGGTTGCTTGTGGGTTTTTTTTTGGGGGGGGGGTGGTTTTTGTTGTTATTTTTACTCCACTAGGCTTTTTTATTCCTTCTCGTGAAGTTAACATTTAAATTGGCTAAAAACTATCTCTTTTCCCTAAAATGAATGCTTTTATGTACACTTCAGATTTTGTTAGCCCAAGAGGACAATGAATGTGCTTCTTATTATACTGTTTGGGTCTAGCCTTTCTTTCTAATATATCTTGGGATTTTTACTTTTGGATAGAAATAGACACAGGTAAAATATGTTGATGAAATTTACAGTGTTTATTATTATATTAGCTGTTTAGAATACTCTATTAAAACATTTAAAAAGGCACTTTCAATCACTTTTGACCTTCAAAATGACTAATTTTGTGCTAGTGAACAATGTTTACATGCATATATATGTGCAAATACATGACATGTTTTCTTTACAAGCAGCTCCTGGACTAAGTGAAAGATCCATTCCTCATGAATGCATTCTCTGTGGAAGAT